>NC_088363.1:46068183-46123183 GCF_034508935.2 Berghia stephanieae
TTTATAAAAAGCTAAGAGTCCATTCCTCCCTTCAGCTTGCTATCTCATGATGAAAATACCATGCACCACGCTTACTTTTTCCACTGGTGAAATCTTTACATTTTCTGAGGATAGTGATAATTGAGAGAGAAAGAAAGACAGAAGAGGGTTAATATTCCTCGTATTTTAAAAGAAATTGAAATTCTGTTTTGTAATATTGTTAAAATAATTTGTTTATTATTATTTATTCTCAGGCCTCAGTCTCTCCTGACCGGCATGAACAGTTTCCTCGAGTCCTTGGACATCACCTTTAGGAGAGATCCCAGCAACTTTAGACCCAGAATCAACAAGTTGCATTCTGTGAAAGTAAGTTGGATTTTATAGTTTTCTTTATCGTTTTATGGTTTGTGTTACAGGTGCAGCTTTTTTGGCGAGAGATATAACACTTGGTTAGAGTTCTTAAACACTTGTCATGTTGGGAGTTCAATCAAATATCTGACTGGGTCATATCTGATTTACATGTTGATTCTGGAAGTTGATACTATTTATATCATCCATGATGAGTGAATTAGTTCATTTATTTAAATACAGATTATTATATTGCTACTGTAGTCTTATTGCCCATCCTCAGAATTAGAGCTTATCAGGATTGTATGCATTAAAAAAAAAATCATACTCACTTTGGCTCTACTCTGTACACATTTACATGAGTAAGGATTGTCTTCTATATTGTCAGTGTAAATGTGAAATTGTTGGCTGTAAATGTCGGTTTTGTTAAGTGGATATTGCACTGTATCAAAGCTCACATTTGTTGCAGTTCTTGTTATCTTGACTGCCAGCTAATTTAACTTTTTGGTGTCAGATCAATAAAATGACATTTTTTTGTACATTCAACACAAAATGTCCAAGGCCCACCTATTATTCTGAAGGAAAAAGAAAACTAGTCTTTTGATTTAATTTTTGACACACCAGCGAAAGATAAGTTACTCTTTCATAATCATGTTTGATATATGATGACTGCTTCATTGATTTATATATAAAATGTATATATATATATATTTTTTGGTGAATATTTTTTTAAAGTATCAATTCCGTAGAGCAATAAGTTCCATGGTGACTCAGGTTATCCAGGTTTCTTACATATTAAAAAGTACAATAGATGGGGTTCAAATCTATCACAAAGTACTTTCCATCAGATCTAACAGAACATCCACTTAATCACTGTTCAGTGGACAGGGTTGTCAGGAAAAAATAAAACAACTCGATTGCACTCTGGTTCGATATTGGCTTTTTTTTTTTAGTAAAAAGAGTGTTCTACCAAACATTTTATGGAGGCTCCTGTGACCCTCGTTTGAAAAAATAAAAATAATCCCTTTGATTTTTGTCAATAGTCTTTAAAACGTTTAAATCTTTTGTTTTCAGGACACAGAGCAGAAAAGATCTGGGAACTACTTCTTTTTAGAAGACTGAAATTGGCCTCGCCAAGGGCAAGACAAGATTGGCAATCATCATTGTAAAGGGCAGTGGTCGCAATCCCCTACATCTCTACTTCTACAACCATGACTGTGATATTTTTACAGCAGGACCGGGATTTTACAAGCTGGCTCAGCAGGAGTTTTACATGAAGGACGACGATAAACGGACACAATATTCCATTACAAATCTGATAGTTGTTACGGTTTTTGAATCTTTTTACACGTGGTCACCATCTGGCTCCAACAATAGACATGGGGTGGATATCAAAGTTCATCTTGTTGTAAAAATTTCCCGCTTTCAAATCCCCCTGAACTCAAATGGAACTCTTCTGGCTAGAAGATTGGGAACTCATGTAGTGATTAGGGATATATCTGTTGCTCTTGACTATGGTTGTGCTTAGTCTTGTCTACATTGATTTTATTTAATTTACATTATGTTTTGAAGTTAAAAGGATTAAGATTCTATATATATTTTGAGTAATTTATTCTTGCTTTGTTTCATTCCTTTCTTTTCGATAATCATAATTTTTACAAAATGCATCCTTAATTTCACTACAACATGAGTTCCCTTGATTCGTAAATTTGAGCTCCTGAAAGTGGGTCAGCTTCGGGCTATGGGGAAAAAAGGATAAAAAAGATGAGAATAGTTGGTAATAATTTGATGGTGACCCCGATTCAAACCGATGCAAATGATGTTCCTTCATCCTGATTTCATTCTGTTTATGTCAGTGTCCGGCCAGCTTGTAGTTTAGATGACCACAGAACTCGTATTTATGTTTCTGTCTATGACTTAATGGCATAGATGGGAGTGGAATTCATGTTTGTAAATACTACTACTATATATTTTTTCAAATTTTGTTTTAACCCCCCCCCCCCCCCCCAAAATTTCAGTGTGGAGGAGATAGGAAAAGGAAAAGTCATTTTGAAGATTATAAATAATATTGAAGTAATAAACTTTTGGACATGGCATCGTTTGTGTTTAGAATATTTTTCTTTTTCAATTCATATTTTGCAGCAGTTGGTTTTTTGAGTTATTCCTTACGAAGTCGTTTACGGAATGAATTCCTATTAGGGTGGGAGAATATTGGTCCTACCTTGGCTTATGAGATTCTTCACCAATCCAAAATGCTACTGTCTTCTATTTTTTTAAAGGTAGTCCTTCAGAGCCAATAGGCCCATGGAGCCAGCGTTTATCCCCCGTTTCTGTTGTATGAAACCGACAATAGCAATTGTTTGCTATTCTTTGGATAGGACACTAGTCTATCAGGCAAAGTATTTTCCTCCAGATCTAATAGACCCCCAATCACTGCTGGGTGGGGTTTCTGACCTCCCATAGTGGGTAGGGAGGCACTTACTGCTTTCTGTCTTTGTCTTGGAATGAGATTACTTGGTTTTGTACTGGCCCTGGCTGTGAGGAAAACGGTCAAATGCAGTGATGCAAAATCTCCGGTCTGGAGCCAAAAATTCCGGGTTCCGGGCAACTTCCGTCAAATTCCGGTGAGGTCAATTTGTTCCAAGGATACCACCCCCCCTCCTCTCCAACCACCACATCATCATCACTACTACTACAACCACCACCACCACCACATCATCAGTACCACAACTGCTACTATATCCACCATCACTACCACTACCACCACTATTACAACCACCACCACAGCTTCATCATCACTACCACTACTACTGCAACCACCACCACCACCACATCATCATCACTACCACTACTGCTACAACCATCAGCACCACATCATCATCACGACCACTACTACAACCACCACCACATCATCATCACTACCACTACTACTACAACCACATCATCATTACCACTACTACTACTACAACCACCACCACATCATCATCACTACCATTTGTACTACAACCACCATCAACACCACATCAACAACACTACGACCACTACTACAACCACCACCACATCATTATCATCACGCCCACAACTACTACAACCACTATACCAATACCACCACCACATCATCATCATCACTACAACTACTACTTCAACCACCACCACCACCATATCATCATCACTACCACTACTACAACAACCACTATCACATCTTCATCATCACTACTACTATTACTACAACCGCCAACACCACATCATCCTCACTACCACCAGTACTACAATCTCTACCATTAGGTTTTGGCGCTTTACTTCATTTGAAATAAGGAAACTTTGGGATTGTATTGGCAATGTGTTTATGTACCATAATATAAATCTAATCAGCTATCTATTTAGAACTACACAATATGTGAACACAGTGCCAAATACCATTCCAATTCCTTTTTCTTGTGTGCTGAAATTCCTCTTTCGGCATTGAAATTCCTACGAGTGCGAGTGGTGTCTGAAGCTCCTGTGAGCCAAATTTAAAGTTGGCGTCTCTGCAAATGCATAGTTATCGTTTTGGGAAATGATATTTTTTTTCCTTGTCAATCATCTCTCTGTTATGTATTATTATATGTTATTTTGAATGTTATAATTTAAGCATTTGAGTTTATTCCTCTTTGTTGGATCTTGTGCTTGTGTCTGGATGAGACAGGTGATCTCAAACTAAGTACATTGGTGGTATGCTTTGGAATCTACATCTGATCCGTATTTTGTTCCCAGTTCCCCTTTGTCTTACTTTTGCTTGGGTGCTTTAAATGTAATTCTAGAACTTTTTACTATCCCCTTTTCTTCCTTTTTACTGGCGCTAATATAACCTAAATGTGTTGCAAGTGCTGTAAAACCCTAAAACAAAAATAACAAACTGCTGGGTGGACAGGGAGGGTAAAAAATCTCGTCTGCACCCGGTATCAATCATGGTCCCTTTGCTTGTGAAGCAAGTGCTCTACCAACTGAACTACTGGGGGGTCGTATTCTATCCCTGAATCCTTTGTCCTTACCTTGCGACTTTGTGTCCCCAGTCTGGAATGGGACAATTTTGTTTCACACTGGCTCTGGCAGGAAATAAAGTGAAGATTTTTCATAGTTAATCATCTCTTTGCTTTACTACTTTTTAATGTATTTTTTAATAAGGTAATAATGGAACTTTTAATAACTAGAATGTGTCCTTGGTTTGGATTCTGTGACTGCCGTGATTGAGCTGTTAGTGGTGGTCTCAGGCTACAGACCTGGTGGCATGGACAGATAAACAGTTGCTGTCACAAGAATGCGTCAAACGATATGAATTTTGCTCTCCAAAACAACTCTTGACGACTTTTAAAAAACACCAACCCAGTCATAGTCATAGAAGATAAAGACAGGCAGGGCCAGCCATGAAAATTTGAATAGTGCGTGCACTACTTCTGTCTCTGTTTCAAGGAGGGAGTTGATAAAATATGATCAGATTATCGTTTCCAGTTGCAGCAGAATCTGCTTGAAGTCAACAACTCTTGTTGGTCCCAAATTTTCTGTTCTTTATCCGAGTGCCATTGACAATGGATCAAGTCAGTCAGTATTTCAAACAAAGGGGTGAACTGCACATCATTTCTTTGTAACCACAAAAGCAATGAGTTTCTACTTTGTCAGCGCCATTAATGATAATATTACTGTCTGTTTTTAACATGACATTTTCAGCTTTGCATCTCTATCCCTGTTCTATATATAGCAAGTTATGTTTCTGTCCATCCATGACCCTTTATCAGTTGCCTTTGTCTCATCTGAGCGGCCCCCAGGTACTCATTTTACCCTGGGTATGATAAAAGAATGTGAGTAAAGAGGCTTTTCCATGGATTTAACTTTGTGCCACTGCTGACAACAGGGATCTAAACATATGTAGCCACAAATCTGCACAAGACAAATTACAAAGCTTTTCTTCAAAAAAAGAATATGTTTCTTCATGAATTAAGGCCTTTTTCTTACTAACATTATCTGCCTGGACCGAGGGAGGGGTGTAATCAAAAACGATCAACAAAGACATTAGTGAGTTACATGATGTCATAATATGATCTCTTCATCATCACCATAACTACACCATCATAAAAAGGAACAAACGTGAACAAAAAACAAACTGGTTCCAATCTCAATGGGTACCAAACTTGTGTAATTGATTTTCTTGTCTCAGGGTCATGGCATCTTATTTTCTAAATAAATCATGGTCGCCAATCAAAGAGCATAATCTATCCTCTTTTACTTCCCGTATATCTCCGGTATATACATTCTGCTTCTAACTGAAACTTGGTTACATTTACAAACACTTCCCGTCACGTTGTCGTGCAGGAGCTTGAGTACCTTCATGATCCTGAAGGTGATGCCAGCCCAGAAACAATCATGCTGGAACAGCTGATGGTGAAACGTCAGACTAGAACGATCCAACCCGGCGTCCAGACAAGGCCTGTCTTCTCCTGGACTCAAATCTCCACAATGAATAATTTTACACATGAGAACGGTGGAGAAAAATATGAGTAAAGAGCATTTTTCAAGGACACAATAATGTACCGCCAAAAACCAGACCAGTGAAGGGAGAAATGAGAGATTGGAGGACCTGGAGCTCCCTGATGACGATGACCACGGACAGGGAAAGATGTAGTTCTTTCGTTGCTGTCCTACATGACAGCAGGTATAGTGGGTAGGAAGTAAAATGAGTACCGCCAGATTTAAACCCTCGTACATACAGATAGTAAGCCAAGCGCCATGTTATCGCTGATCACAAAGCCCAAAAGACCTATACCTATTTGATTTATGTTTGTAGGTGAGGTATTGGGGACAAAATGTGCTGTGCTATAATAATGTAGAGTCTGTGATCTGTTAAACAAGGAGATACATTTAATTACGTCAATATGGAGTTGATGTTAATCAGAAGTAGTAGTAGTAGTAGTACAAAAAACGGATTGTTGTAACGTTGCAATTGGATCAAGGGGAGTAATTCATAAAATTCCAGACCGACTGCTTTTGGATACAATTCATTCGGAAGTGTACATTAAACTATTATTTACTTTTTAAAATTATGCGTCAGAGATTAAATAAAAAGAGAATGCATTCGGAAGTATGGAATACCAAAACTACAAGTATAGGGCATTATTAAACAGCTTCTACAGCTTTACCCCAGATTCGCTCAGTTTTTATGATCATTTCTGATCTAAAGCCTTCGATTTTTATTCACTTCTCATTGGTTTTTAAGGCATAAACCTGTAGTGTCATGAGAATTGGTCCTATTTATGCGTGTATGCCCAAAAAGACACCAATAAGCTTCCTAAGTCGTGACGTAATCCTGCGCAGCAACGCATGGCAACAAACCGGCTGGCTCTAAACAGTCGAGAAAAATGGCTGACACGAACTCTATTTCCATCACCGCCCTTATGAAATACTTCTCCAATGAGCATAAAAGTGTCTCGCGAGGTGAAAATCATCATCAGTCAGGTCATGTTTTGACTTTCACTTACTCAGATGGCTTGATGTTCGGCAAAGTTCAAGCCAGCATGAAGAATAAAGAGTATTCTGTGAAGGTAAGTCATTTCGTCTTCTCATTCTTTCTCACTCTCAAAATCTCACATCTCCGTAAAACTACTGTTGGACAATAATCAGTTTACTTTGAGTTTAGGCAGATTTAGTATATCCAATGGAAAGATTTAACTGTTTACGTTCGATTTTAGTTAGGGAGAGAGAGAGGGAGTCATTGAACTATTGTGTTTTTATCTTATGGACCACGGACTTTGAGTCTTTGAGGTCTTAGTCTTGCTTCGCTAATTTTCGTTGCTATTGACTATAATCTACTACATACTATTTAGTATCGTGTTGTAACCTTTATTATAATACTCATATGAGCATCACAATCACCAATCACGCTAGACATTTTATCATACTTCATGTGGGGCAGCGTGGATCAGCGGTACGGTTTTTGCTTCGTACCCGAAAGGTACCGAGTTCGTTCACCCGCCGCTGCGCTGTGTGGCCTTGAGCAAGTCACCTCGCCCTAGCTCAATTTGCGGCGCTGCACCGCGGTTATTCCAGTCTTCCCTGGGAATAGAGCCTAGAGATTAATTTCCTCTATGGGATGAATAAAGGATTTATTTAGACCAGTGTTAATCACGGTAAACTAAATTTCCTATTGGGTTAAGGTGTAATGTAAATGTTGCTGCTTGAAACTCGAAGAAATCAATAACATTGTGAAATTGAATGTGAACTTCAATTAAATATACGAAAACAGATAAAATGGACGTTTCGGGTTTCCCCCTTATCAACAAAGCAAGATGAATGAAGGAATCACTTAATTTGTTTTTTTAATTGAGTTTTTATACAGCGTAATATCCACTAAATGTGCTCAAAGTGCTTTACAAGGGTCCCTGGCCAACAGCAACATTTAACATGTAAGACGGGACATGATGCCTGTTGGGCGATATTACAATTTTTTCGGACAGAGACAACGCTGTTAACGGCCAGGTACTCATTTGACACCTGAGTACGGTGAGAGATTGTGAGTAAAGAGCCTTCTCCAAGGACTCAACTATGCGCCGAGCGAGCCCAAACCCAGGACCTTCTGATCTGAAAGCGAGTGTCATACCACAAGACCACAACAGACGTTTTATTAGTTTGTTTGTTTTTTGCCTATTGAGCATGGTCGCAGCTCTAAATTTGAATCTTTTATTCTTTTACTTCCACAGATCTATCTTGATGATGCCTTGGGTTGATTCAGTCCAAAACTAATTTGTGTGGTTTTATTTAACAATGTTAATGACATTGAACATACATTGATACAACAATGCCATAATTTGTCATGTTTATCTTGTAAAATCATGTATGGACCTACAAAACCATTATTTTGAATGCGTATTTTCTTCGAGTTCGTTCACCCGCCGCTGCGCTGTGTGGCCTTGAGCAAGTCACCTCGCCCTAGCTCAATTTGCGGCGCTGCACCGCGGTTATTCCAGTCTTCCCTGGGAATAGAGCCTAGAGATTAATTTCCTCTATGGGATGAATAAAGGATTTATTAGACCAGTGTTAATCACGGTAAACTAAATTTCCTATTGGGTTAAGGTGTAATGTAAATGTTGCTGCTTGAAACTCGAAGAAATCAATAACATTGTGAAATTGAATGTGAACTTCAATTAAAATATACGAAAACAGATAAAATGGACGTTTCGGGTTTCCCCCTTATCAACAAAGCAAGATGAATGAAGGAATCACTTAATTTGTTTTTTTTAATTGAGTTTTTATACAGCGTAATATCCACTAAATGTGCTCAAAGTGCTTTACAAGGGGTCCCTGGCCAACAGCAACATTTAACATGTAAGACGGGACATGATGCCTGTTGGGCGATATTACAATTTTTTCGGACAGAGACAACGCTGTTAACGGCCAGGTACCTTCATTGACACCTGAGTACGGTGAGAGATTGTAGTAAAGACCTTCTCCAAGGACTCACTATGCGCCGAGCGAGGCCCAAACCCAGGACCTTCTGATCTGAAACGATGTCATACCACAAACCACAACAACTTTATTAGTTTTTTGTTTTGCTATTGACATGTCGCAGCTCTAAATTGAATCTTTTATTCTTACTTCCACAGATCTATCTTATGATGCTTGTGTTCATCCAAACAATTTGTGGTTATTTAACAATTTAATGACATTGAACATACTTGATACAACAATGCCATAATTGTCAGTTTATCTTGTAAAACAGTAGACCTACAAAACATATTTTGAATCGTATTCTCGATCGTTCACCCGCGCTGCGCTGTGGGCCTTGAGCAAGTCACCCGCCCTACCATTTGCGGCGCTGCACCGCGGTTATTCACTTCCCTGATAGAGCCTAAGATTAATTCTTATGGGAGAATAAAGGATTATTTAACCATGTTAATCACGGTAAACTAAATTTCCTATGGTTAAGGTGTATGTAAATTTGCGCTTGAACGAAGAATCAATAACATTGTGAAATTGAATGTGAACTTCATAAATATACGAACAATAAAATGGACGTTCGGTTTCCCCCTTATCAACAAAGCAAATAATGAAGAATCACTTAATTTGTTTTTAATTGAGTTTTTATACAGCGTAATACCACTAAATGTGCTCAAAGTGCTTACAGGTCCCTGGCACACAACATTTAACATTAAGACGAATAGCCTTTGGGCGATATTACAATTTTTCGACATGAACAGACGCTGTTAACCGGCCAGGACGTCATTTGACACCTTGAGTGTGTTGCATGAGCATTGTCGCAGCCTAAAGAATCTTTCTTACTCCAAGGGCTCAATCTGATGATGCCTTTTGATCAGGCCCAAACAATGGGTAACCATGATGTCCGTTGTTATCTAAACATGATGATCCCATAACCACAAGACCACAACCATGACTTTTAATAGTTTGTTTTTTCCTATTGAGCATGACATCATAATTTAATCTTTATTATTTATTCCACAGATTATCTTGATAGCCTTGGTTGATTCGTCCAAAACAATTTGTGTGTTTTATTACAGTTAATGACATTGAAATACATTGATACAAATAGATAATTGTCATGTAATAATCTGTAAAATCATGTATAGATAAAACCAAGTCATGTTTGAAGCGTATTTTCTTTCAGGAGCCAACGATTAATATTAAAGCAGGAAGAGGTCGTGTACCATGATTAAATTAGTGCCTGAAATCGAATATGTATTTCGTGGATTATTTCCCTTGATACCGTGGCTCACAAACAAATCTGCGTTTAATCGATCTCGAACGAATAATATAATTAAATAAAAAAATATAATAAATATTAAAATTGGAAGCAATTATTTCAATTAACATAATATCGACTTGAGATGTGAATTGTTCATTGCAGATGATATAAGTGTCCCTCAATCAAAGGCAATAAAATTAAGATCACTGATAGGTCAGGGATACATGCCTCACGCAATTAAATTGTGGGTCAGGGAATAAATACGCAATAAATTGTTTTCCTTTTGGCCAGACGCGCCTATAGACTAGTATGGGACAGGAAATGCGGATTTATTTGTCGTAGAGCAAGTTATTTAAAAAAATGCCAATTAGTTTGCTTTGGGTTTGGTATTGGCTTTTATATATAAATTTTGTTTTCAATCGTGCAGACTAAATAGTTTTTTTGTTGTTTTTTTTGTTCATTTTTTTTTTTTTTTTTTGCTAAAAAAAATCCCATAGGAAACCACTTTTAGGATCATGGAATTAAATACACTTTTCACTCTGGGAAAGTTGGCACTCAACCGGCGAGTCGCAGATCGTAAAAAATAAAATAGCATCTTTTTCAGGCAAAATGGCTTCACCGGCCTGTCTTTCAGTCAAATTGATGTCGTTAACTTTCACCCATGGTTACATCCATACTTTAATTTGCCTAGTATGTTAGGGGATTTAAATGCGTGTGACATTATTAGGTCATTTCAGCGCCAGTCAAAAGGAAGATGGTGGTGGAAAGTTTAAATATGAAAAAGCACCAAAGACAAAAGGGTACTGAATCTAGTGGGGAACAGAAGATACCACAAGCAATCCACTGATGTCCCAATTTTGACATAACCGAAAAGCCCTACCTTGGCGCAAGCAAAGGATTCAGCTATGAAGGATACACTCGAATGTTTACTAAGTACGAAACATTGAAAATTAGGATTATATCCTCAAATAGAGATAATTTTCAAGAAAAAACTCAAAAAGGAAACTTCCAGAACCAAGGAAAAAAATAATAATACAAAACGATGACAGAGCAACAAGGACAGGAAAACATGGGGAGATAGAAGACAGCAAGCGACATCTCTGCCCACCATGGGAGGTCATTAGATTCTATCCAGGTTCCCACTCAGGGTGGATAAAGGGTGAGGCCTTGGAAAAGACACTATAAGCGAACCCCCCATAGACGGCGCATGGCACGCAACGTGCCAAGGGCTTTGAATGCTTCCTCCATAGGATACACAGTGGCACATTGATGAAGTAAACAGCACACTTTCGTTATTAATATAAACAAACTCGCCTATAGATAAAAATTTACTGTCAATATCTCCCCAGACTTGCTTTTGTTGTATTCTGGGCTTTTTGGGTATCAAATAAGGGGCCAGTGGGGCCAGTCGCTCACAAAGTCAATAATTTTCTTTCTGTACTCATCCATCTTCACAGTGTAAAAAACGAATAGTGCTACAAACTAGGCACATTAGTTTTCGTTACAGCTGTGACCTGTTGCCTATGGAAGGGGTTCCTCTAATTTCTTGTGGTTATGTTCGTTTGTCACATATGCAGAGTGCTGTCTATGGAGGGTCCGCCTTACTCACATTCACATCCTCTCAAGTGTAACATGAATACATATACCTGTTTGGTAACGGCAGTCTGTTGAAAAGAACGTTTTTTATTGAATCGATTGATGGTGCTTGCAGCAGTTACAACTACAGTTCATTTCAGCACCTGTACAGAATGACAATGGGAAAATTTAAAAGATAATACAAAATTCTCAGCGAATTCAGTTTGAATATGGAACTTTTATTGAACATGGATTATGCTTCGATTTAATTTGTAATATTAATAACATTGTTGTTATAACAAAAAGGCATTCAATTAAAATTCATTACTTGGAACTTGTAATGAAACATATTTAAACCATTCTCAAACAAATTTTCTGTTTCTGTTTCAATGCAAAACTTAATATAAAAAACAAAAACAAATTAAAAGCAACTTGATGTGAACAAAACTGTACAAATTTACAAAATTATCCATTTTCATGTGAAAGACACCATTTGGAAAAAGTGAAATAATATGTAACCTACCATCTCAAAACTGTTATATCTGTGTGGTTTAAATGCTTAAATTTATAGCATAGTGACCAACTTTTCAAAGAACTAAAATGGGACACCCGATAGCACCTTACTGTAGGACCCAAACTGGCAGTATGTTTGGACTATTATAAAATATAAGACAATCCTGCATTTCATCGGGACAGTTGGCCGTTATAGTTTAAAAAATAAGATTGAGTTCAGTGTTTTATTTCGGATCGAATAACAATTCTTCAATTGACAAAAAGTAAGATTTCAAATATCTAGCCATTCTGACTTTAATATCCGTTTTTGGTATCTGTTCACCGCAGTATAACACCGTCTTGACATGAGGCGCTGCATATTAAAATAGTACATATTATAACAAGAACATTATATTGGTAAAACCCATGCAAGCCATCATTGTATGCAATGTCTCTAAGGCATTCAATGCCAATGTGAAAAGATGAATGAAAATTCTGATTAAAATTGCATGCAATGGCTAGACAACAACAAGATCACCAAAAAGTCTCATCTAGACAGTCACAGGGTCCCACTAAGAGAAATACACTCAGATGTATACAAATAGTTATATTACAAATGTATACAAAGTTTTATTACATTCAAAACAAATCAATACGTAACGGACAGACGATTTACATGAGGAAAAAAAATCATCTCCCCTAAAACTAAACTATACATTCGACTGTATCCTTTTCAGCCAAGGCCAGGACAAAGCTAAGTAATCTCATTTCAAGACAAAGACAGACAGCAAGTTGGAAAACAAAAAACAAAAAAAAAAAAAGGGGGGGGGGGGAGGGATAGTCAACACAGCGAGTGACCCCCTTGCCCACTATGCGAGGTCAAGAAACTCCACCCAAGACTCGAATAGAATAGAACATTCCATGAAAAAACTGGTGATTGTGATTGGTAGGATGTCCCAGACATAGTTTTATTTTTCACATTTTTGAATAGTGGCAAAAGAGACTCGATTGAACAAATTATGATGGACAGTTTTAAGGGCCAGTGAACATTCCCACAATTCTACAAAACTCATCTGTGGCTCAGAACAAGAAGTACCTGTGTCCATGCTGGCCAAGATAGGATATGGATACTGCAGCAATGAGTCATCCATATGTTTCCTGTCTCTCAATTTAAAAAAACAAGGTCGTCTGTTTTGTGTTTTACGGCACTTGCAACACATTTAGGTCATATCAGTGCCAGTAAAAGGAAGAAAATGGAATAATAAAAAGTTCTAGAATTACAATTAAAGTACCCAAGAAACAAAGGGGAACGGTTGTAGATTCCAAGAGCACACTTTCAGTGTACTTAGTTTGAGATCACTTTAAATGTCTCATCTTGACACAACCACGGGTCTCCACTTAGAGGAACACACTCGAATGTTTACATATCATATATTATATGGAAAACAAAAATAATACAATGCATAACAGAGATGATTTACAACAGAAAAAAAAATCATCTACCAAAACTCTATACATTTGACTGTTTCCCTCCCAGCCAGGACCAGGATAAAAACAAGTAATCTCATTCCAAGACAAGGACAGAAAGCATGTTGGAAAATAGATATATCAGGATAGAAGACACAGTAGTGCCTGCCTGCCCACTATGGGAGCACACAATGCCAATGTTTCATATTAAACCTTACAATAATCTTTAAAAATGAATGGTCTTATGATTTAGGAGATGCCGACAACTCCATTGGTAGAGCACTCACTTCACAGTCAAAGAGATCGAGTCTGATCCCAAGTAAAGTCGAGATCTTTTTCTGACCCCCTTGTCCACCTAGCAGTGATTGGGTTAGACCTGGTGGAAAGTACTTTGCGATAGACTAGCATCCCATCCAAAGGGTAGCGAGCAGTTGCTATTGTAAGTTTGACCCTGCAGGATAAACTCCGGCTCCATAGGTCAAATGGTTCTGAAGGACAACTTTTTATAATAAAAAAAAAAATGGGGAGAGAGAGAGATTCTATTTTTAGAAACTTGCCCATCAATGTGTTTGAGTATATCTAATTTGCATAATTCCTGATAATACATAATGAAATAAGTTACAGCTGCCGTCAGAGTCGAGAGCGAATCAAATACAAAAATATACATTACAAATCAATGCAAACTAAAGCCTTGGATATCTTAGGTAGAAGTTGAAAAAAAAAATAAATGAAATGACACGTGGTGACATTTGAACCGGTAACATTGCCTGAGGATTTCTATTCAATTCGGATATGACACATAGTAAAATACAATGAACAAAAAAAAAAAAAGGAGGGAGGGTTGGTAGGTGTGTGAAAGAGAGAGAGAGAGAGAGAGAGAGAGAGAGAGAGAGAGAGAAGAGAGAGAGAGAGAGAGAGAGAGAGAGAGAGAGAGAGAGAGAGAGAGAAAGAGAGAGAGAGAGAGAGAGTAAACAGGAAAGTGATAAGGAAATGGATACAGCTACTATGTATATAGTAGTCGCAGCATTAAATGATTATAAAGTATATTCAATTTACAAGTAATGCATTTCAAAAACATGAAGACATTGGCACAATAAGAGTTAGAAATGGAGCCGTTATGTCCATGACGCACGAGTTTACCCCAGTTTCTGTAGCGTGAATTGAACAATAAAAATTGCTCACCCGCCTCTTTCCACATGCACCAAACATAGAATCATTATTTTCTTCGCAGATAAATGCCAATTGGAAAAGATTTTATTAAAAAGCTAAACTGCAGGATTTCCATTTTATGTCTTGTATTAACCTTGACCTTAAATTGATACATCTGGGATATCTTAAGTTATCTGTTTAAGTGGCAGACGTCCAGAATGCTGGTCCTCACAGAGCATTATCAACAATTTTAAAAGAATTGAAAAGGAGTGTATGAAATAGTGCCAAACAAAACTGAAAGAAAAATGCAAGAAAACATCATAAAAACCAGCATGCCTCAACTGGTGATAAAACCTCAGACCTCTCCAAGGCTTGAGGTTCAATCCTCAGTCGAGACAGGATGATTTGGTCATTATATTGTTTTTTTAAACTGCTTTGTCTGGCACTGTTTCGTACACACCTTTTCAGATTTTTATCTTCCAGCTACCTAATCACATTTAGCTGGAACATGTGGGGTCAAAGGAATAAATAAAATTGTTGGTAATACGAATTAGAACCTTGTTCACTAGCAAAGGAGTTGAGTGGCCTACCTATTGCAACATATTATAAAGCATATCAATCTAATTCAAGATTAAAAACTTTTTATTACAGATTCTTCTTCTTCTAGCTCACTTTCTAAGTTTTTCACTTCTCGTTGTCAAGTGGATGTACCATAAGTCTCAATTCGTAAACAGGACCAAGGCTATTTGGGCTTACTTGGTCTGTCTTTAGGGAGTGACTTCATATTCAATTTTCAACATCTAGTTCATACTGGAATAATACTGGTTTGAGCCAGTGGGTAACATATTATGGCAGCATTTTTCATTCAATTCATTCAAATATAACCCAAGTAATATAGGATTTCATTAAGGATTGATTAAAAAAGAAAAAAACCCAAACAAAACAACCCAAACTACTAATGAACTCAACCAGTATTCCAACTGAGTGGAATCCACATAAAGTCAACTTCTGCTTCAAGTCAACACCTGTTGTTGGTCCCAAATTGTCTGTTCTTTATCAAAGTGTCTCCCATCGATAATGGATAAAGTCAACCTTACTTCAAGTCAATCAATCTTTCTGGTCCGACAGTGTTGGCCCTATCAGGATTCTAATGTAATAACATATAAGCATTTTTTGGACAGTTTTAAGATCAAGCAGGCGTTCCGAGTAACTCAAAACCTTTCTATAATGAGAGAAATTCCACTTGTCCTATAGATGGACCATTTGTATTGTCCCTTTCCTCCAAAGAGCTCGAGGTGGTAGAGTGGGACTCGTAAAACTTTAACGGTGAATATGTTGTACTCTTATCCACTATGGTTGACAATTGTTAAAATCTGTTCGCTTTTGTAATAAATGTTGAAGAGAAGAAATGTCCACAAAATTTGCTTTTACATTTTAAAAAGGGAGAGTCCGTTTTGATTTTGTAGAGTTTTCAAAAAACTTTTTCACTTTTTTCATAAGATCACTCTGGATGTATGTCTTCGGAAAAGAAAGAAAAATTATTAATCTCTATTTGGATTACACTGAGTAAAACTTATGACTAAAAGTAGTTATTAAAGTGACAAAAACAGCAGCAAAAAAACCCCCCCAAAAACCCTGCTTAATCTAAAAAATATGATGAGTTAGTCACTGCTAAAGAATCATCAAATGTGATGACACAGGAGTCTATTATCTGGCCAACAAGACACTTCCCAAAAGCAACATTCAAAACATTGAGTAAATTAAATATCCATCCTTAAATCTCTTACAAAACATTGAGACATATTGAAATATTTGTTTTTAGGAGACATCTATGGAAACGCTCCGTGACCGAGAACTTCAATTGCATAGCTAAGGGAACATACATAATGCTTTGCACAAATTAGGGTTGTTTCCAAGAGTCATCGTTCCAACCAGCAGAGTTCCATTCTCCTCTAAAAAGACACGAAATGTTACTGTGAATAATATCTGGCAGAAGTTGTGGAGTATAAAGAGTAATATACAAAAATGAATATAACATCTTCAAAAAAGAACAAAATACGAAACAAAGCCATCCGTAAGTTAATGTATAGACGATTTTACTGTTTTTGGCTGAAAGAAGGGTTTTGAGCTTGAAACATTCCGTGCCTTGTAATTTGTTCTTTTTGAAGCTGTTATATCCATTTTTGTACAATACCAAATGTTACCCATCTCACCAAAAGAGCAGCAACTCTGGTGGGACTTCAGACTCATTGAAGATAGAGTCCAATTTGCCTTCTTTGTGAAAACATTTAGGTGAATAATGAAGTTGCCTTTAACAGCCAGACTGAATTTCTATAATATAGTAACTTTTACTTATTATTTTTGTGATTATAATCAATGACAGACCTAATCATTTCATTGAGACAACAATGCTCTCTTGGTGAAAACGGTCACATGTGATGTCAGGTTAGACTGAAAGTGAAGCCCAGCAGTAAAAGGTTATAAGATTAAGATACATATATGAGCTGTTTTGTTTTTGTTTTTGTTTTTAGGGGTTTTACGGCACTTGCAACACATTAAGGTCATATCAGCGCCAGTAAAAAGGAAGAAAATGGGATAGTAAAAAGTTCTAGAATGACAATTAAAGCACAAAAGAAAAGGTAAGACAAAGGGGAATTGGTTGAAATAGGGAACAGATGTAGATTCCAAGAGCACACCGTCAAAGTACTTAGTTTGAGATCACCTAAAAGTCTCATCCAGACACAAGCACAGGTCCCAACTAAGAGGAATACACTCAAATGTTTACCAATCATATAATAAACTAAACATAAAACAATGCATAACAGAGAGATGATTTACAAGGAAAAAAATATCATCTCCCAAAACTATACCTAGACATTCGACTGTTTCCCTCCCAGCCAAGGAACTCCAGCAAGGATCAGGACAAAACTGAGTAATCTCATTCCAAGACAATGGCAGGAAACAATTGGAAAACGGGTATGGGGAGATAGAAGACACAGCATGTACCTCCCAGCCCACTATGGATATATGAGCTGTACTATTAGGGTAGTTTCCTAATATTCCACTCAAAAAGACCTAAATAGAAAGTTATTATGAAAGCATATTGAAGGATTTTGTATCCACCCGTCATAATGATTCAAAAAATGGAGGATCTGCAACCGTAATTTAAAAAGAAAAATTTTTTAAAAGTGTTAAAAATGAGTGGACAAAGTATCAACTTTTTCAATGCTTTAAATGCTAAACTTTTGGTGCTGAACTGGTAGTTTTTGGATCATTTTTTATTATTTAACTCAGAAAAGCGGTTGAAAATTAAATGGGTCCAAATATTTTCAAAATAACTTAATATTCACATATTTTTGGGTTGAATGATATGACACTGTCCTGAAAAATCAGTCTTCCTTGTTTCCATCTATGTCTCTGCAAGGTTCTTCAGGCCGCTTATACATTTTTCTTCCCCCCCCCCCCCCCCCCCCCCCCCACTGTCATGAATTTCTACACAGGATGAAATTCAAACTCGTATCCTGCTGGCATGGTTTTGCAAACAACTTCCTCTGCTGTGTCAAGGTACATGATTGGCCTTTCCACATCCATGTCTGCTGATGCACAAGCCGAGTCGACAACAACGTCTGAGTCGACAATGTCCGTGGGTGCTGGAGACAGCGCGATCGGAACATCCATCAGATTTGCTGCTGGATCCTGATCCAGCTCTGACGTCTCGGGTGCTGCATAGTCAGGGATCTCAGATTTTATTTCATTGATGAGTTCTTCCTCATCCTCCTCTTCTTGTTGTTTTCCCTGTTCTTCCTGCTCAAAGCTTAATGTTGTAATTTTTTTCCCCTTTTCTCTGGATACTTTGTTGATGATAGCAGCGATGGCACGGCCTGACATGTTCTTGGTTAAAAGTTCAGCTGTGAATAAAGAAAAATTACCAATATAGTAAATTTGATGAATGTTCTTTATCAAAAAGTACAAAATGCTTCATATATGTATATACATTTCAATTAAAAAAACAAAAAAATACATTCCTGTCAGTACTACTACAGAAGATACTGGAATAGTCAACAGATTACTAGTCTGGGGTAAATCTAGTCATAAGGCCAGGAGGCCAGGACCCAATCAAGAGGCATCCACTCAATATTTACACAAGACTGGCTGGCACAATGTCAACATAAAGATATAGATAATTTTTTTAAAAAGAATATAAATTCTACAGACTAGGTCTGAAGCTGTGGACTGTGTGATATGAATTAAAAATATATTATCGTTGATAAAATTACAAAATTACAAACAAGGAATGTCTCCAGCTCAAAATTCTTCCTCAGCCACATTAACAAAATTAATCATATTCTATTCTTTTTATTTATAAATGGGAAAGGATTTTGAGCCTGAAATGTTCTTAGCATGCATTTTTTCACAGACGTAGATATATGAATGTTTCCCTCCTGGAAAATGATCCTACAAGAGCCATTATTTAATTGCTTTTTACTTTATTTATGTCTTAAACCCTACAAAGATATCTTCCAATTGGCGCAAGTTTTTCACCTTGCAGCTCCTTCAGTTGTCGGAATAACTTTTCCTTTTGTTTCTCCAAGGAACTGATTTTCTCAAAACCCATTCTTTCCTTTTCAATGAGGTAGAGGATTGTTGACTTGGCCTGTAGAAAAAAAACCCCAAAAAAAACCCCTTTTATTTTCCAACTGCAAAACTGCCTTCTACTACAAAAATGTCATGGAACTATTGACTTTTGAATTCATAAAAATTAAAAAAAAAATAAAAAAAATAACATTCGATTTATTCATCTCATAGGTGAAATTTTTCTTTAGGTCTTTTCCTAGGGAAGACTGGAATAACCCATGATCAGCCGCAATGCAGCACTCCAAACTGAGCTAGGGTAAGGTGATTTGTTCAAGGCCACACAGTGCAACAGATATTCGAACTCAGTACCTTTCAGGTACGAAGCAAAGACCTTACAACTGAGCCATGCTGTCCCCATAATTCTTTTTAATTCAAGAAAACTTCTTGAAAACGAAGTTCTGATATCATAGTGAGTATATAAATGAGTTAAGCAGAAGGTTAACATGTATTGAGGAAAGTTGGTAATTTCACAAAGGGTATTTATGTCTACAAAAAAACAAAACAACAACACTTGAGCTTTTATATAGGCGACATTACAATTTTATCCCAACAAAGACAAGGATATTAACGGCCAGGTACTCATTTTACACCTGAGTACAGTGAATAAAAGAATGTGAGTTAAGAGCTGTTTCCAAAGACTCATCTATGTGCTGCTCAGAGCGGGGTTTGAACTCAGGTCCATCCGATCTGAAGTTGAGTGTCATACCACAAGACCACTGCAACACTTAACATGTAGGACGAGACTATGTCATTACCCCTGAAAACTACAAACAAATTTTTCCAATTCCAAGAAGGCAGGTCAGTAGTTGTGCAAGACATTTGTTAAAATTTTATCATCTATAACTCAGTGACACCAAAAATACCTTTTACTTCATTTTTGGGGTCTGGACGGCCCAGTTGGTAGAGCACTAGCTTCAATGCGACTGGGCTAGATACCAGGTCAAGATTTTTTCCAGCCACCCACCCCCTACCCTGTTCACAACAGCAGTGGTTTGGGGAATTGGGCCTATTAGATCTGGTAGAAAATACTTTATACTACAAATTTTCATCCTATCCGAAGGGTGGCTTCATGCATGAAGGACTACAATTTTACATCGTTTACTATGTTTTTTGTTTTGTTTTTAAGGGTTTTACGGCGCTGGCAACACATTAAGGTCATATCAGCGCCAGTAAAAAGGAAGAAAATGGGATAGTAGAAAGTTCTAGAATTACAATTAAAGCACCCCAGAAGAGGTAAGACAAAGGGGAAATGGTTCAATTAGGAAACAGATGTAGATTTCAAGAGCACATTATCAAAGTACTTAGTTTGAGATCACCTAAAAGTCTCATCCAGACACAAGCACAGGTCCCAACTTAGAGGAATACACTCAAATGTTTACCAATCATATAATATAATATGTAAACTAAACATAATACAATGCATAAGAGAGAGAGAGAGAGAGAGAGAGAGAGAGAGAGAGAGAGAGAGAGAGAGAGAGAGAGAGAGAGAGAGAGAGAGAGAGAGAGAGAGAGAGAGAGATGATTTAAAAGGAAATAAATATCATCTCCCAAAACTATAACATACATTCGACTGTTTCCCTCCCAGCTAAGGAACTTCAGCAAGGATCAGGAAAAACTAAGTAATCTCATTCCAAGACAATGACAGGAAACAATTGGAAAACGGGTATGGGGGGATAGAAGACACAGCATGTACCTCCCTGCCCACTATGGGAGGTCAGGATCCCCACCTAGTCGTTTACTGATAGATTAAAATGACAAATTTATGAATTTTTGACAAGTTTGGGTTATCTTGACCCATCAATAAATAGAATGAAAATTTTCTGGCCAAAAATTTGTTATTCATCATTGATGGTCTTGAATTCTCCTGAAAACTGACCTCATTGAGAATGGTAGCCTTGGGCATAACATAGGTCCCATCAGCTTCTTTAATGTCCTTCGTAGGCGGTCTATTCTTCCCTTGCACCGACAAGATTGTATTGCCCAAATTGTCAAACAGTTCTTTCATCTTGGCCCGTCTATTCCGTTCCCTGGAAATAGTGAAGACAAATAAATAAATCAATCAATAAATAAAATAATTAAAAAAAAAAACTATACAAATAAATAAATTAATTAATCAAAAGAATAAATGTTCATGATTAATAAATGAATTGGATTTCATATTGTTCATGTTTTCTTTCTGAATCTACAAGTGGATCATTTGATGGAAGAAATTAATGAGTGTTAAATATGCACATTTATATTGCCCATTTTTTAAACTTCTCCATGCTCGAAAAGATTCATGATGCCTTGTTAACTCCCTAAGCAGATCAGATGGAACTAAACTTCCATCTTGCATGGTATAAGTCACCTATCATTAATAATTTAAGCACCCTTTTTGTGTTGACTCTTATAAAAAAACACCCAAAAAACCCAACCAAATAACATGATCTTTTATAATATTAATATAGTGCAATATCCACTAAACTTGCTCAAAGTGCATTACAAGTGGTCCTTAGCCAACAGCAACAATTAACATGTAGGACGAGACATGACGCTTGTTAGGCGATATTAATTTTATTTTTCCAACAGAGACGACGCTGCTGCCAGGTACTCATTTTACATCCGAGTATTGTGAGAGAAAGTGAGTGAATGACTCCAATTACTCAACTACATGCTGTTCAGAGTAGGACTCAAATCCAGGACATTCAGATCTAAAGGCGAGTGTCACACCAGAAAAATATATGGTCACACAACAATCAATCCATTAGATAAGCGACTCGACTGTACAAAAGTAGCCTTCATCCAAAGATTCAAGGCCAGAATGAATATAATAATATAATCATCTATTTAGACAGATGGAACCCATCTCTAAAACTAAAATAAAAAACCTGAAATTTTTTATATCTTCCAGAGAATGAAGAGCTCTCTGGACAACATATTATAGTATTTTGACTTCTTTAACAAAATATAATTCCAAAATTCAAAAATAAATATTTAAAAAATAATAATATATAAATGAATGAATAAATAACAAATAAATAAACTGGGGATCAGTAAAGACAGAACAGCTTCCATCCCATCACAGATCTCCCTCAACATTATTGAAATTTGTCACAGATCGAAAACAGCCAATCAGCCATTGACTGCTTCCTGCCCTGCCCTGCAATCATGCTCACCCCCCAACCTCAATGCGTATAAAAGGGATAAATAATTAAATCACTTACAAGAAATTATGGTACTCTATTCTGTCCTTGGAATCAAGACCCTGGTGAGGGAAAAAAACAAATTGAAAATTAAATAGAAAAAATAGATTTCTTCTTTTAAACCTTTAGTATCAAGGCTGAATTTCTTTCACATCATAATTTCTCACTTTATCCATTCAAATTTAAGTAATAGATAAAAAAATGCACAGAGCATTATTTCCTCTATTGAATGCTGCCTTTTGGCACAATAACGCATTATGCACGCAAGTCCCTCTCACTGTGTGGCTCAGTGGTATCCTCTTTGTTTCATACCAGAAAGGCACTGAGTTTGAGCACCTATCACTGCACTCTGTGGCCTTGAGCAAGTCACCTTGCCCTAGCTCAAATTACGGCGCTGCACTGCGGCTGTTGCCTGTGTTATTCCAGTCTTCCCTTGGAATAGACCCTCGATAGAAATTTTCCCTATGGGATGAATAAAGGAAATTTTTTAAAAAATTTGTTTATTGTATTTCAAGCAAGCTTATTGAGCACATCATTGCCAGCCAGATAATGAAATACACAGAAAGACATGTTGTCTTATATGAACTCCAACATACGGTATATGATGATGATGAAAGGTGAGTACTCTGAATAAATAACAATACCTCTTTTTTTTTGCATTTCATCAATCCTTTGACATCTATTTTAGGCGGGGCTTTGGAGAACATACTGCTGTGGTCATTTTCCCAAGCTTTCTCCACTCTGTTTTGGTAGCTGGCCAGATCCTCACCAACATCAATCTCCTCCTGCATCCAAAGAAAATATAAATAGAATTGTTAATAAATGTAGATAAATGAAAATGTAAATAAATGCACAAATAAACATGAACACGAATACAGCCGTTACTGGTGACATGTGTGGCTTTGTGGTATGATAATCACCTTCGGACTAATAGTTCCTGGGTTCATGTCCCTCTCTAAGAGGCGCAAAGTCAAGTCTTGGTAAAGGCTGTTTATTCACATTCTCTAACCGTACTCCGGTGTTAAATAAGTACCTAGTCAATAGCAGCGCTGTCTCTGTCAAAAAAATGCCATCAGAACCATGGACTGGCCTTCCAGCATAAAATTATTTATAAACAAGTTGCAGTATCCTAAAATCAGCAATCACTAAGACACTATCATACAATAAAGATAAAGTGGAAAGAATTTTTTTCTGAATCTGACTTTAACAGTGAACTTCTAATCCCCCCCCCCCCCAGTCTCTCCTTTATAAATATTACCAATCAAAACAAGATTCCATTACATTGTTTCTAAATGAAATTAATATTAATAATAACAATAATCATTTTTTGAAACACACTTATATGTGTTTAACATAAAAATCATTATAAATTTAACGATATCAAAGAGTCTCATTGAAAGTAAACTGAAGTCTCCTACACTTACGTCTGATGAAATGACATCCTCCATGGACCCTGATGACATCCCCCCCTTCTGTATGCTGGTGTAGCTCTGAGGGCTGGCGGTGATCAAGGATGACAAGTTACTGTCTTCATCCAGAATGCCTGGTGTTTCCATTAGGAGCCGGAATCTCTTGGACCCCCCTGGGGGACAGTCCCCATCTTCAGACGGCTCAGGGGATATTTTCCTCTTTACAGCACCACTGGAAGAAGGTTGCTGTTGATAATGAAGTTGTTTCGTTGATCCATTTCCATCCTCCAAAGCAGAGAAATCACAATTGTTGGTTGAGTGGGCAGCATCATGGAATTCACTTGTGATTAAACTATCGGATGTGGTTGTAAGTAGATCGGCCATGTCCACAACCTCATACATGTTGTTTACATTATCATTTGATTGCAGTAAGTTTTCTTGGCCACTATTAGATTCAAAAGAACTAGTACTTGTTGATAAGGACTCCTTCGAGATGGACGGAACAGTTTTATTTTCTGTCAGTGCAGATATCGATTCTATCTCAACAGATTTAGAAAGCGGTTCAGCAGTGTGTGTGGTAGATTGAGTATCATTGCAATTAATAGTTTTATCAGCGACACCAGTGGAAGCCATTTGGTCCATAGATGAGTGTTTGTCACTACACAATCCCATACTTTTGCTTTTCTCTTTTATGATGGCATCTAATTTATCAACGATAGCTGAGGAGATTTCCGAAATGATGGAATTACAATCACCATTCTTTGACATCTTATCAACTGTATTGGTTACTAATGATTGATTACCACATGTCACATCTTCCTCCATAGCATTGCTCAAATTTGGATCACTACTTGTGTCTTGATGACTGACACCATTACTTTGCAAATGTTCTGACATCATGTCATTTTCACTATCACCAGAAGACGTTTTAATGTTTGCAGCCACTCTATTCAACTGAGTATGTGTATGACTGATTGTATTGGGGGGAGAGAGAATTTCTTTTGGAGGAGAAACCTCTGTCGACGGGATTGGTCTATCTCTGGACGGTGTGACTGAGGTCCCTTCTTTATGAGTTATCCCAACATTGTTTGTTCTCACAGAACTTTGGTTATGATCATGTTCACCATTAACGGCATGTTTTCCAGCATCTGTCTCTGCTGCTTCGCGACTATTTTTCAGAGAAGAATTAACACTGCTTGGAGTAGTGATAGGGGTAACCACGGCCGACAGTTTTGTTGTTGTTGTGTTTTTGGACAGCAAAGATGACATGGATGATAAAGGAATAAAATGAAGATTCTTCAGGGTTGAGGGACCATCAGATTTATTGTTGACAGAATTCATTGCTGGCAATTTCATGATGACGGGGGCACCAGGTATAACCTGAGGAAGTTTGTTCTTATTATGGGTTGAAATAGCGATGGGGATGCTTTTTGGCTGAGCTCCAGGTTTGGGAACTGTCAAGATGGGCATTGGGGCCAAGGTAGACTGGCCTTTGATGTCAATACTTGCTCCAGTCAGCGATATTGGTACAGCTATCAATGTTTTTTTCTTCTCATTCTGACCATCAACTTCATAGAACATCTGTACATATTTCAGTTCATTAACTGGTGTGGGTGAAATTGCTGCACTGCCTGGGGTTGCGACAGCGATGCTAGGGACTTTTAACCCAAGCTTTTCTTTACGGAGGGCAGCATCTGGATTCAAAAGTGATGTGGTTGCAGTACTTCCAATTTTTTTGGTGAAGTTAGCAGTCTGAGGGGTTGTGGGCACTGTCGGAGAGGTGGAACTTATGCTAGAATGTCTTGATGAATTTGTAATTCTATTTGTCAACATGGATAATGATGACGGTGGAAGAGAGACTTGAAGAGCATCTTTAGTAGGATTGACTATAGGATTTGGCATGAGAGAAATTTGTGTTGGAGTAGGGGTTACAGAGCCATTTGATAATCTATTTAAAGTTGTAGCACCAATGGAATTTGATCTGGACAACATCTGAATTTTACTCAAATCAATGAATGGTTTTGCATTCATCATTTTATCAGAACTACTGGATTCGTCGACAGCCAGTGTTGTTTTCATGTCTTTGCAATATTCCATACTGGATCTGCGACTGACTGGCACACTTTTGGATTGCTGAGGATTTAGAGTTTGTGAGATGGGTGGGGTTTTGAGGTTGATGTTGTAAATTCGATTCAAACCTGAAATACCAATTGAGGATCGAAGAGAGGAAGATTCTGAAGTAGCGTGTTTTGAAACCGATAATGTTGATGATGATGACGAAGATGAGGATGATGATGATGATGATGTTGCTAATGAATTGACAGTTGATAATGGTAATGATGACAAGGATGATGAAGTTGGTACAGATGAAGATGAAGAAGCACTGTTCAAACTATCATTGAGGTTTCTTATGACACCAGAATTGTCTTCGGAGGAATTACCTTTTAGATCAGAGGCTTTCACAGGGGAGGGTTTACTGAGGTCAATGACAGGAATATCACAATCATCTCCACTGCCTTGCAATAACGAATCATCACGTTTGGTTATCCTCACACGTATTGAATACATTTGCAGTGGAAGTTTAGCCCTAAGCGCATTTGGTATGAGACTTGGTTGCTTGGCTTTTGGAAGAATTTCTACCACAAAGTCTCTGACATTCAAAGTCCTTGGCTGGGGGTACTGGCCACGTGTGAGACAATTTGCCACACGACTCAGAATCTCCTTCTTAGAATGGTCCCAGTTACAATTGGCGGCAAATTCCAACAGTTTTACCTCATCCTCTTCCTGAATTTCATCCCCATCGCCGCAACCACCACCATCTTCATTTGGATTCCCTTTCGGATTAGCCCTGGCTTTCAAACAAACCATAGATGTATGCCAGTGTTGTGGTTGACCACTGATATCAATCAAGCTTGCATCTCTCCCAGAAATACCGCCGTGCTTCTTCCAAGAGGAAGATGAAATGTCTCGATTCACAAATATGGAACCTTTAGACACTGGAAGTGATCTGGAAGAACTTTCATTGCTATTTCCAGGGAGAGGAGATTTTGCCATGGTTAAATCAACAACTGTGTTATTATCTGTTGGGAATGAAGCAGAACTGTTCAAACCCAAGACACCAACTTTTTGCTGTACATCCACCAAAGAACATACATGTGATATTTGCAAATTCAATTCGGAACTATCATTTTCACCACCATTTACATTTACTGATGGATCAGTAGGTATTGATGATGATGATGATGGCAGTGATTGGAAAGCTGAAGTTGAGATTTGTGGCTGGTTATTTTTGTCAACTGTCTGTTCAGAGTTTTCAGTGATGACTTTTGATTTAACAGCTTTATCCTTGTTCCGTGCGTAGGGTTGGATACGAGCACACGATGACACAGTGAAAATTTCATCTGACAATGGATGACTCTTCCTTTTTCTGTGAAATGAAATGAAATGCGATGTAATTAACAATTAAATTTCACTCAGTATAAGATAAAAAGAAATCCTTTAGAGCTATGGGCTTATGAAGCTAGAATTTATAACAGTTTATGGAGCATTAAATAGACAAAAGATAATATTTGCTAACCTTTGGATAGAACACCAGTCTATTACAACATTCTTTTTTCAGACCTGACATATCCAGCTACAAAATCACTTATGCGTGGACAGATTTTTTAAAAGGAAAGTGAAAATCAAAGATTTTGCAAAATAAGTAATGAGAAGAATTCTCGTTCATAAAAGCATATTAATTTCATAACTCAGACTTGATCGAGATAAAGGACCACACATGTAATTGGATATCTATAGTAATATAAGTGATACAAATGTTATTGTAATGTGGTCCTTTTGGATATGTTATTATAATGGATCATGAGATACATGGGGCTTTTCCAGTTACTGTGGCAGGAATCAGGCAGGAACAATAGCTAGCTATCTTCTAGATGGAGTGCTAGTCTATTACTCCATTCCGCTTCTTCTCTTTCATATATACCAAGTTAGAGCTGGCTACACAACTGCTGGGAGGACATATGTGATACAGATCAGAACACGTCTATGTGGCTATGTGGTCTTATGGTATGACACTCGCTTTCAGATCGGAAGGTCCTGGGTTCGAGCCTCGCTCAACGCATAGTTGAGTCCTTGTATAAGGCTCTTTACTCACATTCTCTCACCGTACTCAGGTGTAAAATGAGTACCTGGCCGTTAACAGCGTTGTCTCTGTTTGAAAAAAAAATTGTAATATCGCCCAACAGGTGTCATGCCCTGCCCTACATGTTAAGTGTTGCTATTGGCCAGGGA
Organism: Berghia stephanieae; assembly: GCF_034508935.2. NCBI lineage: Eukaryota > Metazoa > Mollusca > Gastropoda > Nudibranchia > Aeolidiidae > Berghia > Berghia stephanieae. The sequence goes on from NC_088363.1 coordinate 46,096,437, forward strand.
CCCCTTGTAAAGAACTTTGAGCACCTTTAGTGGATATTGCGTTATATAAAAGCTCAAGCTCAACAAGTCAATTTTCTCATAAAGTGAGTATTTTATCGGTTGATCTAACAGGAAACCGATAAACAATTGTTCTCCACCTTACCTTTTATGTGCAGATGGTTCCATGACAGGTAACGTCTGCCTGACTTCATCCACTTCTATGTCCACTTTGGCTTCTCCGCCATGTGTTCTTTTTGACCTCCATGGAAACAGCTGAAAATATCAAAGTCAATTTATATTATCAAAACAATACTTGTATGAAATGTGTCATGGAAATGTAATGCTAAATAAAGTCAATGAAGAGAAAAATACAAGTCTAAAAAATAAAAATAAAAAAATGTTTAATCTTATCAAACTTCACAACAGATTGTTAATTAGAATTCAGTCTGTTTTATTAAAAGTTTTATGAGGGACATAATTAACCCTTAACAAAAAGCAAAATTTACACCCTTAACTTCATAGTGGTAGTCCATCTCACAGCCATAAGGCCTGTGGAGTCACACAATAACAATTTTACGCTATCCTTTGGACAGAGCACAAGTCAATTGCTAGGTGCTTGTCACCATGATATGTCCCAATCATTGCTGTACAGAAAGGGGATGGAGGAGAGTGGTGTGAAGGGAGGGGGAAGAAGTCAGAATAAAACCTGTGTGCAATTTGGGAAAGATTCTGACCCTTTCGTTTACGATTCAAGTTCTCTACTGAGTTACTTATCACCAAAAATATTATTTTTAAAATCCATTAGCTGCAGAATAATTCAGGTTAAAATCGGGTCCAAGGGTGAAGAAATATTCCATAAAAGATTTAAAGATAGACAATTTTAAATGGCTTGTATTTGCTAAAGGCCCCATGGGCCCATCACTGCAAATGTTCAGTTGCAGTCCAATCAAAACAGGGAACAGTCACAGATTACTTTGACGAGCAAATGCATTCAAAACTGTTTTGAAAGTTTCCAGGCATTCAGCATTCGTGGCAGGACAAATGATGCACAAAGAAAATAGATGCAATACAAAAGTTTTTAAAATCTATATCTAACCTGAGATCTGGTGGAATGAAAGTGTGAGGCTGTGACAGTTGCCACTTCTGATGTAACGAGATTGACTGCACTAAATGCCACAGTTGACGACGACATGGATGCTGAAGGTTCTGGCGGTTCTATGACAATACTTGGTGATTCACTTCTAATGGCACTGACAGGGGTGGTGGTGGTTGTGGTGATGGGCTTGGCTGTTGTACTCAAAGTGGACAGGAATGCGTGTGACGGGAATGAGGAGGAACTTGGGGAACTGGTAGCTATGGAAGTTGGTGGGCTGGACAAGGTTTCAGACTGTTGGGAAAAGATTTTTTTAAAGCATTCAAAAAATTAATATAACTCTCTACTCTCTCTGTTGGTGTGTGTGTGTGTGTGTGTGTGTGTGTGTGTGTGTGTGTGTGTGTGTCTGATATATCATACCGCAGGAGGGAATTAAAAATTGTAGTTTCTCAACACAATAAAGTGACAGCAATTGAGGAATTCAGGACAATCTACTAAGAAAAAACAAACGGACTTATTTTTCAACACAATTTTGACTATTGATGGCTCAAAAGATTGTCTTAGTCTCTATTAATTTTCATGATAGTATAATCATTAAAATAAATAAGTGCCTGTGCATAAAAAGCTTTTTAATTTTATGATTTGTCAAGTCAAAAAAAAAAAAACATAACAAAAGAAAGTTAGAAAAATCACAAATCAGGCAGAAATAAATCTCACATGAAGAAGGAAAAAAAACGTTAAACAAACAAAAACGAACCAACAATGTTTCTGTCACAAATAAAAAGACAACACCTTGATGTTAAAAACTCACCTTCTTTTTGGTGGCTCTCTCCACTTTCTCACAATAAATCTCACTGGTTTCGTAAAGCATCATGGCCTTTCTAGTGATAGCGTCCAGATTCTTAGCTGAGCGATGAGTCTTCTCACGACGGGGAAGGTTGGAAAACCTCTCCCCTGCCCGAGGTCTGTGTTTCATGGATGACAGATAAGGCAGTTCTTCATTGTCCTCCACCAGTCCCCCCGTTATTCCAACACATCCATCAGCCCCAGCTCCACCAGAGTTTGGTAAACAACAACACTCCAGCATACACGAGGGCTTGCCACAATGTGACTGATGGCTCGGGACTGGCTGCTCTGAATGGAGGCTGTCGCAAATACAGCCCAGACGACAGTATTCTTTGTCGCAGTCCTGGGGCTGTGCTTTGGAGACAGGGCTCTGTAGCAGGTGACAAATGCAGCCATAACGGCAACCTAAAATTTAGACAGTGAAAATATTATATTATGATAATATAATGATATAATTAAAAAATAAAATAATAATGATGATGATGAAGATAATAATAATAATAATAATAATAATAATAATAATAATAATAATAATAATAATAATAATAATAATAATAGAAATGATCCAGACAGCAATATATCAGTGGTGATTGTGACGAAAAGTGAAAAAGGAGGAGCATTATGAACAATTGCCTATAAGCCTCATTTTTACTGCATTACCCCACACCTTTAGAGAGATTAAAATGATAAATTATCATTAATACTCTAGCTAACTTCTAAGAGTGGGAAAGTGCACTTATATGTTTCACCGCACATCAGCTCTCTCACTGCCATTACATTACTGGGGGGGGGGGGGGGTGTATTTTTTTTAAAAGGAGGAAAAACCTCCTTTAACCAAATACAAAGTTGAAATGCCAGTAATAATTTCCTTATACTTTTACTTTTATGAGGGACTGCAATCTGTCTGCAATCTGTCCGTATTAGCGCTTTGACTGATTTTGTAATTGACAGAAGAAGGGTTTTGAGCCTGAAACAATCTGTTTTTGATATTTTGTTCTTTTCAGAAGCTGTTCTTCTTTTTCTTCTTGTCATTAAGTCACAACTTTGTGCTTCAAAGATAATCGCGACTGTGAGCATGGTAAGAACAAATGGACGTGCCTAGGCTTTTATATTTAGGTTATATTTATTGTTTCACTTACCGGGTTTACTACAAGACTTGACTTGTGGTGAGCTCAAAGCAGTACCACTCTCTGTGGCAGAGGGACTGGAAGCATGAGACACTATCTCCACACCCTCCATGACAGTCTCCTCAGGCAAATCTAAGGACAAGGATGGGGAGGCTGTGGTGTTCATCGTCGATTCGCTGAGAGAAATGGAGGCTTCTGGCGTGGAAATGTCCATGACTTTTTCCAAGGACCCTGCTGTGGCCACACTGCTTTGGGGTGTCGACGTCAGACTGGCTGTCACACTTGGATAGATATTAGGGGGTAAAGAGGATCGGGTGTTCATGGATCGATTGCGTCCTCTGAATCTTCTTCTTTTCCTCCACTTTGCCGCTTGGCAAAGATCATCTGATAGTTCTAAAGCATGTAGACTGGTCCGCGCCATCCTCTCATTTATCTGTAGATATTGGGAACAAAAGATAAAACAAATCTTAAATTATAAAAATTTGAGCACAAAACAAATGCATTAATCCAAATTCCAAATATTTTCTCTTATAATGGCCAAGGGATCCTGATAGCTCAGTGATTAGATTACAGGCTTCACACTAGAGGAACCAAGATCGAACCCGGGTGAAGTCCAGAGGGTTTTTTTCGTTCCGAACCCCTCTGTCCATCCAGCAGTGATTGGGTAACTAGGTCTGTTAAATCTGGTAGAAAGTGCTTTTTGTTCGACCAGCATCCCTTCGAAAGGGTATCAAGCAACTGCTATTTTCAATTTCAAGCTATAGAAATTATGTAAACTCTCCATGGCTCTCGCAGCTCTGAAGGACATAATGGCCAATGCGGATTTGTTTCAAATAATTAGGTTCTTCATAACATTCAACACAAGGAGATGATTTATTGAAAAGAAAAAGAAAATACAAAAACAAACAAACAAAATAACAAGAAAGAACCATTTCACTATCACATTTGGCAAAGGCTCTAAGCAACAACCAAGGCAAAAACCATTTTTTGGGGTCTTATTCCAGGACAAAAATAAGGGACAAGAGATTGAAGAGAAGTATCATATTGATACTGTTGGATTAAGAATACACAAGCTATTTTATTTTTCTTTATAAGTTATTAGCAACACATGTAAATTATCCATGAAAGAAAGAAAGAGAGAGGGAGAGGGAGAGGGAGAGGGAGAGAGAGAGAGAGAGAGAGAGAGAGAGAGAGAGAGAGAGAGAGAGAGAGAGAGAGGGAGAGAGAGGATAGATAAAGAAGGAGGGGGAAGGAGAGAGAGAGAGAGAAAGAATGAGAAAGAGAGAGAAAGGAGAAATAGAGAGGTAGCGAACGAAAGATATATATATACATACAGAGAGAGAGAGAGAGAGAGAGAGAGAGAGAGAGAGAGAGAGAGGGGGGGGGGGGGGTATATCATTTAATCATCTCATAGTTGATTGCTTGATAATTGAGATCCTCATCTACCGAAAAACAGAGTCAAATGGGGCAACAGAAGCAGATATATATGTAGAAACATACATTTTTAGAAATGATTAATTAAAGTGGACAAGACAAAAACAGTTTACTCACTGTTGGAAATACAAGCTTTCTTCTTCTTGGATTGAATTCTGTGTGTGCAGCATCTGAAGACCTGGTATTGTGAACTTTGGTGGGAGGAACCTCCAAACCAAGAGCCTTGATTTCCTTCATCTCTCGTTTCTTTGCTGCCTGTGAGAATTCTTTGGGTCTGTTGCCTTTCAGCGACCAACCACCCAACTTCCTGTGAATCATGCGATCCTCCCAATCCATATTCAACTCTTTGAACAGCTGCTTATGGGCCTTTCTGTCACTGAAATTAAACTGTCTTCTAGACTTGGAGGACTGATCATGCTTTTCCGGACCATTCTCTTCTATATCTTGATAGTTTTGGAAGCTTATGCACTCAGCTGTTGTTGGCTCAACAGCTGGTTTATAAACGGGTGGTTCAATATGGGGAACGGTAGAAACATCCATCAACTCATTTTCTTTTGCTTCAGGTGTTGGTTGTTTGTAAGTATTCGACCTCCTCTTCCACCCTTTGATTTTAGACACATCAGAGGTTTTCCCTGGGACTTTAACTTCTCCTAAGGGAATGTTTTTTTCCTTTGCAGTCAGAACAACCTTGACTTCATTACCATACATTCGTTTATATTTCTTCCACCTCATGTGTTGTCCTCTCAGCTTTTTCATCTTAACACCTTTCATATCACCATTTATGGCTTTTGTTTCTTCAAAGTTCTTTGCTCTGGCAATCCTAAGCATTGTATCATCTTTGTCCCATTCTAAAGCCTTTTCTACCCTGACATGAGCAAGCAGCTCAGCTTCTGAGCTAAAAGACATAAACAGTAAACCATCCACCTCATCAAAACCAGGCTCGTATTTCATATACTCCTTGTCTACTTCTTCATCTTTCTTCCTCTGCCTCTCCTCTTCCTCCAGCATCAGTTGTATTTTTTTCTCCCATGCTTCTGCTGCTGTTGTATCTGCAATACCAATTTCATTACGAATTGCTGGTGTTACAATCATCCTATTAGAAGGCATCCACAAAAACCGCTGCAACTCCTGAGAGAAAAAAATGTCCTTGCAATCTTTGTCCTCCTGGACAAACTGCAATAGGATATCGAGGGGCTTGGGATCCATTATAATTCGTGGTTTGCGAACTGTCTTTCTGCTACTTCTAAACGAGTAGCTGGTACCAGGGACTGGAATTTTTCCACCCAGTTTAGATTTGACTTGATGATCCTTTCCAAGACTGGGGGAATTGGAGCGACTTTGTAGTGAGGTATCTGACTTAATCAACTGTGGACTACTGTTTGTTCTTCGAAGAACTGATTTGGGGGGTGTGGAAGGTGATGGGGAATCCTGACTAAAATCACCACAGGTTTTAGATTTCCTGAATCTCTTCTTATACCCTAAAATTGATCTGTCACCTTCGCCGGGAGGTTTTCCTTCAGAAACACAACCCCCTGGCTCTGAGACAGAATCAGAAATTAGATCTGGTACTTTCAGAGCTTGTGTAGCAGCATCTGTCATACCATCTAAATCAAGCTCACATAGACTGCCATTGAGACTTGAGGAACTTGTAGACATAAGGCAACTATATTGATCACTTGATTTTTCACCGCTTGTTGAAGTTTTTTCCTTTATTTGCTCAGTGTCTTTTTCACAATGACTATTTACAACTTGACTATTGGATAAACAAGCGTCACTATCGGATTTGGTCTCAGAATTAACATTGTCATTACTATCCTCATTTGTGCTTTGCAAACTCGAAGCACTCATTTTCTCAACCAGATTTTCCATGTCAGCATCCATGTGGTCTCTTTTCAATCTATGTTTTGACTTTTTAAATTCTGATTTTTCATGCTTCAATCGATTTAAAATGTTTTCCCATTTTCTTTCACAAAATGATGATGAAACAACTCCCACAGAACCTTTGGGACAGGTCTCAACAATTTTGTCAATATCACAAGGGTCTGAAATATTTTTCTCTTCTTTTAAGCTACATCTTAAACTGGAAATGAGTTTATAAAGTGGTGTCTCATTCTGTGTTGCAGTCTCTTTAACTATTTCCTCTGTATCAGGTACTCCCATGAATTGATCCTCAACATCAATGTCTAAAAGTTTGAGAATGTCTTCATTCACTTTCTTAAGTTGAGTTGCGAATTCTATCTTTCTTTTCTTCCAGTTTTGTGAATCATCTCTTGTATTTTCCTTGGCTAAACTAGACTTCTTCTCATTCGTATCCGAGTCTTCCTTAATCTTTTTCAAGTCATCAACATTAGATTTCACAACTGCCTCTGGGTTCACTTCATTTGTTTCTATATTACTTTTCTGTCCATCTTCACAAAACTGATTCTCAACTTTCACTCCACTAGATCCGGTAATCTCCTCATTCATACTCTGATCCTGCCTATCACCAGCAACCTCACATTCATCATTCATATTTGATTGCACATTCTTCATTACTACATCCAGCTTCTTTTCACCAATGGAGTCAAATACTATATCCTCTACCTTTACCGAACTCACATTCTTCACCTCTGCATCTTGCGATCCATCCACCTCAGGATTTGGGGTAACTGCTCTCGAAGGCTCAGTTTCAGCATCAGAAATTTCTGTGACCTCTGGATTATACCTTTCCCTATTTTCAGAATAATCCTGAACAACATGTGACCCTCCAACAAGCATAGCACAGAGCAATGAAGGTTTCAAACTGTCAGAATCATTGTCACTTTTCAAACTTTGGCAATCAACCAAACTTTTCTCATCTTTTACATTCTTCTCAGAATCCGACTTAGAAGATGCGTCACCAGTCTTTCCAATTTGAATGTCTTTAGCCACTGTTTCTTCCACTTCCATTTTGCTTGAACTCAGCTCCTTTTCAATACCAGGACAATCCCCACTTCCATATCTCCTATTACTTTCTCTCATGAATATGTCACTCCGAGTCGACACCATTTCTTTCATTACATCTCTGCAGATAGAAGACATCAGCACATTATTTGTCTTGGCACTTTTACTAGAATCCTGGTTGCTTTTGCCACAACCAGGATTTTCCTCAATCACATCAACAACAGAGTTCATCTGTTTTAAGAAAGAATCTGTAGGTTCTGAGCTCCTTTGAGATGTGGGTCTCTTAAATGGAGATGAAGAAACATAACTAGGAGACTTAAAGATACTACTTGAGGAACTGGCACTGTCTGCAAATCCTACACTACTCCCTTCATCAGCGTATTTGGAAAATCCTGCACCATCTTTAGGCAATTGGCCCACTTTTGCTCGCAAGGAAAATATTGGCAGAGCAATCATATCTTCACTCAGTCTCCTTGGTGAACGAACACGTTTCCCTAGATCTTTACCGATGTCGTCTGTAAATATATTGATCTTCTGCCTCTCCGGTGACACAGGACGGTTTGAAATTTTACACTGAGATGTGGAATTTGGTGACTGATGACGAGGGGATTTCCTGCTCTGTGGATGCTGTTTGGGACTTAGCCTTGGAGATTCATCTAAGTGTAATTTTTTACTTTTTTCCATCCGAACTCTTTCAGACTCGGATTTTAAAGCTCTAAGAGATTCTTCCAATTCTTTTGATTTAGGACTTGGAGAAGTTTTTTTGGGACTCCTTTTCCTTAGGGGACTCATTTCTATAACTTCAAATATATTTTTGGTATTTTGCTCATTTGAATTGATTTCTCTGCTCCTCGGACTTGCGTCTCTGGTTTCTTTGCTTCTTGGGCTAATGTCTCTTACATTTCTAAGACCAACATTTCTAACATCTCTAATTCTTGGACTAGAATCCCTCATCTCTTTGTGTCTAGGACTGGTTTCCCTAGAATCCTTGTTTCTGGGGCTAGAGTCCCTGGTCTCTCGAATCTTAAAACTACTATCCATTACTTCGCAAAAAAAATTTTCATTCCTCAACACAACTGGACTTTTGCAAATGTCAATTATACGAACGACTGCTTTAGGGAGGATATTACAAAATTCTTCAGTACATTTTTTGATAGGAGAAGATGACATTCTATAAAATTCCTTCCTGACAACATTGCTGAGTTTGGGTGATTGAATTCTTAATTTTCCTGAAAGGAAAAAAAAACAGAAAAGATAAGTGCTACACTTCATGAATGAAATAGTTTTGTTAACCTCATTCATAACACTTCCTTGCAAATAAAAGGGCTACTGCAGAAACATACAAAATATGGTACTCTTTTAAGATCAGCTAAAGCAAATAATTTTTTTTTTTTTTACTCCAGATCTTTGTATTCTGAATTGTCAGTCATTACTAAAATTACAATACATAAATCAATTTTTTAAAACTTTTATAGCAAAAAGCAAAAGAAACCCTTATCTAGTAGGTTTAAACAAATTTATGTTGTTTGGAAGAAAACTGAGTCTGATATAACTATTAAATAACAGCTTCCTGGAGAGAAAAAAACACAAACAAACAAAAAGAATGCCCTGTTAAGGACCTAAGGTGCAAATCAGTAACAAATTGTTAAGAAAAGTAAAAATACCCAAATTCAATGAACGCAAATAAAATGATAAAGCGAGAGATAGGAAAAGAAAAAAAATCCCATGAATACGGTGACATGAAAAGTAGATTATGACACATACTGCCAGAAATAAATCAGAGATACAAAAATATATTTAAACAGTCTGCCTTTTTTGAGAACTTCCAAGATGATTTACCTCGTTTCACTTCTACCTGCTTTACCTAGCAAGGCATCAGGAACCAATTTTCAAATCTTTACTTTTTATCTAACACCAGAATCCATGCCCAATATTCTTACCTTTCTTTTTCTTTCAAGAGAATAATAGTAACTAAAACTATTAGACCTTATAATTTATTTGAGACTTTGCCACAAGTTGTATTCGCAATGCTTTGAGAGTTAAAATATGCTGGCAATTGACAAAAAGAATAAAAATAAATAAAAACTGAAATACTGGGACCACAAGAGGAACAGCAATAGCTTATCAAAGTAATTAATTTTTAATTCAAAAGTCAATCAGAAGTCGGAAAAAGTGTATGAGTAAATGATATGTAGTGTTTAAACATCAGAGAAAGATCGTACAGGTCTTATATTTGTTGGGTTTTTTTTTTTTAATTTTGCACTAAAATTTGAAATGAATTTATGTAAAAATGTGGACAAGGTCGATACCTTGTTCCACTTTTTCAACATTTGAAAAGCTAATTGTTCCGAATATTCTTTCAGATGTTCAATTTTTTGGTAAAATGATGAACACTAAATCCATCCATAATTTTTCATAACGTACAGCTTTATGTATTTTAGTATCAAAGCGCTATGAAAACAACTTTTGGCTACAGCCTCACACATGTTATTGAGAGTAAGAGAGCAAGAAGAGAGAGAGGCATACAGACAATGTGGATGATATCCTGTATGTCAAGATTAATAAACTGAGAAAATAAGTAAAATGAACTCTTAATACTTTCTAGATGGAAATTGAGCCATAATCCAGACAAGAGGAAAAAGAGAGAAGGAAAACAAAAAGGTATTATAATAACCATTGGGGGTCCCGATAGTTCAATTGGTAGAACACTCGCTTCACACGCAAAGGGACCAAGATCGATCCCGGGTGCAATTGAGATTTTTTTATTATGTTGCAGTGATTTAGATGCTAAAAATTAGATGTATAGTCATATATGTGAAACTTTATTTTTGTATGTCATATTGAAGACAATAGACAATTTATAGTGCCAAAAACTAAAATTTCACAATATCCGTCATTTTTACTTGAAACTAACTTTTAAGAACATGATACACTCTGACATAAAACTGGTTTGAGGTGGTGGGTCACAAATGGATTTAAAACATAATACTGGGTAGGGAAATGTTTTGAAACTGAACACAAATAAAAACCAAATGTGTTTCAATCTAATGTACATTTCCACATCACATTGGAGACAAGATGTACCAATATCTTTTCTGCCATCTGTTTGGATTTAATGTTATCTATTATGTTTTCCGTCATTGGCTGAAGACGGTTTTGAACCAAAACGTTCCGTCTTTCATATTTTGTTATTTATTTTAAAGCTGTTTTATTCATTATTGTACATTAATTTTTACAGTCTACAGCTTCTAGCCGATGTTTGACAAAAAAGGTAGTACTATTAAATCAGATATTTTGTCAATGAATTATCACAGTCGAACAAATTAAGGTTATCAAATAACTGGAAATTATCTAAAGTTCTGTTTGGTCAATCATTCTAGTCTAATTTTGTTACTGTTTTCAGGAAACAACCTCAACTGTTAAGGTACCACTTTTTCACTTAGATTGCATTTATTGATTTTTACATTAGAAATTCCTCAAATTTGCGTTCAAAAAGGCATTATTAGAGAAAGCAGCGCTTTTACTGACTGAACTAATTGGAATGAAATAGCAATGAAAAATAATCACCAAATAAAAATTCAGAGGATTACGCGTTCTTTGGCATGTTTTACATAATTTTGTAAAAGTCATAAAGTTTTGTAATCCTTAGCATTTTTATCAAACATACTGTATGAGTATCAAGTGTATGAACTGTCTTTAGAAATGGCCTAAAAGACAGAGAGACAAAATGTGACCCTCCGTCTCAAAACGGTATTATGTCGGGATGATTCATAACCCAAAATGTAAATTTAGAGATAGAATGATGAAAAATCGGACCTTAAAAGTTTTTGCAAAGCAATAAATAGTATTTATATTTCACCATGACGTAGAGAAAGTAAACCCAAGTTTGATATTTGTGGATATGAATTCAATTTCCCTAACATAGTGTATCCCGACATAATACCGCTTTGGCACGGTGGGTCACAAATGTAAAATTGTCAGTAGATAGACAATGAAATGTCTGTCATAAAAGTCAAAGTAAAGCCATATTAGTTCGAGTTAAAGGCAGTGATAGAAAATAAATAAAGTGATATGAGAGTTACATAACAAACAACTTGAAGAAAAGAGTTTACAAAACATCTAATAACAGTTTAACAGATTGGGACGATTTACTCCAAATCTCACATCATCATCTCTTACTATTTCTATGAAGATAGTAGTGACACAACGCATCTTGGGCTTCAACAACGCAAGTTACATTGCTGAGAGCCCTCTTGATGGAAATAGGCCTTGAGATAAAACCTGACGAATAATGTAGGAGATTATAGTTTTTTTAAAAGAAATTCAGCCTCGTCAACAAAGGGTTAAGACTAATCATGATGAAAGGAACAGGATCTCATCTCATCGAATAACTTTTTTTATAATGAAAACAATAATCATGGATACAAATACAAGCCGACATGCACTTCTTTGCAGATCTGAACCCAACTCAAATAAGGGCTTGTTTTAAGAGCATTTCCATTACAACAATGACACAAATACAATTTGGGTTATCAATCTTGAAAGAAGTACACATCAATCCAAGCATAAATTACAGAAAAAAAAAAAAAAGCAGAGCCACAAAACCCCCTCGACTAAAACATAAAACTAATAGCTAAAAATGTCTAAATAATCACTATATATGCAAAATAAATTGTGACTATTACCCCCCCCCCCCCCTCCTCCTCTTTCTTACAATGTTGTTCCACACTCCACACACACGAAATAAAGGAAAAAATTATTTCCACGCATTGTATTTATCTTCAATTAGATTTTGCACCGTAGACTAGAATATTTTTTCTCGTTATATTCCTAATATTATGTCAATTTGTCATGAAAATCGTGTTATATTCTGTTGCACACTGTTCAAAACAAGACTACTGTCTTGCTATAGGCACTAAAATTTGATTATTCTGTGAAGAAAAGTATTGACACTCCAAAGATTATTACAGCACCAACCTGTCATGTATAACATGAGGCTAAGGCAAACGGTTATCATAATGGCAAAAGTGATGAAATGTGCCTCTGATAGCTAAATCCCTTTGCCACAGCCTTGTAATTATTTGAAACCCCATAGCACAGCGACCAAAGAGCTCAAGTGTGCAACTCTAAAGCGCACAAATGTCATGATTTAAAATGGCCAAATGTTAGGACTATTATAATCTAGATTTAGAGCTCTACTCTCTATTTGTTTATTCGCTGTTTTCAATTTCCAGTCAAAAAATGATAATACCGGAACATGATAGGGTGATCGCTTTATATTACTTTTTAAAATTTATATTTTTTCTCTCTCCAGATTGCCAAATCGGGAAAGTTGGACGATAAGCCATAATATGTCATTGGTGTTTGTTTTTTATTTAATCTAAATAACTTTGAGAGTACGACTATTAAGCACCAGCATTCTCCTAAATTGATTCAATCCATGAATTAAAAATCTGTCAACTAAAGATTTCAGGATATTGATTCCCCAAACAAAATGGTTTACTGCCTCTCTATTTGCAGAATTAAATAATCATTACTTTGGATGTTTTTCAATTTATCGAATAGGAATTTTTAAAAATAAATTTAATATAAACATTCATACATCTAGAGCACAAAGAAAAAAAGCTTTAAAGCAGTGATAATACCACTTAATCAAATATTACAAAAACACCAATACCGTCTTTCTTCCCACAAAGAGTGAAGGATTTTTTAAAAATTCTGAATGTGGTGGAAAATATCTAAATGTTTTCAAATTTAAACATTACTAAAAATACATTCTTAAAAAGAATTATCACCAGAGCTTCAAATAATCTTATGTCCAATAAAATTCGGTGTTATAAAATCGCCAGAGGTCTTCAGATTTAAACGATGTGTTGTATAAAGGCAGTATTGTGCCCATGATCTTAACTGTACAATCTTTATTTTAATTTCAGCAAAACCAACTCTTTTTTCTTGTGTTTGCAATGTTAATGAAACACTCAAATTACTGTTTTCTACAATGGTTTCTACAATCTCCAATACTATTAGAATAAAAACTGTGATTGTGTATTATATTGTTGACATCTGTTCTAGAGTATGGTTGCAAGAACTTATATGAATTATGTGTTGGCGTGTCTAGACTGTGAATTCTGATTTAAAGATAATCCGTTTGAAATGAATAGAATTCTTGTGCCTTGAAAAACGAGAGACAAAAAATATAATGTATGTTGACTACGATGGATTACAAAATGATATAATTTGTGATAACTACACTACACTATATTTTTGTGAATTTTTTTTATTCATGAAAGAAAAAACATAAACAGTTACACTGTTCACATAATTAAAAAGTTTAGATTCTTCCATCAAATGTGACTCACTGTATTAAATGATATAAAATGTTTTGGATTGACTTTTTTGGTTTGTTTGTTTGTTATTGCTTTCATACTTCCTTGCCCCTTCACGGTGACTTTTCAACCTTTTACTCCTACAGTTTACTTAAAAGTAACAATGAAAATTGATTTGCCTAAAAAGTCTTACGTGTTTCAAACTTTTTATAACATTGCAAAATGGTTATGGATTCTCTTGAAGGAAAAATTAGTCTTTATCTGTTCATGTTAGCCCAAATTTCAAATCTTTCGTATTATCAAAGAATATTTAAATTCAAAAGCATATATCCCATGATGATATATGGTTTTAGAGCTTGTTTTATATGAAAAGCAGTAAAAGTCAAATCAAAGGTTTAAATTTTGGTGAGTGTGAAATCTAGTTGAAAAAAATAAGGTTATCATGTGTTTTACAATACAAATATTTTACGAGAATGCAAACAGGAGTTAATATGGAATAGTGGTAAACGTGGCAAAACAAATGGATGCACAATATTATGATAAATGGGTTGCTATCAAATTTATTACAAGATTTAAGATGTAATTCTTTCCTCCCTTAAAAAAAATCTATTTTTTTCTGCTTTTGTTTCTTTTATTGGAAATAAACTTGTGAACCCATCACCATAAAATGTCACATTTACCAGGATTTGCATTGAGGGTTTCAGAAGAAGAAGAGCAGTCAAGCTTTTCTTCTTTCTTTGTATTTTCTATGAGAGTTTGATTGCGAATCTCCTCTTGTAACTGGCGTTTTCGCTCAATCGCGGCGACAATGGTTTGCTTTTTAGTCCGAGCCATGTTGACTAGAAAGGTATCATTCTGCAATGGAAAGTCACGCTTGATGATAGTATCAGTATCAATTTATTATAAAATAACAGAAAGTCTAATTAAGTTTTATGAGTTAAAATGTGCTGTGACACTCTTATCTGATATCAGTTTCTCGTCAGGAAGATGTTACATAACCTCATCGCAGTTAGATTAAAAATAATGTGCCTGCAACAGTCTTTGGTCACCTGTGCTTGCTCGAAGACAAAGGCAAATTGATCAAATAAATGGAGGACAGCAGTAATCTATCCTAGTCCCCAGCCTCAGGCCAACAAAAGGTCTCACACAAACAAGGTAACCCCCTGAAAAAGGAACACACTCAAGTGGTTTCTTTCACACCAGACTTGCCAATCACGATAACGCATTCAATTATGTTTATTGTTTTTATCTCCAAAATTTAGGCTATTTTTTCTCCTATTTTATCCCCCCCCCCCCCCCCCCCCCAAAAAAAAAAAAAATAAATTCATATTTTCAACCTATTTCATGTATGAAGACTCTTCAAGCAAGGTAAGCCTGAAATTCATGTGACAACCAGCTGTGTTGATAATTAGCTTCAATTCTAGGTGGAAACAATTCTTGAAATTCCTGTGACAGCCTTGATAGTCAAGGTCCATTTCTAGGTGGAGCCAATTACCTCAGATTTGTTAATTTTTTTCAATTGTCTTTTTGTTATAACATTATAATCTTTTTGTTATAACATTATAACTGTAACTTGTTGCATCAGCATACATCCGTCCCAATTAACATACCATTTTAGGACCTAACAGCATATCAAAACATGAGAAATCACACTGGTTGACAAGCCTGCTACTTGCTCGAACCATTGCCTCAATATATATGACTTGAAAGTCACAAAGGAATGGACACCAGAATATAGGAGAAAAAAAACGCTCCAGGATTGGCCCAACCAACTGAAACCTGGTCATTTAAGTTTCACACAACTTTGCCGCGTGAAAAAAATTATTTTTAAAAAATAAATTAAAAATAATATGACAAGATTGTACAATTAAAATTCAAATTGTGCGACTGGATATGTAAAACAAGTCAATTAAAAAACCTTTCATTCTTGAGACACACTTCGCCAATTTGGTGTCATAGTATTATTGACAGGACATAGTATAGAGATCAGAGAGCAATAAATGAATGCCAAAGAAACAAATTATATGTGGATATTCCATAACTGTTGAAATCTTTGGCAAGTGTCAATTCATCATAAAATGAACTAATACTATTAAAGCTTCCATATCATGATGAAATGCATTTTTCAATCTATATGGCTCATAGATCTGTAAATCATCTCTGACCCTGTAGTTTGAAATGGCCAATTAACCATGTGTTATTTATTGAATTTCAAAAAGACATAATAACACAATTGCAACAGTGAATCCGATGGATAATACGGTACTACAGTATTCCCCGATCGACTGAGATTTGAGCACCACATTCTATTAGATTTTATTATCTATCCTTGTGCAAGATTATATATACCCTATTTTGCTCGCTTGGCTGACATGACTGATTCCCGTTAAAATGTCATATATTTGTTGGATTGATAATCTATAAATTTGAACAAGTTAGACCAGTGGAGGAATGTACAACTTTCATCCTGCACTAATGAAATCCCACTCTTACTCTAACTGAACTGAGCACAGAGGCTAAAAAATATAAACCATATAATATAATTGTGCATAGTCCTTAAAAATATTAAGGCCCATGGAGTGGGTGTTTCTGCAGCATATTAAAGGACAGCAACATTGGCTTGATACCTTTGGATAAGACATCTTTAGGTGAAAACAGGAAGTCAAATTCGTATGAGGTTTTATTCACAAACCTGCTCCCATTTCTAGCAAGTTCAGGGATGACAATTCAGGAGGCAAAAATTTACTGAACTTTTACGTAAACACATAGGCCGACCACTTTCTGAGTGATGACCTCCAGTGAAATGACATTATGTACTTACTTTTTTTCTTTCTGTTTAGCAGGTGATCGGAAAATATACTGAGGGTTTTTTATATACTGAATTCAGTAAATATGTAACAAAATACCCATCAACAAATATTAATGAGCCACCAATGAGTAAAAATCAATTATAATAGTTAAAATGCTTGAATTGAAATATATGTTTTTCTATATAAGCTCAACACTTCTATCATATCAAATATCAGTGCCATAGAAAAGACAGTAGATGAGATAGTCAAAAAGATTTATAAGTCTAAACTAAATTTAAAATCTATTTTCGTTTACAAGTAAGCATCTGAGTAATAAAAAAGGGACATCCAAACAGAAATGGATAAAGCAGAGTTGCTGATTTGGGAGGAAATTTTTTTACTGAACTTTTATGCGAAGACATCAACAGACTCCAATCTGAACTAAACTCCTGTAAAAAGATATATTATACACCTACTTCTTTGAAATTGTCAGTGACTGGAAAATAAACAAAATATTTTTAACATACTGAATTATGTAAATATCTGGAAAGTCTGCAACCTTGTTAAAGAACAATAGCTTTATGTAGATCCAAACTTTGGTGCAACAGATCTAAGTGGTGTGATACCACTAATGTAAAATTCAAATACAGTCACAAATCCCCACCATCTATCCACATTTTTTAATAACAGTGCATATATTTATGACCATATTATGGACTCTATACCATCTTCAATACTGTCTGGGTTTTTCTCCATTATTATTATTATTATTATCTTTATCATTATTATTATTATTTTGGTTTGAGGAGGAGCAGGAGGGTGAGAGGGGAGGGAGATAAGCGGGGAAGGTGTGGTGTTTAAACATTCAAAAGGATTTGCTAAAGCTTTTCTTACTTTCTTTCATTTTTCATTCCCCTTTTTTTTTAAAGTTTGGGCGAATACAAATGAAAAATGTTGAGAGAAAATGATGATCTTAAAGCACGGCTCAGATTGAAGACAATAGCAAAGAATGAAAAGATAGCTATTTATATCTAATTGTTCAGATCACCAAAACACCCACTACCTATACAGTGCAAAACATCGCTATTACTGTTGTTTGACCTAGTTTCGGGTGAAAGACTGACAATAAAAATCAGTAGCTGTAGTAATCATTCATACCTGCGGTGTTTTATGTGTTGATTTCAAAACATTTTATCCGTGTCTTCATTTATTTGTTTTGCAGTCTTTTCAATTTTAAATTTATAGTGACAATGTTAACTTTTTTTACAGTGTTGAAATTATTCATATATAAAACACAACTCTGGCTGTGAAACCGCTCCTTATTTATATAGACATCATATTTTCATTATCTATTTATCTTACTGTGTAAAATATAACACGTCTGTACAAAAAAAAATTCCTTTTTGGAATGCAATAAAGTATTGTTATCATTATTATTATTATTATTATTATTATTATTATTATTATTATTATTATTATTATTATTATTATTATTATTATTATTATTATTATAAGCCACTGGCGCTCCTAAATGTCGACCTCTAATGAAACAACACAGAGGATTAAGTAAGTATAAAGAAACGCCAAGGAAACAGGAACAAGAATTGCAATGTTGGAAATAAAAAGGGCAACCAGTTGTAGCATACCTTACACTATATAAACCGCTGAAAACAGAGTAGACATGGATAGAACTGGGATGAAGGAGCAGAGCAATCGCATTAGAACAGCCGTGAAATTATACCACATCAATACTTGAATCAGATAAAAATTAAAACACTATGAAGAATCATACATTCACAGCATCTATTCTTTCAAAAGAAACACACAAACAGAAAGAAAGAAAAAAAGAAAAGAAAGAGAGAGAGAGAGAGAGAGAGAGAGAGAGAGAGAGAGAGAGAGAGAGAGAGAGAGAGAGAGAGAGAGAGAGAGAGAGAGAGAAGAGAGGCGGGGGGGGGGGGGGAGAGGAAGAAGGAAGAAAGAGATTCCATAAATTAGGAATAAACAGTCACATGGAAACAATAGATTCAACAAATTAGGGACTGATTCATTTTTAGACTTTTAGAATTGCTCCTCATGATTGACTCAAATTTGAGATAAAGAAACATTCCAAATTATGAATGAAAATCCAAGGAAAAAGAAAGCACCATAATTTTAACGTACAGACACTTATAGACCTTCATTCAGGGCATATTTTCCATCAACATGTGACTCAAACAAAAGGAATGAAGATATTCCAAATTAAGGAATGGAGGCACAAGGAAATAACAGTTTCGTTCCTCTAACATTAGTACACTAAATGCATTCAGTCCAATCAACAGATGAGTCATCAAACCAAAATGGGAACTAGTCTAAATTATGGAAAACCAAAGAAAAAGCAGATTCATTATTCTAACATTAGTATACTACATACACTTTCATTCCAATCAAAATGTGAATCAAAACAAAAGGGCAAATGGTCCGAATTATGGAGTGGGAAACGACAGAAAAAGCAGATTCAGTACTCTGACATAAGTATATCATACACATCTATACATTTATTCTAATCAACAGATGAAACATCAAGTCAACAGGGGAAACAGTCCAAATTATGGAATGGGAAATTACAGAAAAAGCAGATTCAGTACTCTGATATCATTATATCATACATATTCCAATCAATAGATGAATTATCAAGTCAAAAGGGAAGACAGTCCAAATTTTGGAATGGGAAACCACAGAAAAAGCAGATTCAGTACAATGTCATCAGAATATCATAGGCTACACATCTATAAATTTATTCCAATCAACCAATGAATCATCAAGTCAAAAGGGGAGACAGTCCCAATTTTGGAATGGGAAACCACAGAAACAGCAGATTCAGTACAATGTCATCAGAATATCATAGGCTACACATCTATAAATTTATTCCAATCAACAAATGAATCATCAAGTCAAATGGGGAGACAGTCCTAATTATGGAAGGGGAAACCACAGAAACAGCAGATTCAGTACAATGTCATCAGAATATCATAGGCTACACATCTATAAATTTATTCCAATCAACAAATGAATCATCAAGTCAAAAGGGGAGACAGTCCTAATTATGGAAGGGGAAACCACAGAAAAAGCAGATTCAGTACACTGACATCAGCATATCAAACACATCTACACATTTATTTTAATCAACAGATGAATTAAACCAAAAGGGCAAATGGTTCAAATTATGGAATGGGAAACCAAAGAAAAGACAGACATCAGTACATCATAGACATTCATTTCAATCAGCAGATGACTCAAACCATTAGGAGAAATAGTCCAAATGTGAAATAAAAACACCCAAAGAAGAAAAAGCAAATCATTATTTTAACATTAGTACATCATACATATTTATATATACATCCATGGCACACATTCTCGCCCACCGTCCACCCCATCAACAGTTTACCCATGAAAAAAGAAAGGAAAAATATTCAAAATTTGGAATCATTTTTTTTTTAAGTGAGAAAATATGCAACATAGCAGAAAACTATATATAGCATTATATTCCCTAAACACACGGACAACTGCAAAAAAAATAAAAAATAAAAAGGAATCTGTATTAAGTATTCAGTTGAAGGAGTAGTGGAAAATTCAAGATAAAGGAGGCAAGGCACAAAATTGGACAGAAAGTCATCGTTATCAACATAGTGATATAGTTGAGGGCAACAAGAAGAGAGATTAAAGAATGACAAAGAAAGAGAGAAAAAGAGATAAAAACAAAGTGATCAACTAAATAACATGGTTTCCTTTTTCAATCTACAATAGGTTGGATGGATGTTCAGAACCATAGAAATATGAATGCGCATGTCCAAAATAAATAGGGAATAACAAGCTAGTCCTTGAGCAACTATTTTCTGTTGTACAAAGGCTAACATAAAAGCATTATCAAGGATTTTTGTTTTTTTGGTGTCATCCATCCATAGTAATAAGTAATTTATCTAAAATAATATGATTGTGTCGGTTTTGTTTGAACCTTGAACCTTGGAATCTTTCTTCCATATGTTCATCATTGAAATTGTTAACACATGTTGACAATAAATTAGTATTGAATTGAATTACACATTATGACTGTTTGGTATCCAGTATGTGAGTCTGAATAGTCTGTCCATTTGTGACAGATTTTTCTGGTAAAGATACTTTTTCTTTAAAATAGTCATTATGAGCCCTAACAGAAATAAAGAAAAAAAAAAAAAAAGAAAAGAAAACAACAACCCCCCCCCCCCCCCAAAAAAAAAAAAAACCAAAACAAACAAACAAAACCCACACTATCTAACGGTACTATTGAGTCTCCGTTTAACAGCAAAATAAATATAAAACAAGGTAAATAAAAGGTTGGTTGTTCAAATTTGAACAAGGGTGTAGGATACCGGGAAAACTAAAGCCTAAATTGAGCTTTAATTATATCAATTCAGGCCTACCATCTGCAACAAATGAAAAATATCTATTTTCCCTCCGGAAAACAAAATACAAAGTTTCCAAAGAATCCTTATGTTTTTTTATAAAAACGCTGTCAACCTGTCATGAAATCTTTCCATTTTTTCTTTTCTTGTGACATGAATGAATCATGACTTTAAAATGTTTATGAATAGATGTGGTGAGTGTTCTAACTTGGAATCAAAACAACCAGCTCTGGAGATCCAAACTTTAGACACCAAAAAAAAAAAAAAAATAGAGATGTGCAGTGAATACAATTACAAATACATTTCTTTGAAATAAATGATTAAGGAAGTAAACGGATGGGTGGGTGGTAATCAATACACAAGGTACTGATGCCTTTTTAAAAAAATGTTTCTATGTAGTGAAGGTCCTTGTCAACAAGGCAGCAAAGGAAACAAATGTGAGAGCAGAATGTGAAAAGGGTGGGACGATAAGTTGGAGGAGGGAGAAAGGGTTGAGAGGTTTGTCTTATCATTATTTAGTAACTGTCTATTTTGGTAGCTAGAATTGTGAGAATGAGAAATACACAGAAAGACAGCATAAAGCATAATGTAAGGAGCGGGACTTAAAATGTAAGGAGAGGGACTTACACACATTAGTCATTAGATTGATGAAATATATAAATAAATTGGATTGATAGTAATAAGACAAAATAGGGAATATAGCTTATAGACAGACAGACAGATAGATAATAGATATATGGATAGATAGGTAAGTAGAAAGATAGATAGATGGATGGACGGATGGATGGGTAGATAGATGGACAGTCAGGATAGTAGATAGATATATGGATAAAGATAGATAAAAGATAATTTAGAGAGGGGAGAGAGAGGGGGGAGAGAGAGAGAGGGGGGGGGGGAGAGAGAGAGAGAGAGAGAGAGAGAGAGAGAGAGAGAGAGAGAGAGAGAGAGAGAGAGAGAGAGAGAGAGAGAGAGAAAGGGAGAGGTGCGATGACAAATTGATATAAGTAAAAAGATAGAAATGCAAGGGAGCAGAAACTGAAATAAGATAATTTATGATTGTACTTACAGAGGTTTTCCATGAATCAAGATAAGAAGCTATAAAGAGCAATGGTGCACATCTCAACACAAGATTATCCCAGAAAAGAAATAAAACTAAGAATTCAAGAATTTTCATCCATTATGTTACATTAAAACTAAAAGAATAAATAAATTACATCTTTGAAAGGACATGTTCTTGGTCATGCAAAAAACTAACGAGCTGCAACTTTATCAAAATACTACTGGTGTGTCAGTATGCAATGTGTTTATTAAATTAACAGAACATTAAAAATCCTAGGAGTGAGTATATGTTTAAGAATGGTTATTTATTAACAGTACCATATAGTTATGATAATACTATAAAACTATGAAGATAAAATCACAATGCATTTTGGACACTGGGCTGATCACAATCACAAGTGGAAAGAAAAGGGAGGAGGGAGGGAATGAGATTCTCTCAATCAAAGACACAGAAACGAGAACTGAGAATCATCAGTCTTAAGAGACAAAAAGACCAAAAGAAATCGATGCCTTATATTAGATTCTGGGATTTGATTTGAGCTCTCTCTCTCTCTCTCTCTGAATACCTTTCTTTTCCTATAAATCAGATAAATATGATGTTAATAAAAGGGACAGAGATATGTTTCTGAATTCTATATGAGAAATCCCATATACTTGTCAATAAGAAAACAATTCTGTCCCAGGACATAATGAGTGTGATATAGAACCATTATAACCTGATACAATCCAACATCTCACAAATGTTGGATCTTTCTTTAGTTCTGAAGCTGCAACAATATGGATTGATTGGATATGAAGACAATAACCGGTCAGCTATCTTGTGCAATACAAATGGTATAAGGACATCAATCAAAATACGACCTCAAGCTGACTATTGTTTCCACAAATAAATAGTAATAGATCAACAACTAATGACGACATAGAGAAAACTAATACAAATCAACTGCTACCTGGTGTAGACCCAAAAATCCATACCAACTGCAGGAACTAGCTGATTTTTTTTTTTTTTTGAAGTTAGAAAACATTAGCAACCATTAAGGAGAAGCTTTTAATTTTAAAAGTACATCCATGTTCGTGGGACTGACCAAAATCACGTCTTTTTTTCTTTTCTTTTTGCACTTATCAATATGGCGGCGTATCTGGAATACGTCTTTATTATTATCATAATTCTTAGAATTAAACAAAAACTCGGTTCAGAACATTTAAAGTTAATAGAAGCTTATATCATATTTATGAAATTATTGCCTTTATTAATCCGCTGTGATACACAAAACGATGTAAGTCCGAAATGACTACTACATAAGTGACGATGGTCTAATATAATACCAGCGAGATGGTTATTATTATAGTTAGTTAATTACAGTACAGTGCAATGGCCTTATTGTTATTATTATTATTTGTCTACATCGTTATTGTTTGGGTTTTTCTTAAGAAAATAAAAGTAGCAAATAGTCGACAATGCAAACACACACACACAGAAAAGTATAAAATGTGGAAGCTAAAATAGCTAACTCATGCAGCATTAAAGAGATTCTCACATAGAGCCCGTGAGACAAGTGTGACTGAACAACACTCCGCTATCAAAATGTGATCTCGCTGCGCTGAACTCTTACAGTCAATATTAGAGTGCAAGTAATAAATAAAAGGTGAATAAGTTTGTCCATATTTCCCCGCAAACTTTTATGTTCCAAAGAATGAGACTGCACAATTAATTTCAAACGTGTTTTAAACTTCCCAATAGAATGGGAATTGCCTATTTGATAACACGGAAATGTATCCTCACTCAATGAGCCCTTTACAAAGCGAAGGACAATAACAAGGCGAACTGAACACATGTAATAATGGTTCTGGGATTACGTTCAATATCTCTTCCCACCGCAGTCAGATCGTTTTATCTGGTTAAACATCGATTGTTTACTACTAAATGTATCCATTCAGAGAGTCGTGTCGTGAAAATCGTAAGCTTAATAAAGTAAACGATTATAACTTTTATTTACCTTCAATTAGATTTCGGCCATTTTGAGTAACAAAATATAAATATGCATTACCAGTGTCAGTGTTGCAGTATGGGTAATTTTTTTGTCTTGCCAGAGCCACGTGTAGGGTCACATGACAGCTTGTTCTTTAAAATAGGTCAACGTTTTGCTTTTCATTTTAATGATTTAGTTATTGTAAATATAGTATTTTTCACTTGATTTAATGACTTGGAATGCATATTGTACTACTCTTGAATATCATATGCAAACGACGACATTGAAAATTTGACAATCGCCTCGCCTTCACACAAACACGAAGCAGCGAAGCATTGTGGGTCACATGTTCGATCAACACGCACAGCCCTGTCAGGTACAACAACCACCTACCCGCCAGTTTAGTCGTACTGACAGCGCCAGCAGTCATTGGTGTCATCGACATTGCCATTTGCTATGGTGTGCCATTACTGTACACCAGCTACAAACTGGCATTGTTTAATCAATTATTTTAAGTTGAAGACAATCATTAGATTGCCGGCAAGTTTATCAAATAATCAATGGAAACGATTTCGGTCGATATTGAAAAGGAAAAATTCCCCGAAACCTAGAGGTGCCTAAAAATGAGCCAATAAGATGGAGAGAAAAATAAAGAGAGTAAATATGCCGCATATGAAAGGGTTTGTTTTGTATTGTTCCCTTTTATATGAGCCACATTTACTCACTTTAGGCCTATTTTTCTCTCCATCATAAAATTTCTTTTGACAAGCATGTCAATAATAATGCGAAAAGATACCTCGCGATAATAAGCTGGATCTACCTGTTACGATTTCCCACCAAACATAGCACCTTTTAGTTGCTATTCGAAAGCAACGTTTCCTGCTCCACAAAATATAGGAAGTTAATTTACACTATTTAAATGCATTTTGTACTATCTCTCAACTCACCGACTTCTTTATCGATAATCGTCTCAACTCCATACGAATTCCATTAATATGAGCGGGCCCAATGCCTACAGTAAGCGTACTAACTTGTAGATCTATCAGACTCCCAGCAAACCTCTGTTTAAAAAGATTCACTGTATTATAGTTACGAGAAAACGTTGTTTTGTTGGGTTTTTTTTTTATTCGGAAACAGAATTGAGAAATTATTTTGATTTGGCTCAAGTTGGTCAATATACAAATAATAATAATAATAATAATAATAATAATAATAATAATAATAATAATAATAATAATAATAATAATAATAATAATAATAATAATAATAATAATAATAATAAATAGATAACAGGTAACACGTCGGACTCGCTAAAGGAAGAGCACTTCGAGCTGGTTTGTAAATTTAGTGTTTACCGTGGTAAAAAACGATAAGATATAGTTTCGGGTTGGAAAAAAATCGAACTTCGACTTTTTAAAGTTTAATTGTGGGATTGCGTCACACACAAAGATATTACACGTTGTTCTTCAAACATATTCAGAGACGTTTTTTAAAATAACAACAAAACATAGACCCCTATTCAGAGCCATTCTGATTTAACAACCTAAACGAACATTCCGATTTTGTGGTAACTTGACAGCAACACAGGTTAGGCTAGATCAGCATATCTTGATGACGTCATATTTTTACATACTTAAAATTCGAAATCAAATATGATACGAGACCATCAAGCTCTTACACACTGTTAGTACGCGATGCACTAGACCCATGCTTACTACGAAGTACACATATTTTGCAGGTCAGAAATACGAGCGTTTATATTATTCATGTACTTGTTTAATTAAATATTGTTGTTATGGACAATTCTGTGCGTTGATTTGATAGTATTTCCATTACATCAATGAGACCATAATAATTTGGGTTACCATCAGACTTGTAAATTCCACCTCGGGTAGCGGTTATGCCTATGGTCTATGGCATGCCTACTCATCGTTGATGATTTTATGAGTATCTGTCAGAATATTTTGACACAGTCATTAGAGAATTGCACCGCAACACCAGATGACGCCATGCATTTTGTTCAATTCCCTTTGTTAAAATTGTGAGTAATGCTCAGGTTCTGGGAGATTGATTACCAAGTAGGCCTAATTAAGATTGCGAGGGCCTATGACGGTGCAGGCCATTGGCTGGTGCTATTGAGTAGCAAAGATATTTTTTTTTTTCAAAAGGATGGAGGCGACATTCACTGGTTTAGTACGATAGAGGTAAAATGACAAGATATAGTTGTTTGGAAACGAACTCGTGGGATATCAAAATTTACGGGGCAGCGTGGCTCAGCGGTAGTCTTTGCTTCGTACCCAAAAGGCACCGAGTTCGACTATCCGCCTCCCCCTAGCTCACTTTGCGGCGCTGCACTGCGGCGGACACCTGGGTTATTCCAGTCTTCCCTTGGAATAGATCCTAAAGACAAATTTAGCCTTGGGGATGAATAGAAAGAAAAAAAAAAAAAAGACCGGGAAAAAAAATAGAACAATTTTTGTCATGTAGAAAGATGTTTCTGAGTCGAACAGTTTGGAGAAAAGTTCTCCGAATATTTTGAGAGGAAAAATATAACAATAATAAAAGAAAAGAAGCTTCGATTTAATTTTAATCTACGAAGGCAGAATATGTGGACTTTCCTGGTTTCTAATTTCTTATTAAACACGATGAATGAATCACTAAAGACGAGTGAGAGATGAGAGGAGAGATGGCGATTAAACAAAACAATAATGTCCACATCATTTGTTTCCGATTAGTAGTAGTAGTAGTAGTAGTAGTAGTAGTAGTAGTAGTAGTAGTAGTAGT
>NC_088363.1:46128183-46138183 GCF_034508935.2 Berghia stephanieae
ATTATTGTGTTATTGAGTTGAAAGAATGTTAAATAGTTGACCAAATTTGTTGTTGGTAATATCTAGGATTTTTGGTGGGAGAGTGTTCCATTCCTTGATGGTTCTCAGGAAGAATCGGTTTTTATATGTGTTGGTTTTATGTGTTCGAATTGTGAACTTACTGGTGTGATAATTTCTCGTGAATATACAGTGTTGTTTGCTGAAATAACGTGGTAGAGTTACTGCTGTTTTGTTGGAATGTACTGTTCTGTGGAGAAGTTGGAGGCGTTTTTCTTTCCAAATATGTCACTAACACGCTCAAAGCTGACTCCGATTTTAATATAGACCTTAACGGTGGCATCACAAAAATCGCTTCTGGAAATACATCCAATTTAAGCGCAGGAATACATCAAGCAGAGCAGTTTTACAAAAAAAAAAACAAAACAAAAAAAAAACAAACAAACAGATGGAACGGAAACTACTGACACCACAGAGAAAGCAACAAAACTACATTCACTAAAAAACAAACAAACACGACGTTGCCTACTATAAATTGAAACAGCATTCCTCCAATGTCAAAAATAATCATTATCCAAACCGGCATAACCACACAGCTCCAAGGTCTAAATCCTTCCAAAGCAAGTGGCCCAGATCTGATACCTCAAAGAATGCGCAAAAGAAATGCAGCTCCCTATTTAAGCATTATTTTCCAACAGTCACTCGACACAGGCCGTTTATCCAAAGACCGGAAGTATGCATTTGTCACTGCCATATACAAAAAGAAACAAATGGAAACGAGGTATTGCCTTGAACTGAGACCAGTGTCGATGACGTCTTTCACATGTAAAGTACTCGAGCACATTGTGTTTCATTCAATAATGGAGCGCTACGAGAGACATAATGTGCTAGTCGATTACCAACATGTGTTCCGAAAACATAAATCGTGTGAAAACCAGCTCGTAAACACAATAGAAGAAACAGGAAAGGCATTAGACAGCAGAACACAAATAGATCTACTTGTTTTAGACTTTTCGAATGCATTTTGATAGTGTGCCACATAGACGACTCCTCAGAAAACTGAAACACCGTGGAATTAAAAAAATAACTAGGAGACTTACATCATCGGCAGAATCAAGATCTTCTAATTTTTCATTAAAGTTCCAGTGTATCCCGCGTGGTGTTTTGGTGGTTGTTCTCGTGATCCAGTCGATCACCAATAAAAGAATAATAGGGGAGAGTAAGCATCCTTGTCGCTCACCAGTTTCAATGTGGAAGGGTTCCGTTAATTGATTATTATGAATGATTTGGCATTTAGTATTTTCATATGATTTCTGAATTAGGTTCACAATCTTGTTGGGTAGGCCGTGATGTAAAAGAACTTTCCAAATTACTCTGCGTTCAATCATGTCAAAAGCCTTTTTGAAGTCTACGAAGTTTATTCATTGTGGTGACTGCCACTCTTTTAATAATATAATAATAATATAATGAACTTATATAGCGCCTAGTTCCAATTTGGAATTGCTCACTGGCGCTTTACATCAACACATCATGTATGATATACAAATATAGAACTGGCATGTTAAAACCACACAAATTCGATGATAACAATAATATATTATAATAAAATACATACTAAGAGTCCAAATTATATGCCCTGCAGAAAAGCTCAGTTTTTAACCGTTTTCTAAAGATAAGTGGATTTTCACTATTTTTAGTTTCAATATTGATGGAGTTCCACAGTCGGGGGGCATGGTGGTCAAAGGATTTCTCATGAAAAACTAACGATTTTGGGGGTTCCCTTAGGATATTTAAATTAGCAGATCTTAAATTTCGACTGGGTTCATAAAGGTGGATAAGTTCCTGAAGGTAAACAGGAGCGGAATTGTTTAAGCAATTGAAAACATGGGTGAGTATTTTAAATTCAATCCTAAACTTTACAGGTAGCCAGTGTAGGTCCTCCAAAATCGGTGTTATATGCTCGCGCTTTTTAGATAACGTTACCAATCGAGCTGCTTTGTTCTGTATTTTTTGGAGTCGATTAATGACATTATTATCACAACCATAGAGCAAGCTATTGCAATAATCAAGGCGGGTAAGAATCAAAGAGACCACAAGAAGTTTAGTAGTATCAATATCAAGAAGCCTTCTAATAGCACCAATAGATCTAAGGTAAAGATTGCAGGATCTAGTTACATTAGTGACATGGGCAGACATGTTTAATTTGGTATCGAATAAAACTCCTAAGTTTCTCACAGGTTCTTTAGTGATGGGAATTACACAATCAGAAAGATTCAGGTTAAGCGTGGAAAGGTCCACGAGGCCCCGTCTTGTAATTTGCAACACCTCTGTTTTATTTTCATTTAACCTGAGTTTGTTGCAACACATCCAGTCACTAATCTCAGAGATACAATTTTCTATATCCGTTATAACATTGAGATGATTGTCGATATTAATGGGAAACAGTAATTGGGTGTCGTCTGCGTAAAAATGGTACTTAATAAAATATTTTGAGATGATGTCACCTAATGGTCTGATATAGAGGGTGAATAAAGAGGGTCCCAGAACTGAACCCTGTGGTACACCAAAAGATAGGGGACAAGGAGAAGAGAAGTCATGTCGATTTACAGACACTGATTGAATTCTGTCAGAGAGGTAAGGAGAAAACCAGTCAAGGACAGTACCCCCAAATCCGTATAGTGTCTTAAGTCTGTCAATTAAAAGAGTATGGTCTATTGTGTCAAAAGCAGCACTAAGGTCGAGTAGTATGATAATAACATCATCATTTTTCCGACATAAATGATTTATGATATCATTATGGATTTTAATAAGAGCAGTTTCAGTGCTGTGAAAGGGGCGATAAGCAGACTGAAATTTAGAGAACAAATTGTGTTCATTCAAAAACGTGTTAAGCCTAAAAGCAACAATTTTCTCAATTAGTTTAGACATGAGGGTGAGATTCGAGACTGGTCGATAATTATTTGGGTCTTCTTTGTCAAGGCTAGATTTCTTTAATATGGGAGTGACAATAGCATGTTTAAGATTATTAGATACCTCACCGATAAACAAACTAGCATTTACAATATGAGTAAGAACGGGAACCAAAATATTAGCACAAGAAAGAACAAGCCATGAAGGAATGGGATCTATTGGGCTGGTTGTTTTGGAGCATTGTTTCAGCGCAGACAGTACTTCTGTTTCAGTGGCGGGTTCAAATTCGTCGAATGCTGCTCCGGCTGGAAGTGCATTAGTTTCATTTATTTGTGCTTTCATTGTCTCTTCTTTGTCCAAATTATTCCGAATACCTGATATTTTATCTCTAAAGTGTAGAGAGAAACTATTTGCGGTAGCAATAGGGTCCTCGAAATTATTTGAAGGATGATCCTTCATCAGTTTGTTCAGGGTGGCGAACAGTTCACGTCGAATTTTGATTGTTCGATGATAATAATATACAGGGTTGCTATTTGGTCTGTGCAAGATCTATTTGATTGGAATCCTGCTTGTTTGTCTCTCATTTTGGAGTCAAGCACATTCTTGATTCTGTTGAGGATTATTCTAATAAAGATCTTGCTGGGCAATGATTGGAATAGTGTTCCTCTCCAGTTTTACAGTTATTGAGATTTCCCTTCTTTGGTAATTTTACAATGTATCCAGTTTTTCAATCTTATGGGATCTCCTCACTTTCCCAAATTTAATGATAAGCTTAAAGACTGTTTTTGTTGTGGGATCTGTTGCTGGTGCTTTGTCATTTTTGGTTTGTCGAATAGCATGTGTTATTTCACTAAGTGAGGGGGGGGGGGGGGCAACCTTTATGTCTAAATCCTCTCCCTCTTCTATTTCTGGTAAGTTCGGTACAGGCATGCCGTTCAAAAGTTCACTAAAATATATTCCCTTCGGTCTGTTGGCTTACTTAGGGTGGTCCCGTTTTTGTTGGTGGTAGTGATAGGTCTGTTGTTGTTCTTCGTCCTTATAATTGTTTTGTGATATTGTAGGTCTTTTAGGTCTCTTTTTTTCAGCAGCTTCTTGTGCATCATTTACTAATCTATTCATAAGGTCTCTTTTGGCCTTTCGGAGACCTCTTTTTCCTTTTTATTCCTGATTTTGTAAAATTTCACGAGATGTTGTTTCTTGGTTCTGTTTCGTCTTTCTTCGTTCTTTTATGGCATTTATTGTGTTATAACTGATCCAAGTTTTATATTTCCCATCGTTTTGGTCTTATATTGTCTTGCATGTTTTTTTAATGTTTGCTTTACAAACTCCCAGTTCCCCCCCCCCCCCCCCCCCTCACGGATTCTTCTAAGTCTGCCAGTGTCTCGAATCTATTTAAATTTGACAAAGAAAATGAAAATTGATTTCCGATTTCATCTGCTCTTGGTTATATTACATTAAAGCGTTTCTGATTCCTGTGCTGGTATTTTTAATTGCAGCTATCTTGTTTTTTAGTTGTATTACAAGTAGGGACTGGGTTGATCCAACATCTGCTCTTCTATATGTTCATGTGTCTATCATTAGTTCGGTGGAAAATGGCAATGTGGTCAATCTGGTTTTCTGTAAAAGTAAAAGTGTCTGGTCAGTTCCAACTTACTAATGATTATTTCGATTTGGAAAGATGGTACCTCCTATAACCAAATCATTTATTTGGCAGAAATCTGCTGAGAGTTCTCCATTTTCATTAATTGTGCCTACCCCTTTTTGGCAATTATTGCTTTTCTGCCGGTGGGGGTTGGATGTTGTGAGTATTCAATCTAAACGTACAGCATGACTATACAGATTTCAAAAGTCAAAACAGATTTTTATTTTTTTTTAAAAAAAAGGCGGTCTAATTTATATAGCACATCACTCCATTAGCATAGAGGTTCATAACAATTTTATAGAATGAATGAAGATAACGTCACTCAGCTCTTTGTCATTGAATTTTGACTGCCAGAATAGTGATTGTTAAAAAAATAAATATCGAAATTCCACTATATATAAAAACAATTAAGATGTAATTTTGCGAGTTGGTGTGATTGACAAGGCGGGTAGAACTGGTGAGTATTCTACTTGCGCGAATGCCATTAATAAATGAGAAAAAATGTAGTCACTGCACTGTGAGTGTGAGCAATAATAATATTATTACATATTTATAACCAGTTTTAAGTAATGAATGAATATAATAAAAATACACCTGTGTACGAGGAAACAACCACATGCACACATGCACAACACACACACACACACACACACACACATACACACAAACACATACGCACACATCCCAAATAGACTATCGCACACAAATCGATTACATATTATTCCTAGAAGTAAGGTAGTTTAAACATAGCCGGATAAGACTTAAGCTTGATTTACAAAATTATGTGTCAGCACTATGATTGGTCTGCCTATCTAATCTTTGTTTATCTGGAGAAAATAACAACAGATGTTCAACGGGCGTCTTCCTACATGCAGATCTCTTAATTTAGCTTAAATTTTTCTTTTTGTCAACATAGTTGTCCTGATATTAGTAAATACCTAATGGAAGAAACTATAACCACGCCCTTCAGACAGGCGTCAGAATGTAAACAAATGGCATTCAAGCTGAACTCAGCAAACCACCGCTTGTAATATCATCGACGGTACGCGTTAAAGTAAAATAATCACGAGTTCGACACACCTGATCCATCTTACCACCTCAAAAAAAATATGTGTAATTTTTAACCTTTATTTAGAGAAGGAACTAAATTGACGTAACTCAGCTCTTTGTTATCGTTTTTGGACTGCGACTTTAATTATTAGTTCTCACTAAATTATATCAATCAGACTATAAACGTTTAAGGTTTTAGAGAGAAGAGAGAGAGAGAGAGAGAGAGAGAGAGAGAGAGAGAGAGAGAGAGAGAGAGAGAGAGATAGAGAGATGTACAGCCGAGATCTCAGCTTCCTCTCTCTCTCGCGCACACCATCACACACTCAAGTGAATCAAAAGAACGAGACGAGGGCTGTCTCCCCTTTGATTTTTGACTTTAAACAGGACTCGGTTATAACAGGGATTTTAAGCTGGTCCTATCATCACTGCTATACTGAACTTCCACTGTATTAGTATTGATTATTGATATTGTATTTCCACGGAGCACCACTGACGACAACTCATTGTAATTGTAGACGATCTCTTCTTTCTTTCAGCGATCTTCGCCTTGTGATGTGAAGTCTAATTTGTTGGTCACTGTCAGGTTTTAACGGTTTGGCCGTAGCTTTTATCAAAGTTTATGTCCAGGATCTACCCGTGATTCAGATAGCCCATTTCAACAGCATCCAACTCTCTATTTCTGTACACATTTCAACATTCGCATTCGTATAGTACTTGTCATTTTGGGGCAATATTTCATTTTATTTTTTCAAAGTGTGCAAACCTTCCAAGGTGCATGCAGGCTCAACTTTCGAGTTTAAAGTTCTATCAAATAAATCAATCATTGTAAACAGGGCATTTATCAATTATAGAAGGGCCTAATAAGTCGATATTGACACAAAGAATAAAAATATGATGTGTCTAGTGTATTAAAATGAATGTTTGTCTGCCATCTATTAGCTTTGCAACAATGCTCCGATAAAAGTTTATATTAACGTACTATGCTATGCTATATTAAAAAAACAACCCATTTGCCCATTGCTTTAGAGAGAGAGAGAGAGAGAGAGAGAGAGAGGAGAGGAGAGAGAGAGAGAGAGAGAGAGAGAGAGAGAGAGAGAGAGAGAGATTATTATTATTATTATTATTATTATTATTATTATTATTATTATTATTATTATTATTATTATTATTATTATTATTAATGAGTTTACAAAGTACTCAAGGGGGGTCATAATTCATGCTAATTAGTCTTTCTTCTTCTATTTTCCCGTTGGTGAGACACGGGACAAGTCTTTGTTATTGAAACCATAATACAGACATTGCCCTCGTGATGCATCAAGTTGATCCGGAAATTATCATAAAAACAGCTGTGAGGGGTAGGGGAACGAAATGAGGGAGGGAGGCAAAGTATGTCAAGTCATGTGACTGTTAATTTTAGATTGTTGTCACTCGGTCGGTGTATTTCCTTGTGCTACAGATCGTGTTGAGAGGACTCATTTATTTAAACGCTTCGAGAGAAAAAAAAAATTAAACGCTTCGACACATAGAGATCATACCAAGCTTATTAATGAGGTAATGCTGTTTTGTTTTATGAAATTCGAAATGAATTACTATCTAGTTGATTAGAAATTGATATGGAAGGATCACCGACGAGAACAGATTATTATTATGACTGGTTGGTCCACAACGTTCACGTTACAAACTTTGTAACTTAAGTAGCCGTCTTTAGTTTTAGGAATAAAAATTGCGAGTCGAGCTGCTGAACTCTGCATACAATTTTAAGTGATGTGATTGAATTAATAAGGACGTAGTATTTCAACCAATTCATCAATGCAAATACTGACTCCATCCATCCATAGTCTGCCAGAGTCCTGCTGACCACTGTCCGTTCCTTATTTTACGTACTCATTTTTCTCTATCTATCTAATGTTACGCAACTAATTGTAGATGTGTAATTTTTGCATTTCGGCTTGAGTTTGCCCAATTGGCTGATACATTTTCCTCTTTTTTGACAAATTGCCATTATCATCACTGAATAAAACAACATAATGTAACAGTTCTCATGTATGTTGATGATCTGCAACTGTACTCGTTGGTGAAATCCCATAATTTGTCAGCCCTAATTACTGTCATGAAACGATATATAGAAGTTGTGGAAGGCTGAATGGTTGAAACCAAACTCAAACTAAATGAGAAATTATGAGATTCTCTTAAAAGGCAGAAAAGTTTAATAATGATATATGAACGGTAAAAAGTATTTGCATTGATACCATTAGAGTTACATGCTCTGGCAAAACAAGTAATTTGGGAGTTATTTTTAGTCATAATCTCTTCATGGAACATCATGTGATGTGCCTTTACAAATTAACGATCTGAAAAGGTGTGTATGGAACTTTACAAATTTGTGAAATCCTCCACTCGGTACCTTTTGTCCAATCTGAACTTTAAAAAAAATTACGCCTTTCTGCCACATCACAAGATATCGTCGCCTAGGCATTCCACGAAGGAATTCAGGAATATCAGGGTTCCCACTCGATTGGGAAATGGTCTTGCATTTAAAGTTTCCTCATGATCGGGGGTAAAAATGGTCTTGATTTTTCTTGTCTGAGTCGGGAACTTTCGAATCGGGTGTGATGATAAACATGAAGTGGTGTCTTATTTAGCTATGTTAAGTTAGCTGCTAATCATCATGCCTGGTGGAACATTCCAGGAGTCTTGGACCAAAGATCTGGCTTTCAAAGACTGGTTAAAAAGCACTAGCAACAATCTTGAAGCATACTGCATATTGTGTAAAAAGACTCTTTATATCAAGACCTTGGGAAGGTCTGCTTTGACTTCCCACATGCAAAGGAAAAATCATAAGTCACTAGCATTGGTTAAATCTAGGAATGACAGGGGGTCGTTACTTAACTTTGTTGCAAACCCTTCTACGTCTACTAGCTCTTGCGCTTCTGATTCAACACAGGCACAGTTGATGCCAAAACCTTCATCATTAGATAGTTTTGTTTGTATGTCTGATGTCATTAATGCTGAGATTTGGTGGTGTGTGTGAACAGCAATAACCAATCAGCCAGTTCAAATAAAGACATTACTTGTTTGAAACAAATGTTTTCAGAGGTTCAGTCAATACAAAAATTTAGTTGTGGAAAAACTATTGGTCTTGAAAAAAATCTGGCTGGCAGTCTTGAATTTTGCAATGGGTTTTGAGTAGGAACCCTGGAATATAGATAATCCTCAAACAAAATGTCTAATGTCAACATGAATCACTCATGCTATCCAACTGAGCAAATTGGGGGTTAATAATCGTGCCTAAGAAAAAAATAACAAAAGTGCCTGATGCCGGGCTCGAAACCGGGACCTTCCGGCTCACAGTGCAATGCCTTAAACACTCGGTCACTTTGCCCCCTGTCTAAACTAAGCCTCTTTGAAAACATCCCTTTTCTACATTTATGCTTTAATGTGAGTTTAGATTGATGAAATTCCCCTTTGATGAACTTCCCAGATTTCTTGCTTGATAGGTTGCAGTTGCAGCGTTTAGAAAATCAGGTTGCCAGGCTTTGGCACTTTGTTGATGTAAGCATAATAAGGAACAGGTGACCCAATGCTATTGAGACCACACTAGGCGTACTATCAGAGCGAGGGTTGTATATAAGGTTTCAAATGCATTGACAGTTTTGTCCCTGCCTACATACTTGAGAACTAAAAATATTAAAAAATGGGATCATCATCATCATCATCATCATCATCATCATCATTATCATCATCATCATCATCATCATCATCATCATCATCATCATTATCATCATCATCATCATCATCATCATCATCATCATCATCATCTTCATTGTTATTGTTGTTATTAATTATTATTATGCCACATTGGTAATTTATAATTGCTATTTATAGTGACAACTATTCCTTCACCACCTCCTCCTGATAACTATAAGATTTTAAATATTCAAGTACAGATTTTAGAAATCACTAATTATTTCTGTTTTTACAGATCATGTTGATCACTTTAATTGTCTTGAGTGTTGCCTCCCAGGCAGCCTTTGCCCTGGACAATGGTCTGGCCTTGACCCCTCCCATGGGGTGGTTATCATGGGAACGCTTTAGGTGCAACGTCGATTGTGACCATGATCCAGACAACTGCATTAGGTAAGTGTGGTTATGTGGTCTTGTGGTATGACACTCGCCTTCGGATTGGAAGGTCCTGTTTCGAGCCTTGCTTGGCGCATAGTTGAGTCCTTGGAAAAGGCTCTTTACTCACATTCTCTCACTGTACTCAGGTGTAAAATGAGTACTTGGTCGATATTAGCATTGTCTTTGTCTGAAAAATTATATTATTGCCTAACAGATATCATGTCTCGTTCTACACGTTACATGGTCAGGGATCCTTTGTAAAGCATTTTGAGGACATTA
>NC_088363.1:46143183-46330683 GCF_034508935.2 Berghia stephanieae
GCAGTTCTTTCACCTTATTATGTATCTGTTTCTATTCCATGCTTCTGTTTCATTCATAGCTTACAATTGTGATACTACCTTGGTGTCACATTGTTGTATTGTGGTAAGATCAGATTTGCATGACCCCATCCACATGATCTGTAAACAAAGATGATAGTAGGCCTGTCAACTAGTAGGAAATTTAAATCACATTATAATGTATTAAATATGAAATAAATTAAATATCAAAATAAACAATTTTACCCAAAATTTGCAAATGTGATACAATTTACAAAGATATGGGGAGAAAAATGGAATGAAGAAAATTTTGAATTATTTTTCTTGTGTCTGAAACCTTCAAGCTTTGTGCTTAAGTAGCTGGACAGGTGATGAGTTCCCAGTTTTAAGCCCTTTCTGTCTGCATCACTTCTGGCCCATTATTCACTTTGCAGTGCTGCACTGCAGCTGACGTCTGACTTACCTTTTAATTTTGAGATAGACCCTTAAATCGAATTTCCACCCGGGATGAATAAAGGGAATTTATTATTTATTTTGATGTGGTAAAATAAAGTTACACAACGATTATTGGTTGGCAAGTCAGTATTCTTTAGTATGCGATACAGTCAACTATTCACCAGTCATTGCTAGCGGACCTGTTGTAAATATTGGAAAGCAACACACAAACAAATTATGTGTAGTGCAGGCAGTTGGTTATAATCAAATAAACAAATGTTTTGAGAACTGGTAGAATACAACAACAGGAATATGAAGTTACAGCATCTTATCTATACTTTTAAAAAACTTGGAAAAAGAAGAAAAAAATGAAAGAAGCACAGTATTGTCTTTTTCAGACTTAAAACATCAACTCTCAAGGATTTTTTTTTTTTACATGATGAATTTTAAAAAGAATATAGAAGACGAACAAATTAACAATGATAGAATATTCCATTTATGACTGAACATAAAAGTGTTAGATAATAAACCAACGTATGACATTGATCATGCTTGCAGAACCACAAGGCCCATGGGGCCAGAGATTGCTACCCTTTTGGTTAGGACACAAGTCTATCATAAAATACCTTACAATAGATCTAACATACTCAGCTAGCCAATCACTGCTGGGTGAATGGATGGGTTAAAAAAAAACATTGACAGGGCCAAGATTGATAACTTCCCTTTGCTTATTAGTTAATTACTTTACTAAAATTGAGCTATTGAGACTGCAACCCTCAAATGTTGACATTGGTCTAAGTGAATTTGTAAGTTTGCACAGACGATGTACAATATATCACATATTATCATATACCCAAAGAAGCAACTGTCAAAAAATGTTTGCATGTGAAATCAAATTAACCCACAGGATACCCGGTAATGGAACGTTACCTCAACATGACAGGGAGGCCAATTCTATTCCTCTGTCAGTGGCCGGGCTATTTGCAGGCCAAACAGATCAAGGTGATCCCATCTTCCTTTCTGCGTGTCTTACTTCCATAACCTATATCCACCCCACCCTTCTGTAGCCCACTTGTACGCTGATATTTCCTAGCAAGCTTCCTCACCAATCCAAATATACCTATATATATATATATCTTTTCTTGCACTGATTTATCCTTATTTTATAATGCTTGAATTAACATGAATTGTGCGCTTTATTTTCTGCTTTTGCTTGGCATTTTTTAATCTTCTCTTTTTGAAATCTAATTTTGATTACAAGCCATGTTAATTTTAGAGTAGTCCAGAGAATTCTTGCGTAGTGTTAAGTATTAATTTTAGTTTAAAATATAATAATTTGTTGAATTAGCTTTGTTTCCTAAGTGAGAGGCTGAAAAAATAAATAACAAAAAAAAATAAAAAAAATAGAAAGAACAAATCAAGTTTTATGTTAGATGGCCTACAGCAGAAATAGTCACTCTTGGAAGAAAAATTGTCATTCTCGTCATATTAAGAGATCGTTTTGATATTGTTGTCGTTGAGATATTAACAATAAAAGTGGTTGTTGCTGGGGTACTTTATGGGGGATCTAAAGAAAAAAATGTACTTTGTTGGTGCAAGCCTGCCAACTTGAAATGTTAAACATTCCTGGTTCTCTTGGGGATAAGTAGGAATCGTTATTCCTGGCTTTATTAATGACCAATATACTCTCAGTAGGAATCAATAGCTCTTAAAAGTCTTCAAGGTTGCCAATTTTCTGTACATTTATGGATGTCAGTATGTTATAAGCCCTCAGTATATTTTCTAATCACCTGCTAAACGAGAAAAAAAATGTATAGAATGCCTTTTTACTGGAGTCTAGCGCTCGGACAGGGGTTGATCAATGTATTTGTGTTAAAGTTCAATAAATTTTTGCCTCCTGAATTGGCAACCCTGAGTCTTGAATATCTGTGTTCTGGCATCAAGTTTTCCTTTTCAACAAATTCTACTGAATTAAAGATGCTAAAATTAGTTCTGAATTTGTAGTCAATTAATCCATTTCTGTGAATTTATCGTAGAAGTTTGTATATTTATTGGTTTAGCAGTATTAGTAGCCAAAGAGGCTAAGATGACAGTATCTATTTTTTTTCTTCTTTGTTTCTTATGCTTGTGGTAGGCAGAATGCTGATTATTTTTTAAAAATTTTGTTGATTATTGTTTGTGCATTTTTCATAAGATTGTTGTTTTATTTTTAAAGATATCTTATCTTTTTAAAAGCAGGTGCATGAATATGTGTCTTTTTCTGTCATTTAAAAACATTGTTTTCTCCAGAGATGGGCCATCATTTCTATAATTATATTTCTTCTTTCTAGTCATTGGAAACATTTTGAATTCGGTTTTACCCTTACTTATTCCTTGGGTAAATTTATAGGCCTAAAATTAATGGTTATTATTTATGTGGGTTTGCTAACATGTAGTGTTAGTATGTATTGTCATATTTCCCCCCTGCCTCCCCCCCTCCTTTTTTTTTCTTTCCTTTTTTCCATTCATTATTTTTGCTCATTTCTTGTTATTTTTTACATTGGAAACCAATCAACAACTTACAGGATATATTTCATGACAGCATCCTTATATTATAGTAAAGTACGGAGTCGCCCTTTTGCAGCTGTGATCACCTCGACATTGATTTCAAGTGTATTTCCTTTTTCAAGGGCAAACATATAGGCTTTCTAAAGCTGTTAGTAAAGTTGTATGTTATATGTATGATCATAAAAAAATGGTAGACTGTTTAAGAAAACAAAGTGTTTAGATTTATACACATTTTTTAAATAATGAAAGAGACTCATGTTACTAAATGGAAGTTTTTGAAATATTTTGTATGATGTAATTATTGATCAGATTCTAACATTGTTTCTAATTGATCAGATTCATTTCTTAAAGATAAATCTATCTAGATTTAGCTATATTATCCTGTTGTTTATATTTTATATAATATTTAATATAACTTTTACACCATTTTTTAAAGATGGATGCCACTTTACTGTTCAAATACAATTCGTAGATCATTGTATAAGCTAGTGTTTGAAGACTATAGCTTTCAAAGAATGATGGATCTGATAGATAATGCTACTTGTTTATCTTGGAGGTAAGTAAATAGAAGAGGTAGAAGAGGTTTTATCTTGAACCGTTATAGGTAAGAGGTGATTCCACAGCTCAAAACATAAATTGTGCCAAAACGTATAAACAGTGGAAGATATTTTGTGCTTTAGGGATTTTTGTGGGTTAATCTTAAGGTTTCATATATTATTTAAAATATTTTTGCTTTATTTGGATCATGTTCTCATATTTCCAGTGGTAAATGAAGTTGCCAGGTAAGACATACATAATTTATGTTCAGAATTTCGGTGAGATAACGTTGGAATACGAGTTTACTTTTGTTTCAATGGAATTTCATCTCAATATTAGTTAATGACACCTTCTACGGTGCATACTATATAAAATATAAAACATACTAAAGTTATGTTAACATTTTAGTAGAGGGATAAAAAATTATACATCTCATTCAGTCATCCAAAGATTTTTATCTTAGGGGGATAAATTGAGCTTGATAGCAAGGTCGATGAGGACAATTGAATGAATCTGGAATGAGTTAGAGCAGCGTGCTCAGATCAGGTACATCTTTAGAAGATATTTTTTGATGTCAATTCCAACCGAATGCAGATCTACCTCATATATTGATTGAATTGGATTTATATAGATTTTTTGGAGGGTCAAATTTGACAAAAATTTCTTAATTTAATATTTTTCCCCTCCAGATTTGGATTTTTGAACAAAAATTAAAAATTTTTTTTAGTGAAAATGCGGTTATTTATTTATTTTTTCCAGAAATAGATATGAGTAGAAAAATTGAACTACACTAATAATAATAATAATAATAATAATAATAATAATAATAATAATAATAATAATAATAATAATAATAATAATAATAATAATAATAATGATAATACTAATAATAATAATAATAATGATAATAATGATAATAATAAAATAATAATAATAATAATAATAATAATAATAATAATAATAATAATAATAATACGTTATTGATCCTTTTCAGAAATTATCACATCATCACAATAAAAATTATGTTAAATAATATCAGCATAGTAATTAAAGTAAGGAGAGATAACAGATAAGCACATGTATAAATAAGTAAATAAATAAATAAATCACTCAATCAATTAATAAGTAAATAAATAGATAATTACATTTATTCTAAAATGTTTTTAAGCAAAAAGCTATTTAAATAAATGGGACAGTCATGAATTTTGGGTTTTACCAATTAATATCTTTAAATTCGAATTTACCCCTAAATAATGTGCAGATGTTTTGTTAACTGTTTCTGACGGATCAACTTATGTACTTATGTTGATGACTTAGAAAGAGATTCATCCAATATTGCCATTTTTTGACTCAAATGCTATGATAACAAGCAAGATAAACTGAAATTAATAATCTTCTTTTGAAATATCCAAATCCATCATCAACAGAAGTCAGTAGACATTTGTAAGACAAAAATTATTATTTGTGTTACTCCATTTTACAGAATATTTTTTCTTGAAAGGCCATTAAAGGGTAATCAAAAGGTAAAGACAGAAGAAAAGATCACCTGCTTGAGTGATTATTATAAATTTCTGTTTAAAAAAAAATAAGTTTATGATGAGTAATTTATATTGGAAGATAAAAATGAACACCGAATTACTATTCTCGACAGGCAAAGAAAAAACAAACTGTGAGCTGTTGTACGGGGCAATATACTCTTAATGCGCTCAAAGTGATTTACAAACGTTCTCAAGTCAACAACTTGATGGAAATAAGATTATTAGAATATTTTGTTTACACTATGTTCATGTCATGTTAAGTTTGGTTATGAAGTATTTCTGATGCAAATAGTTCTCATAACGAATTGATGTAGAGGGGGACCTGGAAAATAAAAATCTCAATAATGTAAATTTGATAAAATCGACTTATTAAATTGGTACTGTTGATTGGTTTCATACTTCACCTTTTTTCTCCTTAATTATTTGATGATATCTCACTTTATTTTTCTTCTCCGATTTCGACCCCAAAACTATTCACTGACCTGCTATATTTTTTAAAACCTTAAAATCACATCTGTCTTCCAACTTGGACCATATGCACTGCATTTCAATATTTATATATTTAGTATACTTGCATATTAATAATATTAACTACATTTTGTAGTAGCAGATATAGCGATAACCATTAACAATAAGTTAACATCAGTCTGTGTTTTAGACCTTGTTCAAAGCAGTTGCTTCACTATTGAATGAGAGGAGTTGATAAAAACCCATTTAAATTCACAGCATTCTACTTCAGATTCTTCTTTGGCAGAATGTAAAAACCTGAGCAATAGAGACTTTAGACGATGCACTATAGACTCTCAGGAGAGTACCATAATTTTATTAAGAATGAATCTCTTGCTTCATATTCATGATGTTGACGGTATGTAATACTGATGAATACAATAAATTTACAAAAAAAAAATAGTATAACAATGATTGTATTTTAAAAATGTAAAGGTAACTCATCTGACACAATATTTTTAGTGCTTAAACTACTTGAGAAAATGGAATCTGTTTTAAAATTTTTTTTTTTACATTGTTCTCTTTTTTAAAAACATCAACACTAATACTAAATCTGACTGAGTCAGTATATTTGAAGACGGGAGAAATTCATTACTTGGAGGACAAGTCAACTTTTGTAGAGAATTATGATGGAATTCTAATGAATATAACGAGCATGCTATGATCATTGCCATCTGGTTTGCTTTAACCCTAAAATGAGGACTCAGGGGCTCAAGCCCTCATCATGAAAGTTAACCCTTAGGAAATGATTTTTCACACACATCTCTCCGTTCTATCGGAGATTGACGTATAATTTAGAGGTAGCATTGTATGGTGTGCCATGTCGGGCTCAGATCTCTCTCCTTTTATCCTGATAAAAGCAAATGCATTTATACAACAAAACATTTAATTCCATTAAACAGTTAAAGGGCTGTCCGTACTTTGATTTAAAAATGCGATAGGTTGTCGAAAATTCTCTACTCTAAATCATAAACAAGGACTGGAAAAAATATAATGACATCAGTTCTCAGAACTTGTTTATCAGTATCAATAATGATAATAATGATAATCATAACAACTATGGTAATAATTATAATAATAATGATGATGATGATGATTTTATTATTATTATTATTATTATTATTATTATTATATTATTATTATTATTATTATTATTATTATATATTATATATAATAATAATAATAATAATAATAATAATAATAATAATTTTTTAATAAGATATGTTAATGATACAGTTTTCAATTTATCAAAGGGATACTTTACACCATTGTTTTGTCTGATTTTTAAAATTTACTCTGAAAGAAATTTTTAAGTTATTTATTTATTTATTTATCTATTTATTTATTTATTTGGACTTGGCGTTATTGAATATGATAAAGTTATGTTTTTTTTTAAATTAAAAAAACTAGAACAGTGCAAAACAAAAACAATTTAGGAAAAACAAAGAAACAAACTAAAAAAAAAAAAAGAAAGAAAAGAAGGATCAGTTTCTTTTTACAACTTTAAAAGAAAAGTATCTTATTTCAAAGAATATTCTTTGTTAACTTCTATTCATCTATGTCTTCTTTAATGAGATATTAATCTAATAAAAACTGTTTGTCTC
The DNA here is from genome assembly GCF_034508935.2 of Berghia stephanieae. Lineage (NCBI taxonomy): Eukaryota > Metazoa > Mollusca > Gastropoda > Nudibranchia > Aeolidiidae > Berghia > Berghia stephanieae. The sequence goes on from NC_088363.1 coordinate 46,150,349, forward strand.
TACATTCTGTATCAACATTAAAGTGTTGTAATAATGCCGTGTCACTTACGTTATATAGATGGCTGTTGTTATTCTTTGCATGAACAAGTGACTTATGGTATATTAGAACACAACAATACTTCTCAAACTCTGAAAATAGCATTCTAGGTCTAAAACTGAGTGTTTTATTTTGTGGGAGGAGGGGGGGGGGGGGGGGGTTGTTTGTAAAAATAATGAATTGTGTAAAGTTTAAGTGAGGCTTTATGCGGCACGTGACCTAAAGATGATGAATAACAGTTGATAAAGATTATGAAATATATCTATTTAAAAAAAACTTTTCAAGAAAAAGATAATGTAATGAGTGGTTTCTCTGTTATTTATTTTTATTCCACCATGTGTTAAGTAATACGTTTCAAAGTAAGAACAATTATAAATAGATATAATAATGTTAATAACTATTTATATCAATGGCTATTACTTGGAGAGTGCTCAGCAGTGATGGACAAGTCCATCATAACTACTTGCTAATTGCTGCATCATCAGCTTTGCAAATAGTTAACATTGATAAAGATGTATACTTGTCATCACTTTAACTACATTTTTCATAATTTCATTTTTAGAAATCCTAAAAAGTTTTTTTAAAAAAATGAATGATGATTTAAAAAATAAGAATGTGATATTAAATTTGTTTTAGATGTTCTTTTAAAAAAAGTTCTATTATCTTTTCTTTTAAATGCATTATCAGAATGGTTCGATTTTTTTTAAATTAAAGGAAAAAATCAATTCAAGAATATATGGCAAGATGAATATATTAGTTTGATCTGACTGTGAATGTTAAACATAGATTTCAAAGACAATACATTTAGATAAAGTCATTTTTATATTTAAAAAGAGATTGTCAAGGAAAGTAAGAAGGTATTATAGTGATATGGTAACTAAGCAATCTTTTAAACCTGCATTTATATAACTTAATGAGCGGATAATTTTTTGCATAGTTAAAATGAAATGAATAGATAGTAAACCAATAGCAAAGAATAAGAAAAGATTTAATAATTTTATTAGAGTTAGAGATTCCAACGCTTTAGACAAGATATATATTTTTAAAACTAGAATACAAATATTTGAATCTGCTGGCCAATGTTTTCCAGCCAAACTACGCGGCAATCCGTAACAGTTGCAACCAATGGAGAAACTACCATGATGTACAGGACAGCTGGGAAACAGTTCTTAACACTGTGAACTATTACGGCGACAACAAAGATGGGTTTGCCCAATACGCAGGCCCTGGCGGATGGAATGATCCCGATATGGTAGGTGGTGACCATTGTCATGAAAATGCTAAATACCTTGAACAAGGATTGAGGAGCAGGCGCACACTTTGGTATGAGTCATGATAAAAGGTATAGTAAATAAGCGACTCAGCATCTCGATCCAGTATGATGGCGGTGAGAAAAAGATCTGAAAATTATTTGAATTGATTTAATTTTTCCATTGAGAAGGTTAAGCATAGTTTCTAAAAATAAGGTATCACATTTTTATAATTTTCCCATTAGGAAGCAGGCGGTGGTGTAAGATAAAGATCTGAAAAAGTGTGAGCGAAATGGTGCCAGATAAAGCAGAGAGAAAAATACAAGAAAAAAAAATCAGCTTGTCTTAATGGCCTGTTTCAGCCACACTTTTTCAGATCTTTATGTTGTCATTTTAACTTCTTTCACTTAAAATTCAGTTTTCAGATCTCGTTTAACCCTAAAATAAGTACCAGATTGAGGTGATGGGTTACATATGTGATTTATTGTCTCAAAACGATATTCAGTCAAAATAGGTAAGCTAGTCAAAATAGAATTTATAGCAAGAAATTTGAGACTTATGCCAACATTTTAAAAAATTTATTTGAAAGAAAATTCATAATCTTAAGGTGCTAAAAAGTATATTTCAATTTTAGATTTGCTTTTTGTCATTTGGTTCATCCGACAAAAATACCGGTTTGAGAAGGTGGGTCGCATATGACTGGATTTAAGGAAAAGTGGGCAATCCTGCATTACCAGACAAAGATACTTTGACGCTGATTTTTCAAAATAGTAAATTAAATTAAAACACTTTTATTTAAACTCTTTAGTTCTTTAGGGTTTTAAGGTTTATCATGAAACACTGATTTTGTGTGCGCAATGAAACTTGGCATAGACTTGTTTTTGTTTGTTTTTTTCTTTTAAAGTGAGAGATAATGAATGTTTTATGAGTTTTGAAATATCATGGGACAATCCTTCTGTCCTTAGACCCATTCATATATGAGACAGACTTGTCCCTTGTACAGATGAGAAATCTATATTTCCATTTTTTTTGTGGGAGGGGGAAGGGGGGGGGGGGGGGAGCTACATTAGGTAAGTAACAACAACAACAATCCAGAATACAGTTCTATTTGATTTAATAATTGTCAAAATCCTGGAGGTTTGTAAATTTTAAAACTCTCCAGGCACGCAATTGCTGGATGTATATTCTCATTTCAAGGTAAGTCTGTGTTGCTTATCAGAATAAAAATTTTAAGTCTTGTTGGTTCCAACAAAGCTGAGTTTAAAAAGAGATGACAAAACTTTGTCGTAACAACATCGTGGCATCCTTCTGAAAAAAGTTTTGGTGTAACACAGAGCAGCTTTGCATTAGAAACCTTTAAAATAAAAGAATATATATTTCTCCTGTGGAATTATAGTCCGATTATGGGAAGATTGCCCAGACCTGCAACCTGTGGAGGAACTTTGAAGATGTGACAGATTCATGGCAGAGTGTCTTGGGCATTGTTGATCATTACGGTAATAACAAAGGTGGTTTTGCTGCTCATGCAGGACCCGGTGCTTGGAACGACCCAGATATGGTGAGTGTTGTTGGAAAAATATGGACTGGAAGTGGTTTATTGCTGGGCAATGGAGAAAAGGACATATTTAAAGATTAGATAAAAAAACATCAAAACAGAACAGGCTTCCAAACCTGCCAATTCTGCTAAAATCAAAATCAATGTGTTGATGTTTTTGGAGGGACCAGATATGATTAATTAGGATCTTTTACTTGAAATTAGGTTTTTCAAACCAACATTTTAGTTGAAAATTGATGTGAGTAGGTTTTTGTTATTGTTTACTGGTAGGTGTGACTTGAACTGTGCTACTGTCAAATGGGTTGCGTAGGAATGTAGTACTCAAATGTGGGTTTTCTACACATTTGGAACAGACTAGTTTGGAAAACTGGCAGTAGACAACATATATTGTAAAGCATCTTAAAGTAGTGTTTTAAGTAAAAAATGATCTTAAATTTGTATATTGGATATCAGATTTAGAAGTATTTTTTCTCTGAAATATCCACTGTTATGAAGGGAATAAGCAAATTTTTGTTTGTTGACTGTCACAGTTTTGGTTTCTTTGCCAGAAACATCAATAGACCTGGCAACCACTATGAAAATGGGATAGTGTTGTCCAGTAGTAGTGTTTCATTTTGATCTTCAGGCATATGTTTTACATTCAAATTCTTGTATTGGTATCTGGTGGTAACCCTTTAAAAATGTTTTATGCACAACTCCTTCTCTTATCAGTGCTGATAGTTTTCCGCAGAAATCAGCAATTTTAGATACAAAGGAGGAGACTCCTCCTTTTTGACTTCTTCCACAATGTTTGCGATATCCTACTTTTCTGCTACTTTTTGAAAAATTATCATTCACTTTTCATATCAGGGAATCTTTCCATAAATGATCGGTGAAGACATGTGAGCTGTGTGACTATCAATAATAGTTTATCATCTCTGTTGCAGTGATAATGGGGGTTAACACAGTTAAAATGGGGCTTAAAGGCAAATGTTTAACATTTTCCTCCTTTTTCATATTTTGTCGCCATCATCGCTTTCTTGGTGTAAAATTCTGAGATCTCCTTGGTGTTTCTCCAAAAATATTGTGGTAGTACACCTAAATGGCTACAATTGCTGTCTGGATGGTTAGTAAAAGTCTTCACTGATTCTTCTTTATACTTTGACAAGTTATCTCTTCCCCATCCCCATCCACTCCGTTTTAATAAAATCTGAGCTAAAATCTAAAGAGAAATAAGAAAAGGAAAATGACCTTGAAAGTTGTTTTGTTTAAAAAATAAAGTTTATAAAGATGATATTATACATATATTTCTTCATTATCTATGTTTTTTTAATGGCTTTTTCGAGGAATTTTAAAAATATTTTCACTCTGCTTTATGGCTACCATAGACTCTTTCAATTATATTTCACCAAAAAATATTCAAGTTAGAAGAAAACAACACAATGTTTTTACTTAAACCTATTTGATGATACTTGTAGTATATATCATGTTATCACGATTCTTCTTTTTTTTTTTTTTCTTTTTTTTTTTTTTTGCACAGCTTGTTGTTGGTGACTTTGGCTTAAGTTACTACCAGCAGAAGGCACAGTTTGGTTTATGGGCCCTTTTCGCTTCACCACTGTTTATGTCTCTGGACCTGCGATCAATGGACCCTCAGGCAAAGGCTTTGTTACAGAACAAAAATATCATCGCTATCAACCAAGACCGTGCCGGTCATCAAGCCACTCGATTGTTTGAGGTAAAAAAGGGGGGGGGGGGGAACTTAACTTTTATACTAAAATTAACCTTGGATTTGATCACAAACCTTCCTTTTAGAGCATCAAAACTCTTATCATCATTTTTTTTTTTAAATTAAAAATTAGGAAAGAAAGTCATATTGCGGCTTAATTTTAAAAAAGATTTCTGTCTTGATATTTTATTTAAAATATTTTATTTTCCATTTATCCATTTATGTTGTTCTGTCAATTGAGAGCTGGTAAAAATATTTTTATTTGTGATCTTGATGATACAGCATTTTGTCTTCATGAAATTAATATTCAGCATAACAGGTGATCAGGTCACTGGCCAATAATGATTTCCCAACTTTGGCCTTGGCATTGTGTACTTATGTACACTACCCTACTTGTTTCAATTAAGATTGAGTGTCTAGCTGTAAGTATTGACAGATATTGTAAGAGTAAACAGATACTTTTTAATGGCGCTAAATGACCTATAAGTGTCATAAGGGTCGTAAAACTCATAGAAATAAAACAAACAAAACATTTTGAAATTTACTGCATTTTGATTGGTTGTCAAAAATGAAAGCAAGGAATGGTGCTTGTAGTTGTAGTTGACTCTCAATGTTCCCATAAATGGGCAATCAAACAAATTTGTTTGATTTTCATTCATGTTGAAATGGATGGGCAGTGACAACCTTGTGTGACTCAGTTGCTCAGTAGTTTGGTGTCTCGTCTTGCCTCAAAAATCAAAAGTGACTAGATGGATGACAGTGATCATGGAAAATTTTGGTCCCAACATTTTGTCCTTGGGCAAAAACACTTAACACACAGTACCCCATTCTATTCAGGTGTGAATGACTAACTGGCTCTAGGCAGTGACGTATATTGGACAAGTTTTAGTACAAAAACGATGCCTATCGTGCAACTGATGCTGTATGATATGGAAGTATGGTTCAATATGGAGGAATAAATCTGCTGGAGGAATAAATCAAATGTTATGAAGCGCTTGGAGTATGGTAAATCCATGGAAATATGTAACATAAATGTTCATATTTGTTCATCTTTTATTTCAAATATGTCTTGAAATGTTCCCAAACATTCCAACTGTGTTATTCCTCCAAACTAAGGATGTTAATACATGATTCACTTTACTTTTTTTCTCTTTTGTCCATTATTTGCTGCTCAGGTCCCGGGGTCTTTATCTGTCTGGCTGAAACCCATGGCCAAGAAAGGTTTGAGCGCCGTTGGCCTTTTGAACAAGGACAACCAGGGTAAACCTCTACAATACAAAGCTTCATTGTCAGACATTGGTTTTTCAGGTGGTAACAAATACAACATCACAGAGGCCTTTGAGAATAAATTTGTACGCACAGTGACTTTGTCAGAGGAGTTTGTCACTTATATCGACCCTACAAGTATTTATATAATGTTGATTCAAGAACTTTAGGACTTTTTTTTTTATTCATTGTTATGAATTCTTATATGATTTTAAATGAAATATTTTTTCTTTACATTGAAATTTGTTTTTCTTCTGTTTTTGTTATGTGTGGTTTTGCTTCCTACCTTTTTTGGATATTATATCTGGTAAACCGGATGTTGAGAATTTCATTTATATTCTTTACTTTTAAAAATTTAGTCATATTGCCATGCTTTTGTCAAGAATGAATACAAAATTCTTGAATTCATGCGTTTGAAACGTCAAACAAGTTCTTAATGCTGCTGCTCGACCTTGAGAGTGCACAATGGGAATGGGTGAAATATCTCAAATGCAGGAGTTCAAGAGAATTATTATTATACAGAGAGGATGTATGAAATATTTAGTCGTCAATCTGGTTTTTATTATGTATTTCAGTTTTTATTGTGTTTTTTTTTGTTGTTGGCTGAAGAAGGGCTTTGAGTCCGTGTTTGGTATTTTGTTCTTTTTTGAAGCTGTTATATTAATTTTTGTTTATTACTGTATACAGTCCACAGCTTCTAGCAGCTTAGTATCATTTTGACTTGTATATTTATACCCCTTAAATTACCTCACATAGTATTTCTAATCAAATAGTTTTCTTTTTACAATGATTGGTTCTCAAATTTAATTTGACATGAAGATTATCAGTTTGGTCAGGATATCATTATGCGTCAAAATCTATTTTTAGCAATACTGGATTTGTTTCGGAGAAAAAAAAATTCCTTGATCTGTCATCTTTTTTTTTTTAACGAAGTGATAATAGGGATGCCTCATAATTTCTTTTTCTTTGCTAATATGCTAAAATAGTATTGAGTTTTTCCCAAACTAAAGAGGTATAACTAGGTGCACATATTTTCAAGTCTGATAACCGAACACAGATATGGGTTTGATTTAACATTTCTCACATAGTGGTATAATAATTCAGTTTCATAAACTGCAAATAACCTAAAATTGTGGGGTTTTTTTGAATTTAGAGAAATACAGTTTTCAGCATCTGGTCCACCCTGACATAGTACCAAAATGAAGTATTGGGTTATTCTATTGTTACTTTATGTGTTAGGAAAATATAATGTGATTTTGTGATAGATTTTTTAACTTAAAAATAAAAAACCCTGGAAAAAATGCAAAAGCAAACGTTACTTTGAGGTAAAAATTGCACACATTTTAAAAATTTGATGTGAAACTTCTTGCCCATTCCATTTCTTGCTCTTGCTGATATTTGAGTCTTAGATAATATTCAAACAATATATATGACATGTATATATTTTTATTGAATTTGGCTTCAGTAATAGCAGCGTGGCTCAGCGGTATGGTCTTTGCTTCTTACCCAAAAGGTACCGAGTTCAATCACCCGCTGCTGCACTGTGTGGCCTTGAGCAAGTCACCTCGACTTAACTCAATTTGCGGCGCTGCACTGCGGCTGATGCCTGGATTATCCAGTCTTCCCTTGGATTAGACCCGAGAGACGACTTTCCCCTATGGGATGAATAAAGGGAATTTTTTTTTTTTAAATGTATTATCAGTCTTCATATTTCATATTTGACAATCACAATAATTCATTCCGTTTATATTCATTATGTCATTATGTGCTCTGTGTCTTAATGAATTCAGTTTAACCCACCCTCATGTTAAAATACTCCCTATATTTTAATAGTATGATCATAATGAAGTGATTGCTCTTCACTATGAATATTCATGCTGATTTATTTTGTTTTGTAGTGATTTTATTACATTTTAAACAATTAATCGATGCAATATGGTGCCCACTATAATGATGCCAATAGTGGTGTAGAATATATGAATTCCTCATGCTTTATTGGACAGTTGCCAAATATGCATTATTATGATCATTATATTTTATTAAAGTTGCAGCGTGACAGAGCTTTGTGTCCATGATTTTTGTATTAAAATTTGTAAGTTTGATTTTGTAAGAAGTCCTTTGAGTTTGAATGAGAGAGATTTTTGTACAAATTTTATTGTTATCAAGAAACTTCTCTGTTGTTTCAGCATGGGGCGCATGGTGGACCAGCAGTATGTTTTTTTTTTGCTTTGAATCCAAAACAAAACAAAACAAAATAAAAATTACTTAGCCTTTTACAACTGAGAGTGAAGTTGTGTGATTTAAGATTTGCTGAATGAATTTGGAGTGAACTATTTCCTTAACTTGTCATTATGATCACTGTTTCTCCTTTAATGAATTTTTTTCTACTATTTTTCATGTACAATGAATGAGTTGTGTGTGTGGTGTTTTTTTTTGGTAAGATTGTCTCCCAACTTTTTTTTGGATAGAGGATCAAAGATGAATAGTGCCATACTTTCTACATATTCATGTACGGGTGTGGTTGTATCACACTCGCTTCTTAAGGTAGATGGATTATTGTAGAAGTTCACCAATCCTTTCAGACAGGAAGTAATTAATTTCTTGGTCACTTTAAACCTGTAAAAAGATGAAACCAGTGTAACCTTTTCACATTATGTGTCATTGGCCCTGGTTATTTTGCCTTCCTAATTAGGCAATCTCTTGTGATGACTTTTAAAAAAATTTTAGGCTTGTGACTAAATTTTTCGACACTGTGGATGGCATCTCGGTCATTACAGGATATTCACGTAAAATGAAAATTCTGGCAGGCGATTATTATTATTACCAAAATACCAGCACCCATGACATTAATTCTTGAATTGAAATTTGACACAAGTCAAGTAATGGCTAGCTAGTTTTTCTTATCTCGGGTGATCAGAAAAATGGCATAACATCTTCAAAATTCATGTTTAGCTGACCTATTTTTCTCCCATTTTAAAATATTTTACAGCACTCGGTGATTGAAGTAAGAATTCATCTATTTGTGAACCATATCAAAGGAAATATCGCCTTATTCCAAACTTTACTTGCATTGCCCATTGCATTTTTAGCTTTATCTTGTGTCTTGTGTTTGATTGTGTGAGTCAATGTGATGCTATGAATATAATATACAAGCAAATGTTGCTGCTTGAAAGTGAAACCAGAATTTAAAAACTAAACAATACAAAAACAAATATGGAGTTGAATGCAAGCTTTTATGATATGGCAGTATGTATTCTACCGTCAAACGGCCTCAGTGTTTGGATTTAACCTTTCCCAAAAACAGAGATAACATAAAGTTGCCATGTCTGGGCTTGTTTTACTGCGTAAAAAATGACAGAACTTTGAACATTTCAAAATGTTATAAATTGCCTAAGAATTAAGATAAAGACTTGTATGTGTTATCATAATTCAGAGAATTGCAAGTTCTATTCAAATCAATAACAACAAAAAAAACAAACCTATCCTATTTGACTTTGAGAATTCATTTTCCGGAACCTAGTTGAAAAAAATAAAAGTTAATTTAACCTAACAAATGTAAGACAAAACAATTAACAACCTTTGATTTTTGTGGCAGTCTGAGTTACTTATTGTTATTGATGTATTTGGATAGTGTTAATATTCCAATAATCCTTTTAACTATGTGCCGCTCATTATCTGTTATTTATTATAATTCAATCATAACGGTGCCCTGTGATTGGTAGTTGTCCATTAGAGGTGGAAAATAAAATTGAAACTTTAAAAAATTCTTTGCCTTTTTTAAATGTTAATTTTCACTCTCACACCACTTCCTGTGGCTGGGGATCTTGACCTCCCATAGTGGGCAGGGAGGTCACTTACTGTGTCTTCTATACCCCTATATCTATATTCCAACTTGCTTTTTGTCTTTGTTTGGAATGAGATTACTTGGTTTTCTCCTTTCCCTTGTCGGAGTCCTTGTCTGGGAGGGAATCAGTTTTGGGATATGATATTTTTTTCCTTGTAAATCATCACTCTGTCATGTATTGTTAGTTATGTTTTCTGTTTTGGATATATCTGTAAACATTTGAGTGTATTGCTCTGAGTCTGTGATGGTGTCTGGATGAGACTTTATGTTGATCCCAAACTAAGTACACTGGTAGTGTGCTCCTGGAATCTCCATCTGTTCTCTATTTGAACCATTTCCCTTTGTCTTAATTTTTCTTGGGTACCTTTACTTTTTATTCTAGAATTATTTTACTATCCCTTTTTCTTACGCGGCGTTGAAAGGACCTAAATGTGTCGCAAGCACCAGAAAACCCTTACAAACATATTTCTCACTCACATTACTTCACATTCCCTTTCCTTTCTTGTATTCAAACAATTGCAGTTGCCTATTGCGGAAATGCGAGCTGGTGGAACCTTTTAATTTTAATTTTTGAAATTTTCAATAATGATAATAATTTTTAAAATTAAATTATATACACTTTATGTATGATATACAACTGTGTAGATTTATTGTTGTTTTGTTTTGTTTTTAAAGGTTTTACGGCGCTTGCAACACATCAAGGTCATATCAGCGCCAGTAAAAAGAAAGAAAATGGGATAGTAAAAAGTTCTAGAATTACAATTAAAGCACTAAAGAAAAGGTAAGACAAAGGGGAATTGGTTCAAATAGGAAACGGGTGTAGATTCCAAGAGTACACTATCAAAGTACTTAGTTTGAGATCACCTAAAAGTCTCATCCAGACACAAGCACAGGTCCCCACTAAGAGGAATACACTCAAATGTTTACAAATCATATAATATAATATGTAAACAAAACATAATACAAGTCATAACAGAGAGATGATTTACAAGGAAAAAAAATATCATCTCCCAAAAATGTAACTATACATTCGACTGTTTCCCTCCCAGCCAAGGAACTCTGGCCAGGGTCAGGACAAAACAGAGTAATCTCATTCCAAGACAAAGACAGGAAACAATTGGAAAAAGGGTGTGGGGGGGGGGGGGGACAGAAGACAGCATATACCTCCCTGCCCACTATGGGAGGTAAGGATCCCCACCCAGTGTGTAGATTTAACACACTACATCATCCTACCAGGCCAAACTATCTGTTTACTGCAAGGTGAACAGAGGAGTTGAAAAAACCTCAACTGAACCTGGGACTGGTGATCGTCCCTTTGCTTGTGAGTCATGTTTTTGTTTTTATGGCGCTTGCAACACGTTAAGGTCATTTTAGTGCCACTAAAAAGGCAGAAAATGGGATTGTAAAAAAAATTCCAGATTTACGATTAAAAGCACCTGATAAAAAGCAAGACAAAATGGACGGGTTCAAATGGGGGGATTGAAGTCGATTCACTTTTTCAGTGTGCTTAGTTTGAGATCACCTAAAGTCTCATCCAGACATAAGCACAGGATCCCACTAAGAAATACACTCATATACATAATATATATATATATATAAAAAGAGAGAGAAAAATAAAAATAAATCAATGACAATGAAAGAAAACAAGAACAACAATCGCATTATTTTCTTCATCATTTTAATATCACATGCAATTTTAATGAGCATTTCAGATTTACACAGATTAATAATGATAAAGTGAAATTAAGTGGTATGGAATTACTAAATATATAAACTATTTTATCACAAAGTGTGCAAATATTTTACATTTTATTTGGTTATTATATTCACGAAGATGAAAGTTACGGTCAGAATATTGAATACTGATGATAAATTTGATTTGGACAAAATGAAATATCACAACCACAGATTTAAATTTAAAAATTTTAAATCCTGGATTTCGTGTATTGCTAGAATTTATCCAGAAAAATACATTTGTAAGAGCACAAGGAGAAAAATAAAGAAATGTTGTTTGTTGTCTGGAAAAAAGTCGAATTTCAAAGAGAATATGTATCACTCCTAAATGTATGACACCTGCCCTTTCCTCTCTTACAATTTTTTTTTTTGAAGGATTTTACGGCGCTTGCAACACGTTAATGTCACATCATCGCCAATAAAAAGGAAGAAAATGGGATAGTAAAAAGTTATGGAATTACAATTAAAGCACCCAAGAAAAGGTAAGACAAAGAAAGGGGAAATGGTTCAAATAGGAAACATGTAGCTTCCAAGAGCACACTATCAAAGTACTTAGTTTGGGATCACCTAATAGTCTCATCCAGACACAAGCACTAGTCCCCCCTAAGAGGAATACACTCAAATGTTTACACATCATATATAATACGTAAACAAAACATAATATAGTGCATAACAGAGAGATGATTTACAAGGAAAAAAATATCATCTCCAAAAACTAACTATACATTTGAATGTTTCCCTCTCAGGGCATTCGACCAGGGCCAGGACAAAACCAAGTGATCTCATTCCAAGACAAAGACAGAAAGCAAGTTGGAAAACAGATATAGGGGGATAGAAGACACAGTAAGTATCTCCCTGCCCTCTATGGGACGCCAGGAGCCCCACCCAGTCTTAAAATATGAATTATGGATAAATATTGATATAATATGGTTCAGTTTGGTCATATACCCATTTAAAAAAATGTAAAGTAACATGCTCACACTGAAATCTTTTGGTTAAAAATCCCAAATTTGAAGAAAAATTATGAATCTCTTAAAATCCCTCCAACCAAATATGTACCTATATACTAAAAAAATAAATAAATCAGTGTAGGCATCACGCATGCATCTCTTTGTTTAGGTTTGTGAATCCTAAAAATATCCCATCCAGACATACACTTCCGACTTTTGCCGCAATATACTTATTAGATATCTATGTCTAAAATATACATAGCATCAAAAACGAATGAAAACGTTCAATAAAACAGGTCATTTTATATAAGAAATTTTTAAAAACCTTAATATTGCTGACAGAAATTAAAAACACAATAAATAACAGATCCAAGAGACCTGCATTATTAACTTGAAACAAAGTGAGGTTTTTTGGGGGGAACTTGTCAACCTGTTTAGCACTATTTATCCAAAGACTAAAAAATTAAAACATCTTCATTTATAGTGGAATCCACATTATGTCAACACTCTTAAATGTTAACACTTTGTGTTTGTCCCACATTTTCTTTCTATATCGAAGTGTGTTCCGCTGAAAATGGATAAAGTCAACTTTGCTTAAAATCAACCAATCTTTCTGGTCGGACAATGTTGGCTTTATCAGGATTCCACTGTTTATGTAAGTACAGTAAAGGAAACAGGGGAGGGGAAATACAGTATAACCCATATAAACTGCATGGTGCAAGTAAAAAAGTGGTGCTAGGCAGTTAACTTATTTATTTTTGAGTATTCCTATTGAACTCAGTTATCAAATTTTGTATGAAAGTTTTGAAAGATACAAAGCGAGAGAAAGCAGAAAAACTTAAAAAACCAAAAAAACACAAAACAAATCACCTTAAAACTTTTTACACAAACAACAAAAACTTGAGCATTTATATAGGGCAATATCCACTGAACGTGCTCAAAGCACTTCATAAGGGATCTCTAGCCAACAGCAACACTTAACATGTAGGATGAGACATGACACCTGTCGATTAAGGATCAATCTACCATCCTGATTACCAGACATATACTACCATTGCACTGCAGATCAATATATGATCAAATTAAGGCTTCTATTCTTTACAAATTGAAAGTATGTAAAACGAGTAATTTGATCCCATATCTGTTATTCTCCAAACACTAACAACCAGACATGTCATTTGTTTCTGCTTGATTTTGGGGGTTTTACAGCACTTGCTAAATTTTAAGTCATTTCAGCGTAAGCAAATGGGTGATGAAGGGATAGACAAAAGACTTGAAATAGTGCTATCAAGCAAGAGAACTTCGAGAGCAATCTATCCATATGCCTTATTTGAAATCTATAAAAGTCCCACAAAAACACAGCCATGAATAGGAAATACACTCAAATATTTACAAAATCTATAAACTCTCAGAATTACAAAATATATAATGGAAAAATGACTTGAAAGAAATATCTCCAAAACAAAAAAAAAACAAAAAAACAAACAAACAAACAAAAAAAAAACAAATCTCAGCACCAGATCTGTGGTAGAGCCTGGTTTTAATTTAAGGTATATTCAATTCAAGCAAAAGCCAAAAGACATAGCAAGTGATCTTCCCTGCCCAATTTGAGTTATAGACAAGTTGTTGCTACTTGTTTCGTGGCACGAGAATCTAGACCAAATTTTCTTTGGCATTCATAGACATCCTAATCAACTTATTACGTCTAACCCTCTCCAATTCATTTGTGAGTTGGATTAGAAAATATTTACAACTAAATCTCTGTGATAATAAGAGAAGATATAAAATGACATTGTGGCAATATAGACAATTTTTTACACAAGTTACTTGGGACACCATTTTTTACTATATGAGACCTCTTTTATTTAAAGAGAATTTACTATTTATGAATAAAAGGGCTAACATGAAATACTGGGGTTCCCAGTAGCTCAGTTGATAGAGCACTCTTAACACACACAAAGGAGCTGAGCTCGATCCCAGGTGAAGCCAAGATTTTTTTCCAAACCCTTTGTCCACCCAGTGGTGATTGGCTAACTGGGTCTGTTAGATCTGGCTGAAAGTAACTTGCAATAGACTAGCATCCTATTCATAGAAACCAGGATAAACTCCGGCTTCATGAGCCTAATGGCTCTGAGGAACAACTTTTTAAAAAATGAAACAATGACATTGTGTACTGAACAAGCATGGATGCAAGTAAGTTAGACCAAACAGATCCTGAAATCCATTTCCAACAAAGTCAAAAAGCCTGAAACTTATTTTGAAATGTTACCTACTGCCTCAGAACAGTATTATGAAGGGGTGATCTAGAGGTTGGAAAGAAAGCAAAATCCATTTTTAAAAAGCCAGAAATCCGAATTAAGCCGGAAATAAACATAACTTGACGAAACATTCTTAAAAAAGAGGTGAGAAAAAGTGAACACAAGAGTTTTGAAAAAATTATGGGATAGCCAACTGGCTCCTAATGTCATTCAAATAGCATCTAAATAAACAATGGTGGTAAACAATGAATGATTCAAACATTGACAGGACTAGAGACTTTGGGAGGTGATGGTTGAAGATTGATCCGGGCATTTCTTGCTGCGAGGGCAGTGGTCAGCTCTTCCACTTTCCTCTGGAGCTGAGTGCGTAGGACTAGCAGTTCACGATTCCTGATATGTATGGGCTCCTGGTGAGAAAGAATGAAAGATTTAGAATCAGTGTGGGCTAAGTTACACCTGATGAAGAAAAAGAATCTAAGCACTGCATAACAAATTAGTACAACATATACTTATAATAGTGAAAAAAGTGAGATAAATACATCCGCAAAAACTTCAATTAATTCAATTCCCCCCCCCCCCCAATCTCTCCAAAAAAGAAACAATAGAAATAACAAAACGTAAAAAGACCTCTTCCCCAAACACAAATCATAGTAGTAAAGTATGGCCTAAACCCTAAACTAGCCATTTATCATTGAGTTAAATAGTAAACAAGTGTGTTTTAAAATGATAACCTCCCTCTGCAAAAAACAAGCCAAAAACTAACAAAGGCATCTTGTTCAGGTCAATTCTCTCCCTGGATCAACCACTGAAAAGAAAACAGTACTGCTCTCTAACTATATTAAAATCTCTTACCTGAGGTCTCATGCGTGGATTCCAGCGGCAGTAGTAGCCAGTCCACACCTCTAGTCTACGCAGGCTGGCCACAGGAAATAGGACATGCTCATGGACATGTTCAGCATAGAGTGGGTTCATGAACTCTTCAATTTGACAATTGATGTAGGACCACAGAGACACAGTATCTTGGGGTAGTCGCTGGAATAAAAAATGGTAAATTTCCCTAAATGATTGGCAACAGAATGCAAGATGATGATTTATAAAGAGCATAAATATTCCTGCTAAAATTTTCATCTTTTTTTTTTTTAATTGTGACAATTGTATTTCTACTGAAAACGTAATTTATACATCATTTAATCAAAACAACTTAAAAGTAAAATGTTTTCCTGTGTAACACACATATAAACACATAGACATACACAAAAAGGATTTATTCTCTTCCAAGAAAGCTGGATCAACATTATTCCAGTATTATTTTTTTAAAACTTGAAATCAATCGTGAAAAAATAATAATTTAGGACATGAACTTAAAATTATGTGTGCTTTAAAAAATAAAAACAAAAACAAAAACACTGGTTGGGTCTTCATACAAAGAAATACAACTTCTCTCTGATGTCAGCATGAACCAGACATTAACAATTGAATTTAAAATTTAAATGATGAAATTGTACTTAAATCAACAGGCGTTAATTGAGGGTTAACCAATTTGTGAACTAAATATATAAACCCAATCCACCCATAATAATAATAATAATAATAATAATAATAATAATAATAATAATAATGATAATAATAATAATAAGTAATAATAATAATAGTAATAATAATAATTAAAAAATAAAATAATAATAATAACAATAATAATAATAATAATAATAATAATAATACATTTATTGTCCATGAAGGCAATTGAGGGTAAACCAATTTGTGAACTGTAAAAAAAATACCCCCCCCCCTCCCCAATAAAAAGCCAACAAAAACAACACACCACCCCCCCCCCCCCCCCCAAAAAAAAAAAAAAAAACCCAAAAAACCTCTGAAAAACAACAACAATTTTTTTTTAATTAAAAAAAACTCGCATTTTACAATTAAATCTTTGTAATTTGACTTAAATCTCTGAATGTTAAAATAACGTTCACTCCATGACAATACCATGTAGAGGTTGTGGGCCAGAAAAAAATAATCAAACAAACCTCTTTGACTTTGTCTTTTTCACAGTTACAAAGGAACGTTCCAAACAGACAACTGTATAGGTGGTCCAAGATGGTAATTAGGAAGTGTTCGTTGAACTCAAAGGCATTTGGAAACTGTGGATAATAACGTGAATTTATCATAAGTATAACTTCTACAAATTACAGTCAGCACACACCACACGCACGTATACACACAAAAAGGCTGCTGTGAAGATGATATAGGATGGCTATAAGGAAGTATTCATTGAACTCAAAGGCGTTTAGAAACTGTGGACAGGAATGTAAGAGTTAAAATGGTTGAATTCAAATCCACCAAAACACAGTCACAAAATTACACACTCATACACATCATCCTCTTCATACACATGACGCACATACCCTGCACTCTATCAAGCAGAAAATAAAATATGCTTCAATATCTGGACTATTGCAATTCTCTCCTGGCTGACATACATCAAAATAAGATAAAATCCCTTCAGGTAGGCTCGATGCTCCCTGGTTTATTTATAGTAAGAGGAGAAATCAATCTGCCTTGGGTTTGATAAGAGATCTCCATTGATTACCTGTTAAGAAACGTACAGAATACAAGACCTGTCCTATTGTTTTTAAATAATTGCACTCTGATACTCCTGGATATATCAATAAAATGCTAAAATTCCACATTCTAATAAGAAGAAACCAATGATTAAAGTCTGATAATCACATTCTAATGAGGCAAAAAAAGGACTTATAAAATCGGCAAGCAATCCTTTTCAATATTCGGCATCATTTTCTAGTCTATAACTATATCAGTTTTCCACATAGTTCTTTTTGGTTTATTTTTTCTCTTTGGAGAGGAACACACTCCAAGGTTTCCAAAACACACTCACACAGATGATTTACAAGAAAAAAAAACTGCCGCCATCATGACAAATGATCCCGGTTATAGGCTGAGAAAAAAAAACTGAGTGTCCTCATTCTAGGAAAAGAAAGAGAGACACATAGAAAGTAATAACATAGGGAGGTAAAAGAGACCCTACCAGTAGCCTCAGCAACATTGTAAAAACTTACCTGGTGTGTCATTTGCCAGACACATTCAATAAACTGTAGGAAGACAGGAGATCTGTCAGCATCTGAATGTTTGTCTTCCCCATGGCCGGTCCTCTGTAATGGAAGATCAGGGATTTCATTGGCAGATCTCATCAATTTCCAATTTCAAATTTAGAAAAAAGTGTCAAAGATACAGAGCCACACAAAGCAGGAAGAAATATTCAAGAAAAAAACAACAAACCCCAACTGTCCCCAGTCAAAAAAGACGAATTTGTTTGGGTTTGTCTGTTCACTGAAGTGCTAACAAGTTTTAAAGATTTTTATCTTGCACCAGTGCACCCTTTCCAAAATTTTTCAATTTGCAACTAGTTCTAACTTCATAAGTAAAGAAGACAGCATTAAAATAAACATTATTTTAAGTATGACCTCAAAAGAACAAAACAAAATATTTCAGATGTGATAAAGAGTAGTAGTAGTCCTTCAGAGCCATTAGGGCCCATGGAGTCAAAGTTTATCCCAGTTTCTATAGTGTGACTTAATCTTTTGGATAGGAGGCTAGTCTATTACAAAGTTCTTTCCACCGGATCTAACAGACCCATATACAAGAAATCTAGCCGGTTTATATTATCATTCTCTGACAACGTAAACAGACAATAATTATTATATACACTGAAAAGTATAGTAAAAGATGATGACTGATTTTTTATAATTATCATATGTGAAATTAATATTCAATATGGTCAAGTCAGTCAGCTTATATAAAATCTCCACTAATCTATTTCATCTTTTACTGTGTCAGGAAAATAAATTGTAATTGCGCCTCTTGATTTCTTTGTCTAAATGTTGAGTGTTGCTGTTAGCTTTGGACCCCCTGTGATTTGAGCACATTTAGTTGGATATTGTCCTATATAAAAGTTTGAAGTTATGATTGAAGTCTGAACACATACCGTCCTAAACTTGTGTCCAAAGGAGACCCATTCTTGTTCAATGAGGACCTCAAAACCGATGATGGTACGGTAGTATGGATCCAGCATCACTTTGGCCAGGGAAGTCAGCTGATGAATGACACATTATCATAAACATGTTTAAGAAAGTTGATAAATTCAAACATACAGAAGGAAGCCAACACTAAACTATTGAGGAACATTTAAAGCTGATAAGTATAATTTACATATTATTATAAATATCTGAACAAGTGTGTATGTACCGTGCCAAACAAAACAAGAAAAAAAAAAAAAAACAAGAAAAAAAACCATCCCAAAAAATCAGTCTACCTCGATTAAGAGTCTCAGACCTTCTGATTACCAGTAAGATGACCAGTTGAGGTAGACTGACTTTTTGGAATGTTTTTTTTCTTTCTTGTAATTTACTTTCTTGCTTTGTTTGGAACCATTTCATACACACTTGTTCAGGTCTTTATCTTTCACCGGTGCCTGCTTCCTAATATCTCAACTTACATATTATATCAGTTTTCTGCATTTAGTTAACCTCACACAAGACCTGATTTGAGTTTTGTTTTATATTGAATGAATGTATTTCTGCCTAATTCAGTCCCTTGATTGGTGACAAAATAATAATTACAAGGACAAAACTAACGGAACTGTCATGTCATCTAAGTGTTTGAATGAATTGGTGTCATTTGTGAGTGTCATTCACTCGTAGAAACCACCAAGCCTTGAGAAATGTTGATTCCATCTAAGTTGTCCTATAATAGTATTCATTGTGTATCCACTGAGGGACAGAATTGGTGACAAGTGCATTTCCTTAATATGGATACCCCCCCCCCCCCCCCACTAATTTTTTTTTTTTTAAATCTCATTACACTGACAAACATCAAAATATTGGCGAGAATGGCTTTTATAAAAAAAGAAATGTTCAAAAATTCAAATCACCTGCGAAGTCCTGTCCCATCCATCACTGCAGTGAACCAGAACAGATGTCTTGTTGCCCTTCACCTTGTCAGCAATTCTCACTGCTCCTGCCAGGATAGTCTTAGAAATACGATATTGATAAAAATTAATTACTTGAGCTAAAAATGATGAAGTGTTTAAAAAAAAAAAAAAAAAAACACCTACCAATTGAGTATATAGGAAAAAAAACTCTACCAATTGATCATATTGAACCCCCTATGAGTATAACTAGTACCAATAGAAAATGTTGTTTCTGATGTTTCAGCAATGAACTCTCATCTTGTGGGGAATGTCCAAACTCTGAAGCTTAACTCAAGTATACCAAATTGGCAATATAATAAGTCTACTGATTGTAGCGTAAATCATGTCTCACACAACAAACAGCAGAATTTAAAAATTTTGACAAAACTGAAGTTCATTTGGCTCTGTGATCCTAAAGAAGGGACTGTGTAAAATATAAGTACTGTTAATTATCATCAATTATTGCATTTTCATTTTCTAGCTGTATGATAACTTACTTTAATGTGCTGCAGCCAATGAGTTGACTCAATGTTGGACAACCAGTGGGCATCGTCTATGTGAGGGAAACACACTTCTTTCAACTTGCGCAAACTAGAAGAGAATGAAGGAAAATCAAGAAATTTGATTGCCTAAGCAGCGGACATACATGTATCTTGTTATGTGCTCTTAAAAGCCATTTTCTACCCTTGAATAAAAGTGTAATTATTTGAACGATTTAAATCCTATGAAAATTGAATGCATCATATATGATAAAGTAGATTAAAAACAAAACAATTCAGGTAAGACAACAACAACAAAAAAATACTTCCAATTTTCTCTGGACACAAAACTAGTCTTTATGTTATTATCAGACATCAATATATTTGCATCTATAATTCTTTCGTTAAATCTGACCTTTATTTTCAAAAAGAAAGACCCCTAAAAAAACAGAGATTAAACACACACTTTGAAACATTGGAAAGAAAACTAAAGAACCCAAAGTACTCACCTTTCTCTCATGACATGAATGTTGTGTATGTCAAGGAAAATGAGTTCAGCATTTTGATAGGACTCCTCATCTTCATAGCCACCACCCCTGGCCTAAAGAAATAACAGTGTCAGACCAATTTAGATACTTGCATTCAATTTCATGAATGTTCTAACAGAGATATGTATAATGTGGTAAGGAAAAGTTAACCCAATTTCCCGTAAATTTCAAATAAAGAAAAAGAATTAAAAAATAAAAACAAAACATAAGCGTTAAAAAAGGAAAATAAATCAAGCAATACAAAAATTAAAACAATAAAACTAAGAAAAAAAGAAAATAAAGCAATCACCATCACGTACAACCAACATCAACAAACAAACCCCCCTCCCCCTCCAAAAAAAATAAAATAAATGAAACAGAGAATCAAAGCCATCTTTAAGGGACTTTTTATGTTGGGATTAATGAATTGAAACTGAATGATTAATGGAACATGGTCTACATAAAATAGTGAAAAAAACAAAACAAGCAACAACTTGTTTCGTCTCCTGATGTGAACAGAATGATATATAAAAAGAGACATCAATAAAATGTGATAAAAATTTATGAGGAATAAAAAAAAAAGAGGAAAAACATTTTTCAGTTTATCGATACACTTTAATGAGAGTTTTTTCCCTGAATTAACGGCTTTACATAGTAAATTGATACTGAATAATTTTACAATGATAAGAGCAGAATACATTGCTTACCAACCTTGTTAGCAACAGCATTGACTTGTGGCCTGGCATCCATGATGTAGAGTTTGTGAGACTGGGCATTGGTCTCCATAATCTTGTGGATGTAATTCTGGTCATTGGTATTGGTCTTACTGGTGACGCCGACCAAGGGCTGGGAACACCGCGTGATTGATGCCTGACTGTCTCGATGAATCCAAGACAAGGCCTGGGGATGATAGGAATAGCACAGGCTCATAGCTTCATGATGATGACAATGATGACGAAGATAATTATCAGGATGATTAGGATGTGGATGGTTATGCTCATGATGATGATAATGATCATGGTTTTTATAAGATTCAAGGGTTCAAATTATTTTTAGGCAGTTTGCCAATACAGAATATTCATCAAAACACAGAATTTCCTGTGAACAAAAAATTATTGTAACTGTGTAGAAAAGAGTTAAATTAAAAAAACAAAATCACTCTCCAAGTTTATGATGGTGACAATAATAGCTATGCTGACAATTATAATGTCAATGATGAAGATGATTCTGGTGATGACGATGATAATGACATTGATGATTATTATAATTATGATGATTCTATCAGTTTCTGTCAGAAAATATTATTCTTCAAGGAAAAAAATAAATCAAATTTAAAAACAAATAATGCTATCTTTATCCAGCAATCTTAAATTCTATTTGGTCAACAATAAACACAAATCTATATGAACAACGCTATCTATTTTTGAAAACCCAAACTTACAGGAATTCTTGCTCTGCTCCGGAACTCGGCAACTTTGTACAGATCTTCATCAGTAACTCCACAAGGCACAGCAAACTGTAGTATAATAAATAAAAATAATAATAATAATTAAAAAAAAAAAATATCTCCTCTAAAAACAATAACAACACCAAAATCAAAAATTTCTTTTAAAAATGTTTACAGTTTCATTCACTTGTCTTTATTAAGTTAAATGAACACCAGCAAACAGGAAGACGATGAGGTATTAAAAAAAAATAAATTATAAATCTAGTTTATCTACGCATATTAATCAACCAAGAAAACCCGAAACGTCCAAATAATCCATTGTTGTGAATCGAATTCAAGCTTCTATTCTATTTCATTATTGTAATTTATTTCTTCAAGCTTCAACTTCAAGTCGCAACATTTGCATTGTGTTCACCAAAGGCCCTCAGCAGAGTCCAGGTAAAGTCTCCCGCAGGTGGAGAATTCTTAGAATATCACTTTGAGAGGGTTAAAAATCATATGTTTTGAGAGTCTGTATGATACTTAAAGACAAAGTTTTGAAGAAAAAGGAATGGATTGACAAGAACAAAGGCTTGACAATGGTTAAGATAGATGGAGACATCAGAGCAACTAACTAAAATCACACCTGGAATAACTCATCAGAGATCAAGAGGTATACATCAGTGATCTAAACAAATAAGTGAAAGTCAAAAAGTCAGAAATTTTTTGGCAGCAGCCCCTCTCTCTCCAAGATGAGGAAAGTATGGATTTCTGTAAAACTGTGGATGATTGGAAGCACTGTAAAATATAGATAGTTGAAAACCACTGGAAGATCATTTTACAGCATCTTAGCTTGCCAATCTCTCTCAAAGAGTGACAGCACCAAGTCATAAACAATTCCTGGCCGTTCTGAGCGCATACAACATGGCTTAGCGCTTGTCGCCAGCATGATAGAGTTGACTGCCTTAACAAAGAAGAGAGAGAAAGAAGATAGCCAGACATAGTGTTTTTGTTCCAGATGGATTCCAGACACGACTCTCTCTCTCACTGTTTATTTCTATTTCCAGGGTTTTATTTTGCTCTTTTTCCCTTCTATAATACTGCCCCATTGACTTCTGTATTGAACATTTCAAAATTTAAATGTTTCTTGGTAGCTTTAAGATAGTGTACCTTGTGGTGTATTGAAGTGAAGAAAAAATAAACCAAAAAAAAACAAAAAAACAAAACAAGGATCTCTAGTAAGGATGCAACGGTAACTCTACCAAGGTACTATCACTCACCACAGCAGGATAGCTGTCACAAAACTGGTACTTGTCATTCACTTTGCTGATTCTCCATGTGTCATTGGGGATTCCCTGAAAAATCAAATGCAATGGATTTATTACGTAAAAAGTTTACAACAACTCTGACTTGAAAATAATCATAATTAGTTTATCGCTCAATACAAAATTTATTTAGTTTGCATGTTTTGAGAGAATTTAAAACGATAATAATAATAATAATAAAAATTAATAATAATTTTTTAAAAATTAAATAAATATTGCATAAAGCCTACACAAGAGTAGGTAAAATTCCACATCTACTCCCATAGATTATATTAATACAAATACATAAACTTGAAAAGATTGAGCTGAAGGGCAGATATCATCTCTAATTCTATACAATTGTTTTTCATTTTATAGCAGACTAAAATTTCCACATGGAAATTTGACATTTCTCTGTGATCCCATATAAAAATTTCTTTAAAAAAAAAAATCCTGTTTGGGCACTAACTATTGCTGAATAGGGAACAAAAGTGTGATGTCAAAAAACTGGTTCCAATCTCGTTGAAAGCGTAAAACCACTCTTCTGGTAACTGGATACATAACTTGTATAATTGATCTTCTGGTTTCAGAGTGACGGCATCTTATTTTCAAGTCTAAATATATGCTGGTCGTCAATAAAGATCATCCCTCCTTGCTCTTTTAAGTCCCGTAATCCTAAGAATCTGCTTATACATCCTGCTACTAAAATAGTTATGCTACCTTATGATTCAATTTGTAACCTATTCATTATTAATCCTCCATAGGACTGGTTACATAACACTTCCAAGGAGTTTGGAATCGGAAAAGTAGAAGGTGTGACTTCACCACTTCTCTGCCCTATCGGAGATGGATACAAACGTGTCCTTACCATCCTTTTCAGCTCCTTGATGGGGTCATACACTTTCCACCCATCGTTGACGCCGTATTTCTCTTTGAACTCAAATGCAAAGAATGGCTGAAAAAAAAAAAAAAAACAACAACAAAGAAAAAAACAACATTGAAAAGTTAGGTTTTGAAATACAATGTATGAAAAGCTGTAAATTATGACTAAAAATCATCCATGTAACTAAATTTGATTCTTTCAGTGACTGGAGAGCTTTGAAAGTCAAATTTAATTTATTTGTGAAAGTCGAAAATAAGTAAGCAAGTTGAATGGCGAGGTAGATTAAACCGATTTAAAGCTACTTTTAAAAATATCAGGCGGGTTGTGTACATAGAGAACTTTACACAAATTACTGCATTCTACTTAGGTGTGTCTAAATATTTTGAAATTTAAAAAGGTACTCCTTCAGAGCCAATAGATCCATGGAGCCAGAGTTTATCCCTGTAGGACGTTTGTCTATCGCAAAGTGCTTTCTGCCAGATCTTACAGACCAAGATCCCAAATCACTGCTAGGTGGACAAGGTAAAAAAATAATCTCAGCTTAACCCACAATGAAATTCAGTCCCTTTGCATGTCAACTGAGCTTTCAGGACCCCCATGTGTGTAGGTATTTTGTAATAAGCAGTGATGCATATTGTGAGAAAATAAATTGAAAAAATCACTTTCTTGATAACTTGTATTGTTTAAAATGGAACTATTGTTCCATGTGATTCATCTTTATATCAATTTAGACTAGTTTCAAATATATATCACCTGTTTATTGGTGAGAGGGAAAGCAAACTGGTGGATCAAATCAAATATTTGCCTCCTGGAGTGATTTTCTTGTGGGTGAGCAAATCGCAGATTCCGCATATCCTGGTAAAAAACAATTTTAAAAATATTGACCATATTGGAATCTTGTTAAGTTTCTATGCTGTCTAGTCTTCAGAAACCAAGGCAGCAAGCTGATTGAAACATGAGCAATTGACAGATGATAAGTAGGTCAAACAAGTTAGAAAAGGATATGACTTTGACATACTTTTTACCCCTTTTTGCCTTAAAACCACAGACTGTCTGTACTACCTTTTTTAAAAAGAAATTATTTTTCTCTTCTCCAGATTGCCAAATTAAGAGGGACAGTCTAGATATTATTGAGACAGTTGACTGCTATGCCTAATACATTAACAATCTGCCCTCAGTAGTCCTCTGGCACCAAACTTTTCTTCAACAAGAATTTATTGCTTAAGGAAGCTTACAGAAGCCTCTGAAATCTGAGCCGAAAATTTGTGGTCGTACAAAATTCCCGAAAGCATTAACCTGGCATTGCAATACCCTTAGATGTTATTACAAAACATTTATTCATAATTAACAATTACATTGAATATAATATGACAGAGAGATTGTTTACAATAAAACCATTTCATTACCCCACAGACACATAAACTTGATGACATCTCTTTCAAGGAGAATCTCAGCCAGGGCCAAGGAAAAATAAATAATCTCCTTCCAGGACAAGGACAAAAAACTACGTGGAAGAAGACAAAAGAGATATGGTGGTAAGAAACAGCAAAAGAGACTTTGAATTCAAGTGAAATAAATTTGCTGCCAATACATATATAATATTTGTAGAATGGTTATTGCAGACAATACCTTGCAGTAGATGTCAATAGCATAGGAGTGAATACCCTTGCTTGTAACTCCTCCAATTTTTTCCACTTGGCTAACCACTCCCAAGGGCACATCTAATGTAAATGGTTGCTCCTTGAGGACCTAAAAAAAAGTTAAATAAAACATAACAATCTAAGCAACAGGTTTTATCTTAGCACAATCAATATCTGACATAACCGAAAATCATATTTGTAACAGCAGACAATCTAATAGAATACAGAAAATCTTTATCAAAACAGTCCAGGCACTTTAAATTTTGATATTAATAAAACAATTTATAGAATAAACAAAATATTTTTTAAAAATCCTTCACGATTTAACCTTCAATAATAATTAAATAAAAAAACAAACAACAAACAACTTTATGCATCCATACAGACAATAGTATGTGAATTACAAGGATAAATAAATAAGCATCATATAATGTATTTACATCATTTTATAAAGCAATATGGTGAATAAAATAAAAATAAAAGTAAAAGTAAAGGTACATATTTAAAATTAATATCAATATTATTATTAGAACATAAAATACGATTATATGACATATTTTGTCAAATGCATAATTAATAATACAGTCCACTCCGGATAATCGCAACACCTTGATATCAGCGAAAATGTTGCGATTAACCGAAGTTGAGTTTCCTGCCCACTATTGCAACATTTTACACAAATATGGTAAATCCAATCAGTTGTTGTAAACATTGTTCTGAGTCCACAACAGACTGAGCAATTTGATTGGAATAAAAAAAAATATGACAGCCCTGTATAGATTTTGACAAGCAAAATCAGATTTGAGGCAAGCCGACATCTTAAAATTGGATTCACTTTCACATTTTGTTCTCAACATTTATAAGAGTCTAAGAGATTAGCGTGATGAGAGAGAATGAGGTCTCACTAAACCCTTTGGCCACAATGCACAGTTGTTAATCACTAAACAAAGGATATCATCGCTCAGTCTCTCCTCACAACTGTCATCGTCTACCAGTTGTCTAAACCACGCCCACTCGCTTCATATCTAATGGTCACAGATGACTGCACAAATCCGAACTGCAAAGCCCTGCCTTGTTTATCTCTAACAGTGTGGTGACACACTAATGAAGTATTAAATCCCGCCCACTCTCGATTCTTCAACGTGTCATGATTTCACATGATGAAATCTGATCATGAGATTTTGTTTGATTGATTCCATGAATTTGCCTCCTTTTAATGTCGAAAATTTGTTGCGATTAACAGAAGT
This sequence comes from Berghia stephanieae, assembly GCF_034508935.2. Lineage (NCBI taxonomy): Eukaryota > Metazoa > Mollusca > Gastropoda > Nudibranchia > Aeolidiidae > Berghia > Berghia stephanieae. The sequence goes on from NC_088363.1 coordinate 46,177,444, forward strand.
TTGTTGCAATTAACCAGTGACCTTTATATAGAATAAATTCCGTTTCTTGGGAAATGTTGCGATTAACCGAAAGTTGCAATTGACCGAGTTGCGATTATCCGGAGTGTACTGTATATACAGTCCACTCCAGATAATCGCAACACCTTGGGATCATCGAAAATGTTGCGATTAACCGAAGTTGAGTTTCCTGTCCACTATTGCAACATTTTCCCTCTGAGTTTACACAGGCTTGGGACCAACATAGACCAATAAAAATGTGTTGTTTTGTTAGTTTTTTGGTTTTTTTTTGTCATTTGTGTGTGTGTGTGTTTTCTTTTTTTTTCTTTGTTTTTGTGGTTGTAAATTACATCATTTTCCTTTGTATTTGACATCACTCATTTCCCAGACAGGGCTGGGTTTGACTTTACTTTACTCTAGACTGATTTTACCAAATTATTGTTTTCACTTATTTCAATAATCACTTAATAGCTTAATAGACTAAAGAATTTTCATTTCTTTTTAACAAAGTTACCTTCTCACTCTTGAAATAGAGCTTGTAGTTTGTCAGAGTGATGGTTCCTTTTATGGCAGCGCTGTAGGGACACAGGAAGGTCACATCCATAGCTAGAGAATAAAAATAAGAGAAAAACAATCAACACAGAACCAAACAAAACAATCTTAATCATTGGATGTTAAAAATGAATACAGTAGAACTCGGAAATAGCGAGTTCGATGGGTCCACTCCTGATTACTCGCTATTTCCGAGTTTCCAGGAAAGGTCACTCGGCCGTACAAAAATATGGAAAGACAATGTGTGTGTGTGTGTGTGTGTGTGTGTATGTGTGTTTGTGCGTGTGTGCCGCGCGTGCGTGCAAATGACTGTGTGTGGATAAAGTGGGGTGGGGGCGGGGTTGAACACGGCCTTCGTTAACTACGTAATGATGGCCACGGGTTGAAGTTGATTCACCCCTTCCATTTCCATCAAGATTGTGTGTGTGCGTGTGCGAGTGTTTGTATGCACTAGGCATGTTTGATGAGGTAACCAAGCGCATCACTCAATCACTGACCCACTGAAATGATGGTTCCACGCTCCCCTCTCTCGCTGATCATGTCGTTCGTTAACGAATGCGACTCGCTGACCGATGCTGCGAAGTGAGGCATGTTGGCTGCCAGTGCTTACCTCGCACGGCACCACAGTGGGTGAATAATTGACCCCCACACGCACACAAACACACACACCCAACTCCCACCCAAATTTGTTTCGCCTATTATGTACTCTAGACTAGGCTACTATGTAATATTCTGGCATCGCGGAAAATTGCCATTTGAAATCCCAAATTTTGCCAAATTTTGCCACAAAAAAATGACAATTTTGCCACAAAAAATAGAAAAATTTGCCACATTTTGCCGTAAAAATTGCCAAATTTTGCAAATTTTGTTAACTAATCGGATAACTTTTTTTCGTTCCCGGGGACCCCAAATACTACAATGATCTGAAGATGCACACAAAAGTCACTCAGGTGCAGATCAGAATGAAAAATGATTTAAAACATCAATCTTAATCTTATATCAAAACAAAAGTACGAAAAACCTGCAAAGAGAGGTATCAAAATTTAATTAAACAAGATATTCATAGGAAATAAAACTGTTATAATAAAGGAACACCAAAGCCTTTAAGTTTGCTTCGTTGAGCCGCCTTCTCCTGTCTGAAAATACAAGATTATAAATGGAGAAGGACCTCTCAGCATCAGCAGAATTAAGGCAGGTGTATATGTATCTCTTTGCCAGCGTAGCAAGATGGGGAACATCTGAGCTAACACTGTTCCAAAAAACAGTCAGATCAAGTGGAATGCCTCCAGATGCCGACACTGCTCTTGGACCAAGAGACTCTTTATATCGAAGTACTTCTACACAAGGTACTTCATGAATACCAGGAATGGTCAAAGAATCAATATCAGAGTCAGCAATGAACACTAAATTGCAAGGATTGAAGAAAGGTATCTCCTTCAATAATTCCATCCCTGGTTGGCCTTCCGTCGATGAATATTTCTCAAGCTTTTCATTGGCCAAAGAGAAAGCTTGACAAAAACTATCCTGGAGCTGAAGCTTGAGATGTTGGTCCAGGTCATGCGGACAGTGTCTTTCTACATCTTGTAGGGTCACATGGCAAGATGAAAACTGGTCCTTAATTTCCATGAGCTTTGACCACGCCTGGTGAAAATAGAAATAAGAATAAGGCAAGGATTAAAAAACATAAGAAAGTATTTTTGTTTTGTAATTCTTTTCTTGCTCTAGTCAAAGACATTCAACTATAATGTTGTGTCCAAAGGCAGAGTTTCAACAAAGATGGAATCGTTTCATTAATAATGATACCTGCTCTTAATCTTATAAAATAAGATTTAAAGGTAGGAGGAGAAAATGAATATTTACTGTCATGGCGATTGGACGTTGGCTTTGGAATACATCAGTAGCTACAACGATGGACTGAGACTGCTGGATTATAAAGCTCATCTCTGCTTGAATTAACTGGCGCTCCGACACCGAGCAGAGGATATCATTCAAGTAGACTAACGACTCTGGAGCCGTGCGCCCACAGTGCTCCATTTCCTTCGCAATGAATGTGGCAAAGTGCTGCAAATTTTTCTCATGGTATGAGACCGCTTCAAACCAACAATTCCATCTGGATTTTGAAAAGGAAGTAAAAGAAATGATGCATTTTTAATTCATTTGTTAAATTGAATTTTTATTTGAAAAGAAGATAACATTATACCTACTTAATCTATCAGTTTTTGGCCTTATAGTACAGTCTGTTGAATTTACCATCATCATATGACTTGACCTAGTGAGGACTAATGTTAGGCATTGACTTTAATGGTTGACTATGACCCTCTTACTTTACCCCGAAATAATTGTGCAAGATAGCTTCCAATATTTATTTTTAAAAATTCTAGTGCATTTTCTTATATCAATGGTTAAAGCAAACTAACTTTGAAATAAAAAAATGATGACAATCTAAAAAGATAACATAATGGAATAATCAATTCTATTAAGCCATAGCAAGCACTTTCCCAGTCAGATACTTAATTAAAGCTCATCTTTTCAACAAAAAAAAGGGAGCAGATTACTATAACTGTAACATGATACTACTAAATATGTTTACTAAAATATCAAATTAGGTAATAAGAATGACTGACCCTCCTATTTGTCAATATCCAATATTAACAATGTGTCACCTTTAGGTGAAAAAAGTTTTTTTAAAGACCCAGATGAATCATGACCAAGAAAGGAAAATTCTCAAAATCTCACCGTGTAGCGATTGGGTTTGGAGGCATCTTTGGAGATTTGACGAGTGGTGTCAGGAATCGCAGATATCTTGCCTTTCTGGCATTGGCGTTCCAAAATATCGCATTTGCAGCTTTGACGAATTTGTTGGTGCGATTGAAGGGCTTTCTGAAGGCATCACCCACTAGGCTCATGATATGAGCCATGCATGTGATATGCGTAGCATTTGGCATGAGCCCTTTCAATACATCATTGAAAGCCTTCCTCATGTATGCTGCATTGTCTGTGTTTACGGTGACGACGTCAGTAAACTTGATGCCAGTGGAGACTAAGCATTCAATTATGGCCGTCGCAACGGTTGTGTGGTTTGTGACAGACAAAAATCTTGTGTCCAAGAGGTAACTTTGGACTTTGTCCACATCAGCGCTCAAGGGTTCCAGTGGTGCAGCTAAGACATTGAGGACAAACCTGAAAAGATAGGCGATACAAATAAGAGAAAACACAAAATAACATATAGGGAAGGATGCAAAAGTGATATCATAATTGCTCTCAGCATTTAATTATAGAATTCAAACTAAGGATTCGAACTGATCACTGTGTATGTTGTGTTGTGTAGTACACCCATATATATATATATATATATATATATATATATATATATATATATATATATATATATATATATGTGTGTGTGTGTGTGTGTGTGTGGTATATATATATATATATATATATATATATATATATATATATATATATATATATATGATTGTGCGTGAGTGTGTGTGTGTGTGTGTGTGTGTATTCACCTGCCTCCTACTCCTATGTATAAATTACTCTTTCGCTTTAGTTTCTACAAACATTGTCAGTCAAAAACAAAAAACAAAACCCACCTTCCAACATCATCAGACATTTCATCACAGATGATGGCCACAGGCTTGTTTATAACTTTCTTATACACCACTTCTTTTTTGTTGGTGAACTCCCTCTTTAAGTAGCATTCCTGCAGCTGATGAGCTTGTGGAATGGCACCACCGTTTTCAACTCTTGTCTGCAAGAAGTTTCTGACTGCTGGGTGGTCAACCTTCGATAAGGGAATGTTTGCTGCAGCAAACATTGAAACAACTTCATTGCAGATATCATTTCTTGCTGAAAGAAAGAAATTTAAAAAATAGTTTGTTAATATGAATAGCTTAAAAAAAAAAAGCTTTATATGGCGCAATATCCACTAAACGTGCTCAAAGCACTTTACAAGGGTCCGTGGCCAACAGCAACATTTAACAGGTAGGATGGGACATGAAGCCTGTTAGGGGATATTACAATTTTTTTCGGACAGAGACAACGCTGTTAACGGCCAGGTACTCATTTTACACCTCCATTTCATGAGAGAATGTGAGTAAAGAGCCTTCTCCAAGGACTCAACTATGCACTGAGCGAGGCTCGAACCCAGGTCCTTCCGATCCTAAAGCGAGTGTCTTTTCACTATACCACAAAGTAATAATAAAAAGAACAACAATGATAATAATAATAATAATAATAATAATAATAATAATAATAATAATAATAATAATAATAATAATAATAATAATAATAATAATAATCATCATCATCATCATAATAATAATAATAGTAATAATAATAATAATCATCATCATCATCATCATAATAATAATAATAGTAATAATAATACCCTCATCTTTTATATAGTTGTAATTGTATAGATTTATAGAGCAATATCCACCCAAAACTAAGTACTCATTTAGGGGGAAAGGGTGCACCACTCACCTTGCGTTGAAACTGTAGACGGTTTCTTCAAAACAGAATCCAATGTCCTCTGCTTCTTCACCGCTTCACTCTCATCCACGTCAGTGGCATGTGACCTCTTCATTCTTTCTTCTTTTGTTTTATGGTCTGCGGAATTGCGGTGGCTATCCACAGAAGACTTTCGTAAGTGGTCAATAACCTTGTTGCATGGTGTGCAGAATAGCTTTGAACCACTGACGTGGGTCCACTGGCTGTATTCTGAGTGTCGCTGGTGTGCAGTGACATGGCGAGCACATTTTGCCTTCTTCATGTCTAAACCAAGGAACTTGTCCATAGCGAGTTTGTAATCAACAAGTAGATGTAAGAGAAAAGAACGCCGGTAGCGAAACCAATTGAAGATAACAATAATAGCGTCACTCGTCACTAAGGTGAAAGTGAAAGTAGAAAAACTCCTTTTAATTGCAATGTAACGGCTGTTAGTAGTATGGCAGTTTAAAAACCAGACTGGGCAGCTTCCAGTAGCAGTTTAAACAGACCAGGAGCTATGAGAAAATGAAAGAAAGGGACGATGCTGACTTTCGGAAATTCGCCACTTTAAAAAAACCACTCGGGTTAAATAATGGTGAAAAATTTAGATTTTTCATGAAATTTGTAAAATTTGCGGTAAATTGCGGAAAAGTGCGAATTTTGCGGCCGCAAATTTGCCATTGCGGCCGCGAAAAACCACGATGACAGAATATTACTCGTAACGAAAAATAAGAAAAGAAAAGAAGCTAGGCTAAAAATAAAAATTATATTTAAATCGCCCTTGTCTGGTGTTTTGCTTTACTTCTTTCGAAGTCCTAGGCTGGGGCAGGAAATGCTCGTTATTTCCGAGTTGACCTCTTTTTCATAATCGCTACTTGCATGCTAATTTTATTGACTCAAATAAGAGAAAAAAACGGGGATTTAGTATTTGACTCGCTATTTCCGAGTACGTTACTTTCATGTTCTACTGTATGTTGTGTATGTGTGTGTGTGTGTGTGAGAGAGAGAGAGAGAGAGAGAGAGAGAGAGACAGAGAGAGAGACAGACAGAGAGAGAGAGAGAGGTGGGGAGGGAGAGAAGAGAGAGAGAGAGAGAGGGGGGGGGGGGAGGGAGAGAGAGAGAAAGATTAGGGTGATAAGTATAAGTATAAGCTAACCTTTTCCCTTGATACATTCTCCTTCCAGCAGAGGGCAATCCTCCTTCGGTACCTCTCTTTGAGCATGTGCCTGTTTTATGACAAGAAAAAAAAGTTTCACAATAAACAGTAAACAGTTTCGTGGTTCTTATTAGAGACGCTTTCTGTCAATAATCACATCCTGATTAGTTCAGTCTTCAAGAAATGAAGATTACGGCAATGTTCAATAAATTTATATCAACTGATAAGAATAAATAGCTGTTTTGGCGCAAAATATTTTACTACTTACAATACTACTCCACCCACAGTAACAAGGTCACGTTAATTAGTGAGACAAGTGTAGTCTCTATCTATCTAGATAGTACAGGTACAAGTTCAAGTACATGTTAATGTTAGTTCATGTACAGATTCAAGATTCTGAAAATAAAAGAATCAAATTCCTTTCTCTACTTAGTGGAGATATATCCTTTATTTTGATTTATCACTGTAGTCTCACCTTGGTTTCTCCAGGTTTCATGTTATCAGATGAATTTGAGGCTGAGGAGCACAGCGATTTTGATGGGGATCCTGCACTTTGAGACCAAGAACTACTGGTGGTCCCAGGGGATCCTGACTGTAGGTCGAAGTGATCTAATTCTATAGTATTGTTTGCTCTGGGTTTAGACTTGGGGGAGTTTTTGGCACTGTAATAAGAATGAAGTACTTTATTTTCCATTAAATTATTACAGAATCAAGGTTGGAAAGTTACAGTTACACAGGTGCAGTCTCAGTCAGTCTTCTGTGAGTCAGAGCAACCACAACAAATTCATGCTTTTTCTATGTGATTTAATTATGAATGCAAAAAAGTTGATAAAAAAATAAAAATACTTTAGCTATTTATCGGATTATTTTGGTCGCTTTTCCTACAATAATGACTGAAATAGTAGGTGTGTCTCCTTTGCTTTCGCACTTCGCAATCACTTGGTTCCTCTCTTATTCCCTTCCCCTTCTTCCTGAAATAAATTTGTTTAGGAGCTCTTTTTTAAAGAGAGATTGATAAGATGACATCAATCGTTTCGGAAAATTTGGACATCAATGTTTTCAGAATAGAACCGTGTCTTTCGTCCACCAGTGGACTGAATACACACCGTGTCTTTCGTCCACCAGTGGACTGAATACACAACTGTGTTTTCGGTCCACCAGTGGACTGAATACTGACCGAGAGCGAGAAGGCGAGATGGCCGGCTGTTTTAGCACAGCGTAACTGTATCCGGAGTGGGCTGAGTTAGGGGTTCGAGCTCCTTTCTAGGCATAATATTTTCTTTTTTTTTTGTACTCCCTTGGTAAAAATGTATAATTTTCAACTTCGACACGCTGACACCATTCCGGGTGATTCGAGAAGTTTGATCGAATTTTAACATTTTCTTATTTATTTACTTTTACTCACCTTTAAGTTTATTATCTTAATTTAGGACACAGTCAAGACTTTCAATACGAGCAACTCTTTCCTGAAAAAGACATGTAGTTTAATTCGTTCACCTGTAATTAGGGTAACTAAACATGCATTTTAAGCTGACTATTGTGTTTCTCTTACTTATAATGCCAGGTACAGGCGAAGTTTGCTGGGACAATGGCGACTTTATGCTTGGTGAAATTGATCTAGTTCAATCTGACTTTTAAAAAATAAATTAATTGCACAATTTAATTCGTTTAGGAAAATAGACAATTGTCGACCTCTATGCACTGATGCGTTATACTGAAATATCACCACTTGATTATTCTGATGTAATGTTAGAATTATACATTATCAATCCTTTTCATAATCACGCAATTTTTCTTCTTCAATCAGACAGATGAAATTCTCTCTAATTATGAAAGGCCACCTATATTCGCTATAGTTCATTTTCGTTATTCGCAATAGTACTACGAATAGTAGATAACACTTGTTTTCGTTTTTGCAGTATTACTGCTAATAGTAGATAGCCCTCGTTTTCGTTATTTGCAGTAGTACTGCGAATGGTGATTTCCTCTATTCGCAGTGATACTGCGAATAATTATTTCCTCTATTCACAGTAGCAACAGAGAGAGAGAGAGAGAGAGAGAGAGAGAGAGAGAGAGAGAGAGAGAGAGAGAGAGAGAGAGAGAGAACTATTATCATTAAAGTAATCTGACAGATTATAGGTTTCAAGATGTGAACGATTGATCAAGTCGGAGAGATGGGGGCGGAAAATTTAATATATTGGATTGGGGTAACAAAAACAAAACAAAACACGATCTTGTCAAGTTTCAGACTTGAAGGAAAATTTGAAATGTTCAAAATTTCAATTCTCAGTCACGCAAAATGTTGCAATCATCCCTCTTGTTCTTTCCTTCTCAAACTAACACACTCTCATTCAACTTCAAGCCATTCCACAACACACCATTTTCAGAGTTGTGTTCAGTGAGGGGACAAAGAATAATTTTCAGAGACGGGAGAGCGCTTCTACTATTCACTGTACCACTTCGAGGGAACTGTGTTTTCCTACCATCAGTGAACTGAATATAAAAAATAGAGCTTTTATATAGCGCAAAATCCACTAAATGTGCTCAAAGCGCTTTACAACAGCAACACATAACATGAAGAACAAGACATGACGCCTGTTAGGCGATATTACAATTTTTCCGACAGAGACAACGCTGTTGACGGCCAGGTACTCATTTTACACCTGAGTACGGTGAGAGAATGTGAGTAAAGAGTCTTTTCCAAGGACTCAACTATGCACCGAGAGAGGCTCGAACCCAGGACCTTCCGATCCGAAAGCGAGTGTCATACCACAAGACCACTTAGCCGCACACTGCTGAGTATTCAGTATACTGGAAGAGATTTGAGAGCAAGAAGGCGAGGTAGCCGGCTGTTTTAGTACAGCGTAACTGTAACCGAGGTGGGTTGAGTTAAGGGTTCGAGCTCTTTCCTAGGCATTTTCTTTTTTTTTTTCTTTTGTACTCCCTTGGCAAAATTCATAATTTTCAACTTCAACACGTTGCCACCATTCCTGCTGACTCGAGAAGTTTGATTGACTTTTAACATATTCTTATTTATTTCCATTTACTCACTTTTAAGTTTATTGGAGTCTTAACGAAATCGTTCCGACAGAAGAGATACGAGAAGAAAAAAGAGCCCGGATCTAGCCTTTTACGTCACATCTCGTCGTCATGAACAAGATCTCGGTAGTACCGATGCTGCATATCGTTTGAGAGCCTTCATAAAGGCGGTGTATGTTGTGTAACCTCAAAGAAGGCTGACCGAAAGTGATGAGTGGTTGTGTAACACCAAAAGCACTGTGGCCTGGACCACGAGGTCTTGTATGTAATAGTTGTCTCACTATCTCAACGATATGAATTAATTAGATTGGGCTCGCAATCAAAAAACAAAATTTGTGTTTAAAGCTCTTTTGAATCAGACAAGTACATCAGCGTGTTCGTCTCCTTGAGATGTGAAAAATGATATGAAATCAAGAAAATCGGACGAAAAATAATAAAGTTGATAAAAAAAAACAGCTAAAATAAACAAATGCAATATTTAAAATCAAATTTATTCGTAAAACAGGTGGTTTTCAACCGATTTTCTGAAATAAAGACCAATGTTCATCATTTTTCAAGCTGATTTCAGCAATGTAAATTTCAAATTCCTCACAATTATATTTTTTACTTTTAGATTTTATCTATTAGGGCTACTCAAAATGTTGTTACATTTTTTTTTTTGGGGGGGGGGGGGGGGCAGAACAGAAGCGTTATACCTTGACGGTCGACCGAGTAGAGAGCCTGTGATTGGTCGAAGACTTTGGAACGCTTGACTCACAATTCTACACGAGTAGATGGTGGCGGTAGATCAAAGAAGGTATCATTTTTAATTACCAACTATTTATCTTGGTGCTAAATGATACAAAGTAATAATTTCGCATCAGAAAAAATAATTCGAAAGTTTCTATCTCTCTATTACAATAAAATTGATACCATGGATGACAAAATCGGCCCACAATTAAGGGAGTTATAGATTATTCACAATATTTTTAAAAGTTTACACTTATTGTCACCAAAGTCGTAATTTGTGTCCGATTTTTACCAAACAAAGTACAATGTCAACGATTTACACCCGCGAATAAAAAGGATCAAATAGCAAATTCTACAACATATTTTATTTTTGTCGCAAATTGATAAAAATCAAAGCACAATTATTCCTAACCGTTTTCATCTTTTAACGTGAAAAGCAGGCTCCATCTTCGTTCTGAATTGTTGTGACGAGAGAACGGGAAAGAGAATTTGATCACGTAATCGTTCGTCTTACCCGGCCGACGAATGAAATAAATAGTTAACTTGGTATTATTTTAACTTAGGACACAGTGAGACTTTGTGGATACGAGGTACTCTTTCCTGAAAAAGACATGTAGTTTAATTCGTTCACCTGTAATTAGGGTAAATAGACATGAATTTTAAGCTGAATATTGTGTTTCTCTTACGTATAATGCCAGGTTCCGGCGAGGTTTGTTGGGACAATGACGACTTTATACTCGAGTCCACTGTTGGACGGAAAACACAGTTGTGTATTCAGTCCATTGATGGACGGAAAACACAGTTTCCTTTTGCAAAGAGAGATTGATGAGATCTTGGAAGGATGAGATCAACAGCAATCGTTTCGGAAAATTTGGATTTCGTTGTTTTCAGAATTTGTTTATGTACGACAGCCTTTTTGTCTCCATTCAACGAAGAGTCAGTGAAAAACCCCAAAAAACAATGGATTTTCCATGGAGAGAAAAAAAAATCAAACCAAAGACCAACTTTCACAGAAATTAACATGTGTTTTGACCAAAAATTCAGTTAAACATAACAAAGCAGGTGAATATTGAAATCTGTCAAAGCTTAATTAATTATCTCACAATTGTCTCACAATCTTAACCCACTCGGCTACCACTACCGGAGACAGACCATCATTATTATTATCAATAATATCATGATTCATTAAAATGATTAATTTACGTTTTGTCTAGATACTTCGCCCTAATATATCTCAAAAAAGCAACTAAAATTAAAACTCATCATATTACATTATGAGGAACTGAACTTTTACATATGATGTCCAGTTGACCTGCTCTTCCTTAATATTCTAAAATTAATATCGTGTGGGCAATTTTAAATTCAAACAGGATACATTGCCACCTCTTTTTTTTCTATTTTTGACTTGCTTACTTTAATTTTAATCAATGATAAAAAAATAAAAATAAAGATGCCCCCTCCCCCACCACCGATCCCGTCTTGTGATAGAGATTTGTATGTGACTAGTACATCTTAGTCTTAGCAACAAAAAAAAAAAAAAAAAAAATCACATCTGACTGTGTCTGCACAATGATCAATGATAGATAATGAAACGAGGTACCCTTACTTGTGCCTTTTTACTTTTACTTTTAGATTTAGACTAAATTTGATGAATAAGGGATAATAAAATAACAATATACAGTACGGCTGTCATTATTCCCAGACGCCTGTCTGGGGATAATGAAAATTCGTTATCCCCAGACAGGTGTCTGGGGATAACCAATTTTTGTTATCCCCAGACACCTGTCTGGGGATAGTTATCCCCAGACGCATGTAGCAAGTGGCCAGAAAGATTTTATGCAAAATGCCAAACTAGGCGTGAAAAATACCAAATATTCTGGAAAAAATACTAGTGGTTGTGTCCCAAAACAGTTAATATATCAAGTGATATTTAACACAAGATGAAAGTAAATAGTGATCAAATGTCAAATCCAGCGCTTTAAAAAAAAAATATTTTAAATCAAATGGATCAATGAAATTTCTTTTCTTACTTTGATCTGAAAACATCAAACTGGCAATTCGACTTTTTATTTTCAATCAGGAAGAAAGTTGTTAATCATCAAATCTGTTCATAGTCCACCAACCATTTAAATTTTCATTACCTACCTACCTGTTAACTTTATTGATCATCTCTTGTTTCTATAATTTGCTCATTCTGGCCACAATTTTGAGGACGACCGGGAATAATTTTGTGTTGTTCGCCCCAAAGCCCAAAACCGACACCTGTTATTTTCCTGTCTGCTTCGCACAAGACAATACAATTTAGTATCACACGTCCACAAAACTAAATCCAACAACATATTTTTATTCGAATCAGAGATGAAAATAACTACCAAAACAAGGAAGCAAAAATGGTGGAAATATGTTTAGCTCAAAATATATGAATTTTTTTTTCCTCCTCTATCTGACCATTTGGTCGCTCTCTGAATATTTCTGTTTGTTTGCTTTTTAATTATTTATTATTTTAGACACTATTTGAGATCGGAGTGGGGACGAATATATTTGCTAGAAACTAGAAAAAAAAAACAAGAGAGAGAGAGAGAGAGAGAGAGAGAGAGAGAGAGAGAGAGAGAGAGAGAGAGAGAGAGAGAGAGAGTTTAATAATTAAAAAAAAAAGAGGTGGGGGGAGGATGGATGGGACATTTATCCCTTTCAACGTTCTGTAAAAAGAAGACGGAATTTAAAAAAAAAAAAAAAAAAGTGACGTTACCAGGATTCGAACCCACAACGTCGATTATGGTCAGGGCAGACGACTAAACCATTCGACCATGACACCCACTTCGAAGTCGACGCATATTGTGTTTATGTAGTAACAACTGATTTTAATGTTAGTTAATTGTATGTTTTTATAGATATTTTATTAACTTTCCTTATTTCTATGTGCATCTGGAAACATTCCATATTCTGGAATGTGGATAATTGTTTTAAAGAGCGGAGTTTCAAATATGCGTCTGGGGGTAATGAAAATTCATTATCCCCAGACAGGCGTCTGGGGATAATCACAGCGTATACAGTACAGTGAATTTAAATAAAACAAAAAGGTTGTAACTCTGGTCTACTGTTCAAATTAATTCATAGGTTATGGAGTCATATATGCTGATATTATATATTGTGAAAATGATATTAATATTGCGCTTTTATTACACCAGTCTCCTTTAACTTTGAATACGAAATAAACATTTCAGAAAGCAGCAATGCCACTCTTTCATCCATCTCTGCCATAAACAAGGGCAGAAAGGTTTTATCACAGCAGCTATCACTGCTCCTGCCTTAAAGACGAGATAAAAGATGAATACCCTCAGCAACGATACATCTGTATTGGACAGGTATTTATGGACATTGTTGTCAAATATCTATTTTTACAAATTTATTTGAAGTTATTACCTTTTTTTTGTCTGAAATCTGGAGTAAAATTTTTATAAGTAAGCAGTGACTGGGCTCTATTGGATGGTTTGGTGCCATGAATCGCCTCTAGTTTGATATTTAGAAATAAAAACAGCATAATTAAAAAAAAATAATTACACTTAAAAAAATAATTGAGATACTGCCTTTTGTCAAAGTCCAACATATATTGCCTTTTATTAAAATGTGCACATCAGGCGACTAATGTAATGCCCGGAGTCATATTATCATTGCAAGTGTACTAGTTGCGCCGAGTGTGGTGTGATGATGGGACCAGTTTCAGTTTCAGTTATATATTATTCTCATTACTAATATTTAATAGGGGGTGCTGGTAGCTCGGTTTGTCGAGCATTCGCTTCACAAGTAAAGGGCCAAGATCAATCTGGGGTGCAGTCGAGACCCTTCCTCTCCCCCCCCCCCGTTTTTATAATTTTATATATATATATATATATATATATATATATATATATATATATATATATATATATATATATATATATATATATATATATATATATATATATATATATATAGAATCGTGTTTGATACAAATATGGTACGAAAATATTTACCACAATGTTTGGGGCAGTCTACATCGATGTTTCAGGCTTAATTTGCCATCTCAGTCCTGAAGATGGCAAATTAAGCCTGAAACATCGATGTAGACTGCCCCAAACATTGTGGTAAATATTTTAAATAATAATATATATATATATATATATATATATATATATATATATATATATATATATATATATATATATATATATATATATATATATATATATATATATATATATATATATATATACTTCCATTGCAATTGAAACCAGGGTAAACTTTGGTTCTGCGGGCCTTACTGCTCTGGAGGACTAGGGATTAATCCAATTTTGAGTGTAGTTGATGCATATATAATATATAAATTTTATTTTTCAGGCTGGATGAGGAGCTGACCAGGTCGTCTCGATATTGGATGTTCATCTCCATAGTGGCAGCTTGGGCTTGGGCCATCTACCTAACCTACTACAACAGTCGGATCCTTGGTCTCATCATCACAGCCGTTATCAATAAATTTCTGAAATATGGCCACATTAAGCTTGGTAAGAGCAGTTTTCAGTTTTATATTATTGTTAATAGTAATATATGATAGAGGAGTTTCGGTAGCTCAGTTGGTAGAGCATTCGCTTCACACGCAAAGGGACCAAGATCAATCCGGGATGCAGTCGAGACCCCTTGTCCACCCAGCAGTAAATTGGTTGCTGAGCCTGTTGGATTTGATGGAAAGTACTTTGCGATAGACTAGCGTCTTATCCAAAGGGTAGCATGCAATTGCTATTGTCCATTTCATGCTATAGAAACCGGGATAAATTCAGCTCCATGGGTCTTTTAGCTTTGAAGGACTACTAATATATAATATGGGAAATTGGTAGTTAAAGCTGGGTTCATTAACTATATGTGGCTTTGTGGTCTTTTGGTAAGGCATTTGCCTTCTGACCTATAGGTTGCTGGTTCAAATCCCACATTGGTCAGTGCGAAGTGGAGTCCCTGGAAGGAGGCTCTTAACTCTCTCACTGCACTCAGGTGTAAAATGAGTTCCTGGTCGATAAAAGTGTTGTTTCTGTCAAAATGAAAAACATAGTATAAGCATTTTGTCTTGCCTTATATAAGTGTTGCTGTTGGCTTGGGACCCTATATAAAGGTTTTTGAACACATTTAGTGTATATTTCTTTTTATAAGTAGCACAAGCTCAAATTTATTAATACAATATTTGTTTTTTGGTAAATATGTCACTTACAGATTTGTAACAGTAACAGAATGCCATATTTTTATGTCAGAAGGAAAATGTTATTTCAAGAGCCATGGAGTCAAATAAATCCTGAAAATGAAATGAAATTCATATTAAATGAGATCACCTCCTTGTGTAAAAAAAAGAAAACAAAAAACCCCAAAACAAATGAACAACGACATACTAACCTTTGTCTCTTTTCATTTTTCTTTGAATAATCACAACTGATTTTCTAACTGAGATCAAGGTTATATGGCATGGCTCAGTATTTTCTAAAAGGTATTTCCTTCAAAAATTTTCACTAGTTTTTTAAGGTTGGTTTTGTTTTCATTTTCTTTTTTTCACAGGATCGTTCTCTTTCTCTGTCCTATCGGGAAAAGTCATGTTTAGAGATGTGCATCTCATCACTGAGGATTATTCTGTGCGAATGGAGTACGGGTTTCTTATATTCCGATGGTGGAGACCATATGTTTATAAAGAACTTACTGAAGGTTTGTTTTATTTGAGAAATAATAATGATGATAATAATAATATTAATAATAATAATAAAAATGATGATAATAATAATAATAATAATAATAATAATAATAATAATAATAATAATAATAATAATTGTAATAATAATAATAATAATAATATAATAATAATAATAATAATAATAATAATAATAATAATAATAATAATAATAATAATAATAATGACAATAATATTAATGATAATAAAAGTCAATTTTTCATTTGTTTACAGTATAGATATAATATATGTAAAGACAGACATCTATGTATATTAGATGACACATACTTATTTACAAGCCTGATAATCAAAATTATTATAATCTCATTATTTTAATGGAAATACTCTCAAACCACACCAAACATTTCCATTTCATTAATGATAAAACAAGCCCATTATTGTGCTTGGTTATCAGACCTGCAAAGTACAGTGCGTTTTTTTAAATTATTGACACATTTCAGGTTTGAATAACTCCAAAGTTTTGTAAGATTTCATCAAACAGTTTTTGTCATAGGTGCATAATTTATTTAAGTTTTGATTGATATACGTTTCAACACTGTGCGCTCTTTGGTAGCTGTACTATGACATCATCGGTAGAAAAGGGTAATTTTGACATAAACCGTAATTTACAGTGTGTTTGTTTTTAATCATTGACGCATTTCAGGTTTGAATAACTCAAGAACAGCTGCAACGACATCGATTTGGTTTTCAACAAGGAATCTAAATTTATTGAAGCTTTTTTCTGATATCTAGTGATCGTGTGTTTTAGCAATCGTCTGATTTAAATCTCCATTGTGAATGACAAGCTGCCATCATCTCTCCAGTTCGTCCTACATCCTTTGCAGCATGAGTAATGTGACAGAGCGAACGACTCTCTTATTTTTGTCTTCAGGTCACGCATGTCTCTCACTGGGCTTCAAAACACTCTGCTTTTCACATATCTCCATCAAAAAGTCAAGTTGGGTTAGATCAGGTGATCTTGGAGGCCAGGCAATTGGAATATCTCTGCGGATCCATTGGTGTGGGAAACGTTCATATAAAACACATTTAAACTCCACTGAAGGGGAGCCCATTCCGTTGAGAAAAAATATTAGATTAAAGATAATCAAATTGAGATATTCTGTATTATTCTAATATGGCCAAATAGTTTGCTGTTGTCACTGTTATATCGTCAAGAAAGAAAGGACCAACCGCTCTTTCCCCTGGTCAGTTCACAACAGACATTGACTTTTAGTGAGTTGATAACTTTATTTGGTTTTTGTTTCCTCCAATGTTGAACATTGTGTTTTTGTACATCCCGGACACTTAAAAGCTTCATCTGAGAAGGCAAAGTTTTCAGTGAGTTGTCTGTCAAGGTTAGAGAATCATGTCTGACAAAGCCAAAATAAGCTACGATTTATGTCAAAATTGCCCTTTTCTACTGATGACGTCATAGCTTAGCTACCAAAGGGCGCACATTGTTAAACCTTGTATCAATCAAAACTTGAAAAAATTCTGCACATATTGCAAAATAACTGATGAAATCGTACATAGCTCTCAAGTTATTCAAACCTGAAATGTGTCAATAATAAAAAGACACAATGTACGTGCACATAGATTTTAGATGGAACAATCATGATTAACAATAACACTAATGAAAAAAAAGCTGAGGACAGATCTGGATGGTAGGCTTATTGTCTTAGGAAATGGAAATTCAAGTTGGTTCACAATGATGCCAATATAATATAGAATGATAGTAGAGTGGGTGCATAACTTTTACACTCCCCCCCACACACATACAAATACTCACCCAACACACATATATGGACATGCACACGCATCCTTACATACACAGAAGACAACATGAATGGGTAATAACTAAAAAAATCATGCTGAAGATGGTGTTGGTGATGGTGATGCTCATGACTACTACAGGGGCGACAGTAATGATGGTGGTGGTAATGATGATGATGACAGATGGGGGTTATTTTAATATCAATCACTATTTGAAGGACAAGTTTTCTGGCCAAAATTTAAAAATTTAAAGTTGTTTTGTTTTTTTCGATATGGTAGTGGTAATAAAATCATACTTTGTATGTTATTTTTACCAATTGTATAATTGTTAATGGTTAATTGGTATTATTTGTTGTTTGTTTTCTTTTCTTTTCCAAACATTAAGAATGCAAAATTTCATTTTCAAATTGTACACTTTTTGACTGAGTCTTACTCAATTTGACAAGTGATCTAAATCGTTTTCTAAAATGGTTGGCAGTTCTGAACTGGTGATTAAATCAGAAAAATTAAGTGAAAGTAATTTAACTGATCAATTGTAAAGTGCTTTGAGCACATTTAGTGGATATTGCACTATATAAAAGCTAAAAAAACCCCCAACAAAAATTGATAATATATTATATTTGTTGAGCGCTCTTCCATATCATTAGGGAGTGCTCAGAGCGCTTTACAGGGGTTATCAACAATTCAATTTGGAAAATTACAAAGTCTTAAGATGCTTTTAAAAAAAACCATATCTTCTATTGAAGAATGCCATATTTCTTTTGGAGGTTTGTTCCTGGGGGTTATGTTGCTAGAAAAGGATCGTCCTCCACATGACACGTAAGAGTTCTTTCCTTGAATCACAAGCAATTTTCCATCGGATGACGAGCGAAGGGATCGGGTTGGTGTCCTCAAAACTTATTATCTGCCATTTGGGTTTAAAATTATGTTATTACATTCATATCTGAATTTGAGTTATGCTTTTAAAATAAACATGATAGTCTAAAACTTTTCCTCCTTGTTTCATTTACAATTTACAGATTTGTCACACATGGAGACAAGAATGTCATTGTTCATAGACGGATTTGAATTTCATGTTTACAATAGAACGGCTGTCTATGCACGTCTTGAAAAGTTGTTTGGTTTAAGGAGTGAAGATGAAACGGATGACCTTTCACCAGATCCTGATGTTAGCAAAAAGGCTAAATCGTAAGTGTTCATTATTGAATAGGAGTGTTCGTTATTGAATAGCAATTATTTAGGAAATGGCATTATCATATTTCAGATGTAAATAGAAAGGTCATAATTATCAGGGGGAAAATTACATTTTTTTTTTTTAAATTGTCATTTTACATCTACATAAGAGTAAAATGAAGCCTTTATCGATAAAAGGAACGAAATTAATGTCAATCAGCTCTTTGTGATTGTTTTTAAACAACTATTTTAATGATAAGTTCTCACTAAATTATATCAGACTATAAATGTTCGAGCTTACACATAGTTTTGTTGTTGGTACATTATATCCGGCTGGTGGATATTGTGAGTATTTTACCTAAACATATAGCATCAATATCTAAATTTTTTTTATAATCATGTAATATGTCAACTATGAATAAACCCTAAGGATTAAGAAATTAAAAAAATAAATTATCCAATGTTTTTATTTTTGTCTTTTTCTTTTTTTTTTTTTTGTACCTACTCAGAATACAAGAAATGCACTGGAGGGATTTGGTACCTGTTACAAAAATTGATATATCATCTGTAAGTCATTTTTCCAATTCATGTTTTCTTTCATCTCCAATCCTTCCTAGTCCCATCTACCTGACCTTTCATCTCCTTCATGTCACTGATATTCATTGATTGCAGGATAATTTAATGACCGGGTTTGATTTTACTCATGACATCATGCATTATATTTTATTGTTTTCACAAAAGAAGCAGTAACATAAATGTGACATATCTTCAGTTATTTGGTTGAATGTTTGTTACTAATACTGTATCTGTGAAGTACCGTGTAAAGCTTCTAGTAGAGTATCACACACAAGGGGTGGTGAGCGCAAGTGCCTGCATGCAGCTAGTCTTTGCATATGTGCGAGTTGAAGGAATAAGTCTAAGTACTGGTTTGTTCTTTTTGGTATAATCTTGAATTTTCAACTGTTAGTTTTCATTATGTGACTTGTGTTTATAGTAAGTTTTTAAAAATTCCGCCACAACCAGGCTCACTGCTCGCTTTGTGAAAACGGTAAAATATGAAAGAACAATTCCAGTTTTAATGTAGTAATCAATATAAAATATTCCAAATTCAAGGCATTAAGAAGAATGAAAATAACATACTGTAGGTATAAATAGTATCAAAGTTATCAGATTGAAAAATTTGGGAATAGGCACAGTGCAAGATAAAAATCTTAAAAGAATTTAATGACATAGTGCCAAACCAAGGAGAAAAAACTTGAGCATAAAAAGCACCCCCCCCTCCCCCACAAACATAAACCCAAACAACTTAGTAATTATATACCGCAATGTCCACCAATGCGCTTAAAGCGCTTTACAAGTGGTCCCTAGCTAACAGCAACACTTAACATATAGGACAAGACATGATGCCTGTTAGGTTATAATACACTGTTTTGGGACAGAGACAAGGCTGTTAATCGCCAGGTTACATTTTACTCCTGAGTACAGTGAGAGAATGTGAGTAAAGAGCTTTTTCCAAGGAATCAACTATGCACGGCTTTAAGCAGGACTCAAACCATGGAACTTCCAGTTCAAAGGTGAGTGTCATACCACTAGACCACTTAGCAGCACAACAATTTAAGGACAAATCATCCCAAAAGAATAAGCCTCTTCAACTGGGCAATTTGTTGAGGAAAGCTCTTTGGTCTTTTTAAAAAATGTATTTGTCTTTCTACTTTCACTAGCGCTGTATCACTGACACCTTTTAAAGATGTTTAACCTCGCATTTTCATTTTGTTTTCCTTTCTTCAGGGACGAGTTATTTTTGGAAACTACCTCATGCCATATAGCCTGTTACTCAAGTTTGAAAAAGCAGACATGGTTTACACAACGAAGCCAGCCTCCACTGTATTTGATCTGTTTATGCACGTGGTCAAGTGTGCCATGGAGAATGTGCAGCTCATGTTGGTGCCCAGCCCCAAATACAATGGGCCAGTTCAAGATGTGTAAGTTCAGCGGTTGTTGTTGGGAGACTAAAAAAAAAAACCCACAAAAAAGCTTCAACTCTTATATAGAGCAATATCCATTAAACATGTTCAAAGCGCTTACAAGGGGTTCCTAGCCAATAGTAATGCTTAACATGTAGGACAAGACATGACGTCTGTTTATAGCAATATTGCATTTTTTTTCTGACAGAGACAGCGCTGTTAATTGTCAGGTATTCAATTTACCTCTGAGTATAGTAAAAAAATGTGAGTAAAGAGTCTTTTCAAAAGAACTCAACAATGCGCTTGATTCCTGGACCTTCTGGTCTGAAGGCAAGTGTCATACCACTAGACCACATAGCCTTGATTAGTATACTAGCTCACATTGCCAACCAGTATGATCTCAACTATTTAGATAAGCTTTGAGGTTCAAAATTAAAAAAAAAATACTGGAATTTTTATCAGTATTCTCAACTAATGCTAAATGATTTTTCAAAAAAGCTTTGAGGTTCAAAATATAATCTTCAGGAACTTTGACTAATATGCTCAATTAAACGTGAAAAGTCTGAGATTTAAAAGAAGAAGGGGGAATTGAAAAAGACAGAAGGTCCTGAGTATTTTTTAGGCAAGGATAAAACATAATTTCATCAGCAGACCTCTTCACCTTCACTATGACGTGTTTGTATCTCATAAGCTGCTTGAAAAAGTATTTGTTTTAATGGGAGGAAATAAAACTGCAGAAATTTCAGAAAAAAGTTTTTAGGCCAAGGTTGATTGTTACTCTTATTGTCTGTCAAAAAGACATGAATATTTATGATTTTATGTTATGACGTGTAATGAACAATATCAAATATAACTCCTTTGAAGATTAAGAACTAAATGCCTAGCACATTTGTTTCTAGCTAAAAATCGTTCTCAAGCAAACAGCAAAAACGATAAAATGGTACGTAGATTTCAGAAAGAAGGGTGAGAGCTGACTGTTTTATGTTAAGTAATTTTTTTTTTTTCTATTTCCTTTCCTCAGACCTCCAAGGTACATGGGTGATGGGTTTGTCATTCTCATGTCTAATGATGTGGATATCTATTACTACATGGATGAACCAGGTATGCGCTGCAGCTCTTTATTGTCACCATTATGTTGTTCAAAATGTTTTTCTTCCTCTGTTTCCTTGCGGCCACCTCATGACTAGTGGGTTCAGAATCAAACCTCATAATTTGATGAAGCATATTTATGGAAAATCTCATGGTTCAAATATGTCACTTTGAGGTTTAGTGGTGTGATACTCATCTCATGATCTGTTGTTCAAAGGTTTGAATCCTGATGTGGGGTATGACACACATATTCAACCTCTATGCGGAAGTTTTGAATTTCACAGTAGGCAGTGCAAAGTTGAGTCCTCGGAAAAGGTAAAGGCTCTTGACTAACAAAATTGCACTTTTTACTCCTCAAGGTGAGTGCAATACAAGATATTTATGATCAAAAAGTGCTGTTTTTATTATAATGATTTCATTCTTATGCCGTTTATTTATTTACTTATTTATTTTTCAGGCATTGTACAGCATGAACTAGAGCAGATCCAGATGGCAGATGGAGAAGTCTTAGTGAAAAGAACATATCCTTGTGTTGGAGTTGAATTCAAATGTAACAAGAACACAAATTTCAATTATGGCCCTTGGGTCGACAGGCAGCGGTTAGTAAACCATTCCAAATTTGATTTCACTTTTGATATTTTCCTTCAGTTCCATACACTTACATGATCCAATTTGCTTATTACTTAAAAGTATTTTCAGTAAAGATAGTCAAAATTTTAAAACAATTTTATTTTATCTGATAAAATACTTGACTGTCTAGTTTTCATGAATTATTAAAAATAATTGAACCTCTAATTAAGGGTATGTTTTACCTTCTTTCCAATGTGTTTGTATTTAATTGCTTGAGTTCTGAACCACTTTTAACGATTTAAAAAAAAAACAACTTCCACCAATGTTGTTTGCCTTGAAGGTACCACGATCAATTATCTTTCCTTGATCAAATATTGATATGTTTAAAGAAAATATGCCTTTAGATACTTTATTAGTGCCTTATATTTCACGAGTAACGAAGAAAAGAAATTAAATAATGTTAGTATAGTAGAGTAGCAAATTTTGTTATCTCTCATACTCATCCCTCATTGTTAAAAACAACTCTATGATAGGGTAGACAACTAAGGTTTGACTCCTTTTGTTTGATTTTGATGTTTATTATTAACTCTAGTACTGCATTGGGGTCAACCGGAAATAACGACCGGTTCCCAGTACTTGCCTAGCAAGTTTGAATGACGTAGCTAACATATAGCGTCACTCGGGTTTGATCGCGTCATTTCTTACGTCAAAAACTAGCTTCATACTCAACCCAAACAGCTTAAATAAACTGTTTGCTGATTGGCTGAAACTAATAATATCAACCAATCAAACTTCGGCTTTTATTTCATAAAGAACACAATGGAATTTTTCCTGAATCAAGGTTGGGTCTGTGTTACGTTTCTACAACTGATGCGCGTGTCACTTGGAAAAGGTGTGTTACATTTAAACGACTGCGGCGTAAGTGAGGTGGGAATGGTGTGTTACGTTTATACAGCGGTCGAGGATCGGGGGTTAATTAAGTAGTGGCCCTTCTGCCTTTGGTTTAATTAGAGGATTTGGGTCATCGGGGTATGAAGAACATTGAGATTTTTTTCTTTTTTTCTTTTTATGTTATGAGTGGAAAGCAGACATCTACTGTTCCGGAATTGAATTAAACTATTAAAAGAAACATTTGACTTATAATTCATCTTTTTTTACAATCATTTATATTCTTATACTGATACAGGGAACACATTTGGAAGTTCTTTTTCCCAGCAGACTACCAACCATTGGTTCCCACACGTGAAGCAGAACCAGGAG
The DNA here is from genome assembly GCF_034508935.2 of Berghia stephanieae. Classification (NCBI taxonomy): domain Eukaryota; kingdom Metazoa; phylum Mollusca; class Gastropoda; order Nudibranchia; family Aeolidiidae; genus Berghia; species Berghia stephanieae. The sequence goes on from NC_088363.1 coordinate 46,200,986, forward strand.
AGAAGAGACAGTACAAGACGATGGAATTCAAAATGACTATCAATGCCAATTCTACTATTGACATACTTTTCACTAAAAATGCTGTATGTAATAACTAATTATTTTACTAAATAATTTTGATATACCAGTTTAAAAATGTTTTAAAAAACTCTAAAAGTTCAACAGCTTAATAGACTTCACCATTTACCGAACTTCGATTTACATAAGATTTGCCAGATTACTTTCTTATTGCTTTTGTATTTCTGGTTATAAAATTCATCCAGTGGTTGTTGGTAGTTCTCTGTAAGGATGTAGATATGGTGGTAATATCTTTTTTGACGCATGACAACACAAAAATCATTGTTGTAGATATGGTGATAATATATTTTTTTACTTCATGGCAACACAAATACATTGTTGTAGATATGGTGATAATATATTTTTTTACTTCATGGCAACACAAATACATTGTTGTAGATATGGTGATAATATATTTTTTTACTTCATGACAACACAAAAATCATTGTTGTAGATATGGTGATAATATATTTTTTTACTTCATGGCAACACAAATACATTGTTGTAGATATGGTGATAATATATTTCTTTTCACACTGACTTCATGACAATGCAAAGTGCATTGCAATAATTGGCTTTAGTCATTAGACTGTAAAGATCCTAAAATGACTGTTTCCTTTTCCAGATTACGCAAGCTATTCACATAGACGCTGGCAAAGGGTCCTACATTGAAGTGACCATCCCATGGATAACAGAGGAGAATGGCTACACAACTAAGGTCAAAGGTCAACTCATGTTAGTGGATGCCACTACTAGTATGTCATACAGATCTCTACTGGAATGTGAAACTCTAGAGGTAAATAATTTGTAACGTGGAAAGTGGTCCTTAATATTGTTAAAATAAAATATAATTGCTTTTATTTATCACATGAGGAAATTTGTATTTATGGTTTATTTCAGACCTACCACGAATGCAGGTTTCATCTATATATATAGGAATATGTATATTATACAGCTTTTCTAGTAGCCAAGTTATATGGCCAAATTCTGATTTTTTTTGTCCACCAACATTTTGGTGAAAAGTGCGAACGAAAATTGTATTTTTTCTCAGAAATAATTTGAATGACATCACATCAATTCTTAACCGTTCTAAAATGATTTATAAAGGTAAGGGTGAGATATGGTGTTTTAGATTGATGCAGATTTTCTGCTCAAAGTTCAGCTTAAAAAGTTAAAATACAGAATTTTTGTTTCTGCGCTAGTGCCAGATCTGCTATTTAATAAAAAGACCATCAGCCTCAGTGCAGCATCACTAGTTGTTAAATAGTAATTTTTTTTTCTCAAATGTGGTCTGCAGAAAGCAGCTCTTGAACACCGATTCTAAAGATGCTAGTGCAATGTTTTATCAACTCAGCCATCTTGTCTTCCTTATTGGTGATAGTCAAGCTATAGCAAACTTTGCCAGTTGAAATATGAATTACAAAAAGATGTATTGCAGGCCTTGTCAAGTTTCCTTTTTTGCATTGCGGACCTGAATGAATCTCCTGTATAACAATATGTAATAATATAAAATTTACTACCAGGTATGGAACAACTGTCATGTGTTCTGACAGAATTTGTATAACTCCCTGTAAGATTCAATTTTCATTTCATAAATTGTTGCCATTAAAGTAAAAAAGTAGCAATTCAGAGCCATTAGGCCCATGGAGCCATTAAATGGACAATAGCAAATGTTACCCTTTAGATAGGATACTAGTCTATCACAAAGTACCCTCTGCCATATTTAACAGATCCAGCAACCCAATTACTTCTAGGTGGGCAGGGGGTCGAAAAAAAATATCTCGACTTGACCCAGGATCCATCTTGGTCCCTTTGCGTGTGAAGCAACTGTTAACCAAATGAGCTATCGGGACCCCCTTTTAATCTATTATTGCATCTTATACAGCTGACCTGGACAGATACATGAGCTTTTTATAAATAACAGTCTTGAAAGAGTGTTGGTTATAAAGTGAAAAATAGGACCCATGATTGATTGTAAACAAGGTTTCTTTAGAGGTCATATGATATAAGAGAACTAAATTATAGGTTCACTGTTTGTACGCTTTTAAATGGTTTTCTTTCAGTTTGATGTGACAGCGTATTATCCGAAAATCTGGAATGCAGCTCAAGACTGGCGGTGTGATCTCACAGCCTGTAAAGCCTCTACATATTTAATTTTTGATCTTAAGCACTTTTTCGCAGGTAGGCATTATTACAGCTAACAATCACTTATATAAACCGTAAATGGCTGGGTTTTAATTTACTCTAATCTGATACAAATTAATTTTACCAAGAGAGCTGTAACATTGATGCGAGTCAGAGATTTCAGGTGAAGGTAAAAAAACCTGGAGCATTTATATAGTGCAATATCCACTAAACTTGCTCAAAGCACATTACAAGGGGTCCCTAGCCAACAGTAACACTTAACATGTAGGACGAGACTTGATGCCTGATAGGCAATATTACAAATTTATGCAACTCTATTTGGTGACAAGGTACTCATTTTAGACCTGAGAACAGAGAGAGAATATGAGTAAAGAGCCTTTCCCAAGGACTCAATTTTGCACTGCTCAGAGCGGGACTCCCAATGGTCCAAAGGAGAGTGTCATACCACTAGACCACATAGCCACACAAAGATAAGATACAGCGTTGTGGTATCGTGGTGTGGCATTCACCTTCTGACCTTTAGGTTTGTAGCTCGATGTGGGCTTTTCATTCTGTCATCACACTCGGGTGTAAAATCAGTACCTGGTAGGTAATAAGCATTGTTTAGTATAACTGTTGAGTAGGGACCGATTATAAAGTTCTTGGAGCATATTTGGTTGATATTATATTGTTAAATAATAAAGTCACAAAAACAACATATCAATTTTTACTGTTCACCATTTTTGTAAATAAAAAACATCTATAACCACATTACAGTTCTTTGAGAGATGGTTTTGGCTTAGACAATTTACTTGAAAATAGTGCTATTCTAGAAAATTCCTTTTTTCAGATCTGGTGAATGACTGGTCAAGCAAAGCGACCCCTGACCTTTACAGCTTCGTTCCTTACACCTGGACCATCAGCTTGCTGGTTAAACAATTTGAGGTTCTCACTCTGGCTAATGAAAACAACTGGGTGGACACATCCTCTCAACATCTGGAAAACGGTGAGTGTTGATATTTGTTTGGGTGTGGGGGGGGGGGGGGGGGGGGGCTAAGGGATTTAGCAATGCATTGTGAGGGGGGAGGGGGTATCCCACTTTTACAGAATTTTTAAAACGTGAAGAGTGAAGCTTTTGTCTCAAGGTTCAGTGACCTGATCTTAAAACTATAATAAATTTGACCAATCATGACATTAGTAATAATAATAATAATAGTAATAATAATAATAATAATAATATATAATAATAATAATAATAATAATAATAATAATAATAATAATAATAATAGTAATAATAATAATAATAATAGTAATAATAGTAATAATAATAATAATAATAATAATAATAATAATAATAATAATAATAATGATAAAAATGGATGAGGTTAATAAATTATATTATATTTATATCAGACTTATTTCCTCAACTTTGAGGCTTACTGACTTTAACGAATGTGTAAGATGTGTGTGTATGTGTGTGTGTGTGGTGTTTATTTTGGAAATACAGTAAGCTGTAACAAGTGTGTGGTGATCTGATGAAACTTATTAGTTGAAGCTAAAACTGTTTTCATGATAAAAATTTAAGAAGGAAAATAAGTTAAATTATTGTATCAAAAATCCAATTCTCTCTCCGTTTCTATACAGTTATTTATCAAATGATCTCTCACAATTGCATTCTGTCAAATAATGCTTTTAAATATATATATATATATTCAACTTATTAAAAAAACAAAACAATTTCAGCACACGTGGCTTTTTGTGGTGAAATGTTTGAGCTGTGTGCCACTTTTCCCTTCACCGACTTTCTGCCTGTAACCGTGCCTGTCAGTCTCGTTATCAAGGTAAGCAGCTTTTGATTGATCAAATTTAAATGTTAACATGTGTGACTAAAAAAAAGAATGAACGACCCCCCCCCCCCCCCCCCCCTTCCCCATGCCTGTCAGTCAGTCTCGTTATCAAGGTAAGTAGCTTTTGATTGATCAAATTTAAATGTTAACATGTGTGACTAAGAAAAAGAATTAACGACCCCCCCCCTCCCCTACAAATTAAAAAATCAATTGCACATTGCTTATCCACTTCATCATTCTTAAATTTAATTTATTATAACCCTTTTACTTAAAAAAAAGACTATTTTTATAAATTATGATTCTCAATGGAAAACCTTATAATTATTTCTGAAAAAAACCCCCAAAAAACAAACATATGTGCAGTAAATATTTATATATGCTCACAACTGGCTTCATGTCAATATGCGTCTGGTTTATATTGGGTTGCATACAAGAAAAGTAAGTAGCATAGATCACAGAGTTCATATTTATTTTAGTTTACTTTTTCTAGCTTATCTTAACATTATATAATGTTTGCGTAAGATCATAAATATCATATGTTTTCATATACTTATGTCATAGAAACACTTTTATTTACTATATTTGCTTTATAAGCTTATGTAAAAATTATATATTATAATGCTTTTTTATTCATTCTTGTAATTCCTTATTGTATTTTCCTTACATATTAATGAAGTTTATTTATGTATATATATCTATTTTCTTTCTTTCTTTCTTTATTTTAAAAATGTTTTTATTTATTTTTTATTCATTTATCATTTATTTATTTATTTATTTATTTATTTATTTATTTATTTATTTATTTATTTATTTATTTATTTATTTATTTATTATTTTTCATTCATTTATTTAATTATTTTTTAGTCTTTTATTTATACATTTATTTATTTATTTGTGTGTAAAAATAGTTTTGTTATGCAAATATATCTAGTTAATACAAAGTCCCAGCTTCAATTTCAGCCAAAACATAATAAGCAACAAGAGACGTAAATTAAAATTAAAAATGATATGAATCTTTAATTATTTATTTAAAGTAATGTTAATTTGTTTTAAAAAGGATACAGGAAAAGAAATCTTACTTTATCGCATTTGGAAATTCAATCTTGTTCTCAGTAAACCCGTGCTCTCAGTTATGCTGCAAGCGGGAACTTGATTTGAATTTTTTTTAAATGGGAGGGAGGGCAGATATCATACATGACGATGTTGGTTATGGGAACAAACATTTTCATTTCAAACTCAGCAATATCACAACTGAGGTCAAATTACTTAAATTTCTCTCGAGTTCATAAGAATGGAAAATCGAACTATATTGTTTGATTTTCTATCACGGTAAACTCGAGAGAGTTAAAGGCTCGAGATATATATATATATTTTTTTTGTTTCTTTTCTCTCAGGATATGTGTGTGTCAGAGTTTGTTCATTAGAAGTTGTGTGTTTGATTATGTGAGTTTTTCATTCTTACTATACAGATGCAGTGTCTCATGCAGTTGCAGTTCGTGCTTCAGATCTAGATCCATAGATTACTTTTTAATGATAAATCAAAAGGCAAATATTACAACAAGTTTAATTTCTTACTCTATTTGTCAGGGTGAGAACGTGATATGTAGCCTGTACCTGCCTGAGAACAACACGATACGCCATTCAGTCATCGCCATATCCCAGACTGTCAAGATTGCCAACCAGCAGGGAAACAATTCTGGACCCCCGTTCAGGGATTACGACAAATTGTGGAGAAACAAAACGCTTAAAAGGTGAAGAATTAAAATAAATGAACAAAAATTCTCACTTTGGATATGAGATTTACATAGATAATACTCAGGAAAGTAATCATTATAATAATGATAAGAATTATCATAACAATGATGATAATAATAATAATGATAACAATAATGAATAATAATGATATAAAGTAATAATAATAATAATAATAATAATAATAATAATAATAATAATAATAATAATAATAATAATAATAATAGTAATGATGACGACAACGATGACAATGACGACAATGATGATGATGATGATAATAATAATAAAATGACAATGATGATGGTGATGATGATGATGATGATGATGATGATGATGATGATGATGATGATGATAAGATGATAATGGTGATGAGGATGATGATAAAGCTGATGAAATTATGACTTTATGATTACAGATTAACATTCAGTGCTTTAGTTCAAAGCTTCGAAGGGCTAATTGATTAAAGAATATTTAGATGTGTACCATGTGCAAAATGTATTCTCCAAAATAAAACAAATGTCTATATTTGCAATTTTATCTTTTTAATTTCAGTGATGGTTGGGTAGATTGTTGGACGACCCCATATGTATTCCTGACTGTGTTGTACATATATTACCCGATGCCAGTGTTGACGACACAAGAGGACAACCTGCTCCATCCCAGCACTTCTGCCTCTGTGTCGTCTGACTATCCACAAACCAGTGGTTTCACAGACCAGCCGTCTTGTTCTACGTCTTACAAAGATAGCAACAGGAATACAGATCATACCACATTCGACCCCGGAGTTATGGAACCTGATTTGATTCAAGTGGAGCTGGAGGTGGCGCCCTCTATCCTGGTTCTTTATGGATCGTTACTTCGGAACCTCATTCATTTAAAAGTAAGTTGTGATGAGATACTCTATTGTTCAATTAATTTTTCACTTGATTGATAGATTCATTGATTCATTGATTGATTCATTCATCTTCTCATTGATCAAGTCATAGTAGATAATCAATGAGTGTCTTTTATTTGGGGTTTTATTCATTAGTTATATTAAAACCATAGATTGGTACAAGGAAGTTCAATAAACTTCTTTGTGCTTGCAAAACAAGGGATCTAAAGTGCTCTTTAAGTCAAGATAATTGTAGTGTTAAAGTTGTGTCAGTTTGATAAATTGCTTCTTTCCTTTTTTTTTCAATGGCCAAGCTCTCATATGCACCATGTGTTTTTACGCCAAAAGTTTAAATAATAGAAAAAATAATGCTCAACGTACACCTTGTATTTTATATCTATTATTACAACCTGTATCGATGTGAGATTTAATGAACATCAATGATAGGTTTTAATGTAATAGATGAAAAAGAAACTGTCATAAAAGACGCATTGCTAGACTGAGAAGTGATCAGTTTTCACCACATTCAAACTAACAGGTTTATATACTTTAATGATACAAATCTTACATGTGGAAATCCGCAATCTCGACTTTTGCTCTGTTTTCTTCTAATTGAGATCCTTTATTTTTGAATTTCCTCAGATTTTGCTTTTTCCATGCCGTTGATCAGAAAAAATCTTCAGAACTATGCCCAATCACAACTGGCTTCTTCTTCCTTGAGGCTTCTGATTGGAAATATCTACTAAACCCTTCTCGGCATGTCAATAATTTCTGCTGAGATAGCCCTTTTATTCATTCTAGACTCTTTTGTTTGCAGCTAATATTTTGCATTGATGCATTAAGCAATTTTCCCCCATTTTGACTTTTAGCCATCATCACTGATATTAAGGCTATGGTTACAATGTTTTGTTATAGTTTTACCAGCTCAGAACTAATTAGCATTTTGCTTAGCTAAAACATTCATATAAATCAATAATTAAAAAAAATTTCTTTCAGGAAAATTACCTGGGTGAATTTCAAAAGGCAACAGATTTTGTTTCCAACCCCAGCAAGATGAAGGACACAGAGGCGTCCTATGTTCACATTGAAAACCCAGAGAGTGATGACTCATTTGATCCCAGAATGTACCGTCCCTTTGCTGTCACAGTATCTGTGACATTGCATGATTTACACGCCCATTTAGCCAAGGTGGGATATTTACTTAGTTATTAATTTTCATTTTTATTTATTATATTTTTTTCATTTTGATGCACGTAAAAATGAGCGTGATAAGAGGCTGCATGAAGACTGGGATTATAAAATTATAATTAAAAGGTGAAAATGAAAAGGATTTGATATGTAGCAATTCAAATAATGGATGTTTTTTACTTGACTTTGTCTATTTGCTTTCTCTGGCTATAAGTTCAATGTCACTCTACCCATACTTGTATTCATCTCCTTCTCACAGAATTGTACATCTGATGGACTGCCCTGCCCCAGTGTCCACATAGAGCGTTTGTGTTTTGAGATGGACAAATCTTTCAGGGAAACCAAACTCCAGGTCTTGTTGTCACCCTGTGTCTTGTTGGCGAAGGATTCTCTCTCCGTAAGTTGTTATATCAGGATTAAGTTGATAAGCACAGACAGGAAACACACATAATGACTGAAGTGTTCTTTCAAGATCATGAATGGAATATTATGCCCTGCCTTGCCTTTATCTGAGCCTCAGTTCTAAAAGCTCCCCAAACTATACGTTTATTCTCTTGCCATTATGAATATAGATTTGCATACATAAATGTGCGGCTATGTGATCTTATGGTATGATACTTGCCTTTGGATCGAGTCCTTGGAAAAGGCTCTATACTCATTATCACTCCACTCAGGTGTAAAATGAATACCTGGCTATTAAAATCATTGCTACTGATGGAAAAAAAACCCCCCAACCCAGCTGTTTTAAGTGTTGCTGTAGGCTTGGAACCCCTTGTAAAGCGCTTTGAGCATGTTTAGTGGATATTGCGCTATATAAATGCTCAAATGCTCAACTTATTGACCTATTACATCTCAACAAAATCAGATTCAGATTCAATTTTTTACAAGGCGTCGAAGGCTGAACAATATCTTGTCTCATCTTGTGACAGTCAAATGATGTTTATCATGGTTGTGAGCAGATGGGTTACAATGATTGCATAACTCTGACCTTGCCATTGCTTTCTTGGGCAAGGCACTTTACACAATTAACCCATTTAATTCCTTTGTGATATTCGGTCATCTCACCAGAACAACTAGACAGACAACAAAATTCACACATTCAAAGAAAAACCCCCTCAAAAACATTGAAACACCAATCTGCAAACTCAAACATCTTCAAGTATTCATTTGCATCTCACACTATCAAAGACTGGAATGTACTTCGTACTATCAAAGACTGGAATGCACCTTGCACTATCAAAGACTGGAATGCACCTCGCACTATCAAAGATTGGAATGCACCTCGCACTATCAAAGACTGGAATGCACCTCCCGAATCATGTGTGAACACAACAGATTTAAACACCTTCAAGCGAAGATTATCAAACTACTTCAACCTAATCACCAACAATGGATGTCACATTCAACAATTCTCTCCCCCCTTGAATACAAATAATCAGAATTGAGTCGACTTCCAGTAACATTCAGATTCAGATTTGTAAAATTGTTAGTATGAAAATTCCTTCCTGCAGGGACCATACATGAAGTGTTGTGAAATGCATTGAGCATGGCCAAGCTTTGTAATCACACTACATAAATGTACATGTCCAGTTTTGTATGTCTTAGCTGTATCCATTTTCAATATGAATGACATTGGCCATTTTTAAACATCTACATTTTTTCGTGTTTATGTATTCCAGAGGTCTGCTGATCAAGGCCACCTAAAAGAAGGGCACTTGGCTCTGTCAGGGGTACAGGTCAGAGGTCACGCCATGTTTTCAATGGAAGGTCTTCCCCTAGACAGTGAGACATTGGAGTATGGGTGGCTGATTGAAGCAACCATCGGAGAACTAACTGGGAAACTCACAACTCCTCAAGTAGGTTTAAATGTGAAAATAGAGTTCTAAGAGTGTATATATCAAGTTAAGGTTGTACCTCTGTACCTTTCTCTTGTCTGCTGACGAAAACCCAAACCATCTTCTTTCTTTTTATACTCATTTTATCAGGTAAATTGTTAATTACTCCAGGTCTTTTGTAGAGCAAAGAGACCAATATCGATCCTGGTAGCAATCTTGATTTTTTCAGACAACTCTGTCTGCCTAGCATTGATTGAGTAGTTATTTCTGTTAGATCTTTTGGAAAGTTATTTGTGATAAACCAGTGTCCTATACATAGAGTAGCAAGCAATTGCTACGGTCCATTTAAGGCAACAGAAACCAGAATAAACTCTGGCTCCATAGGACTTATGTTGGACCATTTTTAAAATTGAAAATTATTTTTTTCTCAGAGCTTTCCCAAAAGAGCAACTAAAAAATGTATTGTTCTGTTGACATAGCTTATTGCAATTCCTACTTCACTTTCCTTAAGTCCATGAAAGCCTTATTTACTCCCTTCCACAAAGCAGCCATACTGTTTTACATTCAGGATCTGATTTTACTTTAAACTCTAACTTGACATGACATCTTACAGTTTTCACCAAGAAAACAATAACAGCAATGGGACGAGGGCTTTAATGAATTACAGCCCCATTCATTGATGTCACTGATATCTAAACTGTTAGGTTATAAGTAATAAAACAGGAATGATTAGAAAAAAAATTATATTTGAAATAAATTGAATGTAGCCGTTCAAGAGTTAATTAAATGTGTTCGTTCTTTTTGCAAGTTATTAAATTCTGTGCTAAGTGTGTATTGCTTGTGCATGTTGGACACTCTTTGCAATACAGTTGTAGTAATGAAAAATACTTAACACAGGACATTTTGAGTTAAGCCTGAAATGTTCCATGATAAGTAATTTCTTCTTTTTTGAAGCTGGTATTGTCAATTTTATTCAATACCGTTTACAGTCCACAGCTATTTATTGACTTTGAGTTTGAGTCGTAATGATACCAAACTAATGTTATATTAAATACGTTGCTTTTTTTCTATCATTTACAGCTCCAGAACATTGCTGAGTTTCTGCAGACATTCATCATGATGGTTGAAAATGCTGAAAACAAGCTCCAGACTTCAGTCCCTTTCAAAACGTGTCAGCACATGTTGAGTCAGGATCAGTGCCCGGAGTCCAAGGTGCTGCCTTTCCTGTGCCCAAACTCTGAGGAAATCAAGTATGAAATGATTCGACTCTCCGTGGATTTTGTCAGCATCTTTGTGGTCGAGTCAGGATCAGCCCTCAACTTTCAAGTAAGTCTATTGGAACTGTTACATGCTTTGGAAAAAAAAAAAAAAAAAAAAAAAATATACATAATAATGAAATTAATATATATCACGCATTTCCAACTGTACAACTCCAGGTACAGAAATTTGATCAATTGCCTCAAAAAAATATTATGTCTTAAAGATTTAGAGAAAGACTATGAGATTTATAGTCCAATATATGAGAATTGGGTGAAATTTTTTGTATTTTATATCATGGAAGGTTAGCATTAATTATTAAAGATTGAAAAGCTAAAATTTCATATTTCTGTGTATTTCATAAATGTTAAATTCAATTTTCTGCATGGGTTCCATCCCAACATGATACCAATTTGAGGCAGTAAGTCACAAGATAAGAATCATGAATAGTTTGCGTACATGCAAAACATTGACATGTATCTAAGATTATTAAAAATGCTTTTGATACTTAAAATTAAAAAAAATACCCAGTCATTATTTTATATCCTAAAATAACCTGTTTAGTATTTAGAAAGACATATTTTCCTACCAAAATGGGGTCATAATCCTGTTGGTTTTATTTGGCACAGAGATTTTCAGATCACCTATTATTTCTTTTTTTCTTTTTTCTTTTCTTTTCCTATTTATCTGGCAATCTGTTTAGACATCTACAGATTCTTTTTTAAATGTGTATGTTTTTAAATAATTTTATTATTTTTCATTTTCTCATTTAGATCCATCCAGTCAAAGTTGCCCACTGTAACCTTCATGGCCAGAACACGCGTGCTGGCATCACAGGCATGATAGAGAAGGTGGAGGTGAAGCAGTACGTGTCTTGTGTGTGGGCGTGTCCAAATGTAGATAACTGGCTGGAGGCAGGGGGAATAAGCCTGGGTCCTGTTATGTTGGAGGCTGCCATGGCGCTGCCTCACCCTCACCTTTATCAGGTATGAACATGGAGATGGGCCTGCTAAATGTTTTAACACTTTAACAACAGTATATTATGAGACTCTAGTGCAGAATTAATTGGTATATATACAATTTTTGAGGGGGCCAAACCAAGCCAAATTTCTAATATGTTTTCTCAAAATTTGGATCTGGTGATGAGTATTGGCTCAAAATGGGTATTAGTATCTCAGTTGATATAGCGTTCAATTTACAAGCTTAGGGACTGGTTTCAATTCTGGGCTCAGTCAAAAGCTTTTTTGTGATTCCTCTATCGACCAGTAATAATTGAGTTACTTGTTTTTGAGAAAGATTTAAAATATTCTATCTCATGAATTGCTGTTTATTCGTTGGACAATAAAATTATTATTATTATTATTATTATTATTATTATTATTATTATTATTATTATTATTATTATTATTATTATTATTATCATTATCATTATTATTATTATTATTATTATTATTATTATTATTATTATTATTATTATTATTATTATTAGTATTACTATCATCATCTAAAAATTGCCTCTCCAATTTAAAAAAAAAAAGAAATAAAAAAATGGAGTGAAAGAGAAAAAAAAGTGTTAAAATTTTTTATTTTGGAATGTTATTGAATGATTTTGTTTGGAATGTTATTGAATGAGTTTGTGAAACCATCCATTTGTGTTTTTGGTAGAATCAAGATAAATTCCTGCGTTACCACGATGCCAAGACAAAGCGATTGTGGTTTCTGTGGCCAGAGTCGGAGATGAGTCACCCTCCCCATGCGTCTGTTATTGGAAAGTGTGGATGTCTGGGAGGATGTGCATTCTTTGGGAAAAACAAAAATGGCTTGACCTTCTTCAAACTCAAGAGAAGCAGAGGAGAAGCTGGACACGGGGCTGTGCCACATGTGAGTTAATAACATTATTCAATATTTACTAAATTTTTTTTTCCACATGGATTTAATATATGGATAAATAAATTTATTTACTTTAAGGCATTTGCCAATAATTTACAAAATTTGATGACAACATACATGAAAGAGAAAGAAAAAAGAGAAAAAATGGTAAATGAAACCAACAAAACAAGATGATAATACCAATAGAAGTGGTAAAAAAAATAGATAAATGAATAAATGAATGAATGAATAAATAAATGAATAGATAAATTAATGAATAAATAAATAAACAGATGAATGAATGAATAAATAAATAAATAGATAAATAGATGTATAAATAAATGAATACCAATTACATTTACATATTTACATAACATAATCTGATGGTATTGTCTTCCTCAATGGTTGGCGCAAAGGCAATAATTATGCAGCCAGTGAAAAGCAGCCAATTTCCATTTCATACATTTCAAGTCTCCAGTTAGGCTGATAATTTATAATAACTGTCTTGCAAGACAGACCATTGTCTATACCTAAGTATTCATTTACACTTTAGTCAAACTGGGTGAAATGCTTTACCCAAGTTAACTCACCAGAGTAATGCAATATTGTCACCCTTCTAATCTCTGACCATGTTAAATTTCCTTGACTTACAAAAGGACAACAGGGGGATCAATGAAGCATTGAAAAATTCATTGACTATGGTAGAACTATGGAAATATTTAAAAAATATCGTCTTTAGGTCAGCAAAGATGGGGGTGACCCAGGATTTGGGCAGAGTTTGCTTCATTCAGGCAAGCTGGTGTTTGAGACAAGCCAGCTGGCATCCAAGATCTCCCCGACAAAGACGACAGCGGTTGGAGGGACCACAGGGACGACTGGAGCCAGCGGGTTTGCCTTCACACGGGGCTACATGAGTGAACTCACCAGTCCAGAAGGGACCAATGACAAGGAGCTATTTGGTAAGTTGAAGAGTTAGTCCCTCCAAACAACCACAAGAACAAAAAAAAAAAAGAAAAAGAAACTTGAGCTTTTATATTACGCAATATACTCTGAATGTGCTCAAAGTGCTTTACAAAGGATCCCAAGCCAATAGCAACACAACATGTAAGACAAGACACGACATCTGTGAGTAATTATTACATCTTTTTGAAATATGTTTTATATTATAGTTTAATGCTTTTTCTAACACAATTTAGGATCTACAAAAGGCATGATCTGCATTTGAAAAACCTGTCACATAAGCAATCTTTCAGAACCATCATTTCTATGAGGCTTAGTTTTATCAGAATTTCTGATGTGAAATAGACTACAAAAGTTGCTGTTACCTTTTTGTAAAAAATACACTCTTCTACCCGTAATAGGTAAGTAACAGGTACCAAAATAATTGCCAAATGGATAGGTTTATCTGGTAGCTAGTTTATGTCATATCTGATGGAGAGTCCTTTGCAACATTTTACCTCAAAGGGTAGCAAGGAAACTTGTCAACGCGATACTGAGCTGCTAGAAGGTGAAGACTCTAAAAAGTAATGAACAAAATTGAATATAACAGGTTAAAAAAAGAACGAAATACCAAGCACGGAACCTTTCAGGCTCAAAATCCTTCTTTAGCCAATAGCAAAAATGATAAAAACATAAATATATCACTTAAAATCTAGACAGACAGCAGAGAAATGTTTGGCACGTATTGTCCGCAAGTAAGAAAACTTGATGAAATTTTGTGCGGCTATGTGGTCTAGTGGTATGACACTAGCTTTCGGATCAGAAGGTTCTGGGTTTGAGCCTCGCTCAGTGCATAGTTGAGTCCTTGGAAAAGGCTCTTTACTCATATTCTCTCACTGTGCTCAGGTGTAAAATGAGTACCTGACTGTTGACAGCTTTGTCTCGGTACGAAAAAATTGTAATATTGCCTAACAGGCGTCATGTCTCGTCCTACATGTTAAGTGTTGTTTTTCGTCAGGGACCCTTGTAAAGTGCTTTAAGCACATTTAGTGGATATTGTGCTATATAAAAACTCAATTTTTTTTAAAAAGATGAAATTTTCGCTCGAAAGGCCGTATTGCTTTAGAAGATTACTTTAGTGGTAGCTGATATCAGAGCTGGGCTTTGGGATGACCATTGCTTATTTTTTTTTCTTGATTTGATATTTTTTAGAGTTAAACTAAACAAGTGTTAGAATATACACAACTAAGATAATAAATCGCCTAGAGAGTGACTTAGGCAAATGTGGATTGAGGGACTGTGTTTGTAGAGATTCAAAAGACATTGTATACAGGCAGAGAAAGGAGATAGACTGAGGTTATTCATTGTATCTAGACATGACCATTGTGTAAAGTATGTAAACGTATAAAGATAAGTGATTAAAAGGTAATTATAAATAGAACATTAAGGGAAGAAAATAAAGGAAGGATGGAAGAAAGAAACAGAATTTTTAAAAATAAAGAAGAAAAAAAAGGGGGGGGGGGGGGAGGAAGAACGAAAGAAAAAAAAGAAGAAAAAGAATAGAAAATTAAAGAAAAAAAGATGAAAAAAAAGAAAGAAAGAATGGAAGGAAGGAATAAAGGAAAGAAAGAAAGAATGGAAGGAAGGAATAAAGGAAAGAAAGAAAGAATGGAGGCAAGGAAGAAAGAATAGAAAGGAAGAATGAAGTTATTGACCAATTGTATTCCTTTCAGGTGATGATACCACAATTTCCCCAACTGACGAGTTCCGTCCAGGCTCCACTGCAAGTGACACAGTGACCCTGTTGTCTGGTGAGAAAGTGAGGGAGGTACGGCGCTACAGCAAAGAAAGCATCCTGATCAAACAAAGTCCACAGCCATCTGCATCATCACCTAAAGAAGGTGAGAGACTATCAGATTTGCATAACATGCAGTATGCAGAAAGTAATGCTCAACAATGAATGTAACAGCTTCAAAAAAGAGCAAAAACCAAAGATGGAACGTTTATGGCTCAAAACAATTCAGCCAGTATCAAAAACACAAAAAGTGTTGATACATGACATTAAATTGAGCTATTTTCTACAGTGCAATTTCCACTGAACGTGCTCAAAGTGCTTTATAAAGGGCTTCTGACCAACAGCAATACCTAACATGTAGAACAAGACATGACGCCTGTTAGGCAATAGTGTAATTTTTTTCCAATAGACTATGCTGTTAACAGTCAGGTACTCGTTTTACACCAGAGTGTGCTGAGAGAATGTGAGTAAAGAGCTTTTTCCAAGGACTCATCTATGAGCTGAGTGAGGCTTGAACCCAGGACCTTTGGATCCAAAAGCGAATGTCATACCACAAGTCCACATAGCCGCACATTAAAGAGGATTTTAAGTGACATATTAACGTTTCCACTGTTTTCGGTTATGTTTGGTATTCTTTTATTTTTTTTTGTGCTGTTACCGTGCTTAGGGCTCTTCACATTTTAAAAATGTATTCCCCCAGCAGGTCATGTGGAACTATACTTCCTTTTCACACTGTACCAGTTGCTATTAGGCATCCTTTTTGTACTAATAACTCTTATAATACTTGTCACTGCCTGTAGCCTGGTACTCATTCAAACTCAGTCAAGTGGGGTTTTGTGTGTTAAGAATCTCGTGTGTTAAGAATCTTACTCAAGGGCAGCCAATGCCATCATGATGACGACAAGTGCTGTTCCATGTTGTATGTGCTCAGATTGGCCAGGAAATGTTCTTGATTTGGTGCTGTCACTATTTCTTCTGCTAGATTTTTTCAGTCCTGTGTGGTTTACAGAAAAAAAGCTCTGTTGCCTATATATTGTGTTTGATCAGTTGATTGTGTGATTTTGTGATCAAATTCTCTAATTTTTCCATGTCTACTTCTCTTTCATATCAGTGTTAAGATCGAGTTCTAAGAAAGGAAGAAAGCTTCGAACCCAAGCATCCCTGACCAAAGACAGATCCAAGTCCCATAAAAAATCGTCCAATTCTATCCACTCTGAATCCATACTTCCGACGGATTCAGCGGATCGTCCCACAAAGGTAGAGAGATTTTTCACCTAGGGCCAAATTTATCTTGAAGTCAAACTCGAATAAATTTCAATTCAAGCTAAATCACAAGAATTTTCTTCAATTTTGAATTTATTTGTTTTTTTAAACTAGAAGCCATCTCGATTGGTTTGAGCATAGAATTGGAAAAAGATCTCTGAAAAAGTGTGTATAAAACCGTGTGGCCTGACAAAGCAAGAAAGAAAAATATCTTGCCTTGTCTGGCACAGTTTCATACACAGTTTTTTAAAATCTTCCACTGGTGCCTGCTCCCTAATATGTCACTTTGATATTTTCCCAAATATAATTGGAAAACCTCTCTGGTTTACTTTAAAAAAAAAATCTATCTATTGTTTTTTTCTTGCTTCTCTTTATATTTGTGACCCATCATCTCGAACTGGTATTATATTGGAGTGAACTAGAGGCTGAAAATTGAATTTATGGTCAAAGAATATGAAATTTGGTTAATTTACATACTTTATTTTTGCAATTGCATATAGGCTCTTGAATGATTAAAAAATCACTTTTTAGCATATTAAGCTGCCCTGCATCTATTCAAAAAGTGACAATTCATTATACATAGACTGGTGATCATGCATTTTGTATTAATACATTTTTTGAGTCGAAATATAGATTTTATAAAAATTATACAGATTCATGTTTAAGAAATCCAGCTAGCTCAATTTATAATAAAGTGCCTGCCTTACAAGCAAAGGTACTGATATTGGTCTTAAGTTGTCGTTCAGAACTATTAGGCCCATCAATCCGGAATTTATCCCAGTTTCTATAGCGTGCAACAGACAGCTACCCATTACTGCTGGGAGGACTGGGGTGTGAAAAGGATCTCAACCTCACCCGGGTTTGACCTCAGTCCCTTTGCATGTGAAGCGAGTGCTCTACCAACTGAGCTATCAGGACCTCCATGTTGATCCTCAGTACAGTCATGGTTTTTTCTGATCCTTTTGTCCCTCAATTAGTGATTGCATAGTTGGGTGCAGTAGACTAACATCCTATCCAAAGAGTAGCAAGTAATTGGTTCTGTCCATTAAATGCTACAGAAACTGGTATAAACTTCTGACTCAACGGGCTCATGGTTGGAAATGACTACCTTTTATTTTGTTTGTTATATTTTGTTGCTTGGGCAGGCAGGTTTTTATTTTTGAAATTCCATTAATATTATTTTATGTTTTGTTATATTCTATTCTAGTCACGAATATCTTCAGACCCTCTAGCTGAGAAAGTCTACTCCAAGACCAGCCTGAACAGTGAACACTATTTCACAGCTAATGAATCGGACTCTGAGGATGACACGAGGTCCACGCTAGCCTGGTCTTATCCAGGGACCCCATCCCCTGTGTCTGGTAAATCTTGTCTTGTGATATGTTACTTCAGTACTTCGGTAGGAGGGTACGATTTGGAAGACCCTACTATTAAGAAACATTTGTAGAATTGCGAAATTGTGGCTCCAATTTCAGAATTTCACAAGTATCTCAGGGGCAGGGGGCAGCGTTGCTCAGCAGTACAGTCTTTGCTTCGTATCCGAAAGGTACTGAGTTTGATCACCCGCCGCTGCGCTGTGTGGCCTTGAACAAGTCATCTTGCCCTAGCTCAATGTGGCTGATGCCTGGATTATTGGTCTTCCCTTGGAATAGACCCTAGAGACAAATTTCCTCTATGTGATGAATAAAGGGAATTTTATTTTATTTATTTTATTTTATCTCTAAGTGGTTAAAATTTAATGAAAATGATAGTTGATGCCAGACTACATAATTTTAATGATTTTGAAGGGTTATTTAATCCTTGTGAGGGTAAATTGTTGATTTTAAAATTTACTAAAGGGATTACAATTTTTATCTCCTAAGAATTACGAATTTTAAAATTTTCAAGTTGACGGGTCTGGATTTGGCTAATGTCATGGCTCTCAATTTAAGTTAAAAATAATTTTAAAACAATTTTTAAATAAACATTTTTAGAATGCGATTTTGTCCATATGATTAACGGAAAACATGTTCAATGGTTAAAACTTTTGTTTAGAGGATATACCTGTGGCCCGTGATTGAACTTGATAAGCCATTTTCTTTCTTGAAAAATGAGTCAATATGAAAAACGGGAGTCATTGTTTACTATGCTTTTCAAAAGTAGAAGAAAAAAAAAATATCACATTTTATCTGACCATAACAGATGCTCAATATGCAATACAAACAAATACACATCTATCTTATTCAGGTCAACAATGAAAGCTCTTTTTTTATTTTATAGTTTTTATTAAAATCTCAAGTTTTAAGCAATTAAAAAATGTTTTTTTCATTATTTATTTATTTATTTATTTATTGTTTTTACTTTGGTTGAATTATTGAGTTAAGTATTTTGTTCATTTTTGAAGCTGTTACATCCATTTTTGTCCAATACTTTTTGTAGTTCACAGCTTTTAGCAGCTCAGTATTCAGCAATCTTCAAGTATATCCTTCTATTTCAGTATTTGACGATGATGAACCAGCCATAAGTACCATCAAACGAATGCCTCCTCGTAAACGTTCCAAAGGAAGCTCATCCATCAAGAGCATCGACAAAAAACCCATCAGCACAAGCAGATCGACCAAGTCATCCGTCGGGTCATCAGATGACAGCACCATGTCATTCCAATCTGCTCCAACAGAGAAGGACAGTGACTTGTCGGACAGCGACGATGACATCAACACAGCTGAAGAAGAGGATACATTGGACATGGTCAACCTCCACAGTCACATGAACCAGGCCATCACAGAGTCCCCACTTCTTCTGTCCTGCTACTCTCAACACTTATCTCATTATTGTTGTCAAGTAAGGGAAAATAATAAAATAGCTTACATTTCATCATTGATTTCATTTCCTATCATAAGTGATTTAAATGAATGATGGTTTTGCATTTCAATCCAATTGTAAAGCGCTTTGTGCATGTTTAGTGGATATTGTGCTCAAAAAGCTTAATTTTTTTGGGTTTTTTTTTTTTATTACATGAAATCAATGATGAAATATGTGATGTCTCAAAACAGTATTATGTTGGGAGTGATTTAAATGCTGAAAATTGAATTTATAGTCAAAAATATGAAAACTGGATTAAGTTTACATGTGTTATTGGGGTGAATGAATATAGTTTTATTACCATGCATGTTTTCGTGTTTTTGATTATTTTAACTTTATATTCATGAATCCAGGACTGGTCATCCAGTGCCCCACAAAGTGCCATCTACTCTAGCCGTACCCATGGCCTCAATTCCGTCCTCTCTGAATACTCCCTGTCCTCGGCCGGCCATTCTGTCTACAGTGCTGGGGCCACGTGGACGCCACAATTTGTCAAGGTCAAGGAAGGCTTCAGTGTCAATGTCATGAAACCCAGGCCCAATGTCAAGGTTGGTCAATGTTTTATGATATATATATTATAACACCCCCTTCCCTCTTTGTCTCTATTAAAATACAGATCAGATAAACAGTGATATCTGACTGATTGATGATGTAGTATGCAAACAATTATAGACTATTACGTATGCCGTTATACACAAAGTGATATCAGACTCATGACAATTGTCACGGTTAGTTAATGTTTATTATAAACTATGTGGCTATGTGGTCTAGTGGTATGACACTCGCTTTCGGATCGGAAGGTCCTGAGTTCGAGCCTCACTTGGTGCATAGTTGAGTCCTTGGAGCAGGCTCTTTACTCACATTCTCTCACTGTACTCAGGTGTAAAATGAGTACCTCGCCGTTAACAGTGTTGTCTCTGTCCGGAAAAAAAATGTAGTATCTGGCCGTTATCATGTCTCGTTCTACGAGGGCTCTTTCAGAAATAACCGAAAAATGCCCATTGCTCAGCAACCAGTGGAGATTTTTTAATTCTGTAAACAACATGATATTCCTTATTTCCTTACGGATATTCCCAGAAATTATGAAGTGCATCATTTTGCACAATGAATTTTTAGACGATTTTAAAGATGGCGGCCCACCTTGAAACTTGGTCAAAGGAGGAAATCAGAGCTGTCATACGTTTTTTGAACGCCAAAAGTCTGAATCCTACCGAAATTCATAAAGAACTTCAGAGTGTATATGGTGAGCATGTTATAAGCCGTACACAAGTCTATCACTGGTGTAATTTGTATGAAGCCGGCCATTCCGACTTGACAGACAGGGAAGGGAGAGGGCGTTCGATAACTGCGACGTCAGAAGACAATGTGAAGCAAGTTGATGAGCTTATTCGTCAAGACAGGAGGTTGAAACTTCATGAAATCGCAAGCAGTCTTGAAATTTCGGAAACTTCTGCCCATAGAATTGTATTTGATGAACTTGGCTACAGAAAAGTCAGCGCAAGATGGGTTCCTAAGCAATTGACAGACAATCATAAAGAACAAAGATTGGACATCTGCAGGGAACTTTTGAGAAGAAGCAAGAGCTCACGCGGGGTTGACGGGCATACTGCCAACGCCGGCGGAGACTTTCTAGGGTACGATGTGACTTTTCTTGACAGCATAGTCACCGGTGATGAGACTTGGTTGCACCATTGCACCCCAGAAACAAAGCAAGATTCAATGACATGGAAACATCCATCCAACCTGTCGCGAAGAAATTCAAAGTCATGCAGTCAGCAAAGAAAATAATGGGAACTGTTTTCTGGGACAGTCGTGGTGTTATTCTGTTTGAAACCTTACAACCTGGAGAAACAATCAATGCTGCAAGGTACTGCCAAACTCTTGACAAGCTTAGGGAGGCCATTCGCAGAAAGCGCCCAGGGCAGTTGACCAACGGGGTCATTTTGCAACATGACAACGCTACACCCCACACAGCACGAGTGACGCAAGGTTGGCTAGAGAAATATGGATGGGAGATTTTGCCATACCCACCACACAGTCCAGACCTCGCACAATCTGATTATCACCTCTTTGGGCCACTGAAACGTGAGCTGGCATGAAAGCGCTTTGATGTCGATGAAGAGCTTGTTGACCATGTGCGGAAATGGCTACAAAACCTTGACGGAAATTTCTTCCGAGAGGGTATCTATTCCATGGTGCGGCGTTGGCAGAAGTGTGTCGACAGACTTGGCTGTTACGTAGAGAAATGAAGGACGAGTCAAGGTATGAACACGTGCAAGAATTTTGTTGATAGCATAAAAAACGCGGATTTTACAGGCATTTTTCGGTTAATTATGAAAGAGCCCTCGTACATGTTACGTGTTGCTGTTAGTCAGGGACTCCTTGTAAAGCACTTTGAGCACATTTAGTGGATATTGCGCTATACAAAAGTTCAATTTTTTTTTTTAATAAAAGGATTTATAAAGAGCCATAAGTCCCATGGAGCCTGTGAGCATCCCAGTTTCCATACTGTTAAATAGACAATAGCAATTGTTTGCTGCCCTTTAGATAGGACACAAGTCTATTGCAAAGTACTTTTCATCAGATCTAACAAACTCATTTGTCCAATCAGAGGACAGAGCAGTCAGTAAAAAATCTAGACTGCACCTGGGATCAATGCCGGTTCATTTGTGTTCAGCGAGTGTGCTCTATTAACTGAACTCCCAGGAACCTTCTCTATAATAAAGAGCTATTATTTCTTTTTTAAGAAGCAAGACATTTTTAGATTTAGACTTCCCTGTTGAAAATGAGGAATTAAATAAATGAATTAATAGGACCTTTATTTCCATGGATTAACCATGTTCAATGCATTTCACAATGATTCATTTATTCTCCCAGTAAGGTTCATGGAACTATATTTCCATTTCATAGAGTCCCAGTCGCCTGTTAGGCATCCTTTTTTGCAGAAACACTCTTACAATATCCATCACTGCCTGTAGCATTATCGATTACAGGCTCAAATTATAGTGTGGGGGTATATATATTGTGTGTGTGTGTGTATGTGTGTGTGTTGTGTGTATTAATCATTAATGCAATATGAGGAATTGTATGCCTTTCAATTGTATGATAAACAGAGAAGAATATTTTCAGTTACCAAATGTTTCTATTTGTATGCATGGAATTGACTCAGTTTGTGCTAGTTTTGACATTGAATGTCATAAACTTGTCATTTTTTTCCTCATGCACCACCAGCTATCCCCATCTAATATTGCCTCTGACCTATTCAATGTGAAGGCCACACTGGACAGAGAACACAAACAGCAGAAAGAGGCAAAGACTGGTGAGTTATATCCTATCATTGTCTCTTTAGTTTATTGTCTCATTTTCTCCCATTTTTCACCACCGATGAAACTTTTCCATTCTCTTCTATCATTGGCCAGTCTTTCCATTTCCTGCCAGCACATCCCAGACTTCTCCATCTCCTCCAGGTTGACCTTGGTCTTCCTTTTTTTCTCTTTCCGGGTGGATCCCATTGCAGGGCTGTCCTTGTGATATTGATAAGGAATTTAGTTTAATTAATGTATTTATTTTATGACAGCACAAGAAGCACCTGATAGATGTCAAAAACATAGAATTAATTAATGTATTTTCATTATGAAAATCTTGTTCCAGGAGATGAGAGTTCCAGAGATAACATTTCCAAGACCACAGCTGTGGTACAGTTGTCTGGTTCCCTGGACGTTCTGGTCACTCCTTTACTTTTGGAGTCTCTCCAGAGGTAGGTTGTAGGTCAAATGATTTGTCATGTTACAAACTTAATTAAAAAAACAAATTTGAATAGCCAAATTAAATGTTTGAATTTTTTTAGGCAGTGTGCCAATACATAGCATCAAAGAATAGAATTTTGAATTAACTAAATCGCATAATGATAGAGATTACAAATTTTTCATCATCATAATCATCATCATCATCATCATCATCATCATCATCATCATCATCATCATCATCATCTTCATCATCATCACCACCACCATCACCACCGCTGCCATTACACCATCACTAAAACCACCACAATGACTATCACTTTTACCACCACCACAACCCACCAGATACATAGAGGCTGTGATTCCCACACTGTCCAAGATCCATCCATCTGCACTGATTGACGGATTACACAGCCAATGTCTGGACAGACTCAAGCAGCAGAACAAGCTGAAAAAGGGCAAAGGTCACGACCCTGAGGGCAAAGACAAGGAAGAGTCATCTTTGGATAATCTGGAGTCTTTAAAAGACGTGACTCCTGTGAAGACGTCATCTCTCCAAGCTTTATTTACTTTACCAAAGGTAGGTGGGAGATGAGAAAAATGGGTTTCTATAGCATTTAAATTTTAAATGAAACTGCTATTTGCTTGACAGTCTTTGGGTTAAAAGCTAGTATATCACAAAGTACTAATGATAAAATAATAATGAGAAAAACTTTTATAAGCAGCTGTAACTCCAAAAATATCAAACTCAAAGTGCTAAATTACTTTGGCTGTATTAAAAATATTTGTTAATAATCCCAGACCCAGCTACCTAGTCAAGCTGGAGGATGGAGGTGGGAGAAAAAAAGGTCAGATTCTATTCTGATTCGAAGCTATGGTTTACTTACTGAGCTGTGTCAGCAATCAGCGTCAAATAACCAAATATGTAATAATCCCCCCCCCCCCCCCAGATCAACGTTTGTGTTCTCCAAGCCTCCATCGTAGAAGAGGTGATAGCCTTCTCGAATCTGGGATCAGTCAGTGATCTCACAGCTGCCTCATTGTTAGCAGTATGTATAGATGGGATTAAATGCCAGTTGTTGTCCAACAAACATTCATGCAAGGTAAGATTAGATATCCCTTTTTTTCTTGAATTTTTTTTTTTTTTTTTGAGCAATGTTTACCTCACATGAATTGCCGTGAATTGACAAAAATTATTATTATTATTATTATTTATTATTATTATTATTATTATTATTATTATTATTATTATTATTATTGTTATTGTTATTATTATTATTGTTATTATTATTTTATTGTATTATTATTATTACTATATTATTATTTTTAAATTATTATTATATTATTATTATTATTATTATTATTATTATTATTATTATTATTATTATTATTATTATTATATTATTATTATATTATATGGTTATTATTATCTGTGTGGAAAAGTGCCAGAAGACAATAAAGAATAAAACTTTATTTTATTCTCTGTTGTCTTCTGCCACTTTTCTACTCATGTCATTTATTGTTATTATCAACGTAAGTGCAAGCTCCACTCACTTTTCTGAATTAATATTCACCCAATGTCGGAGCTCATTCAATGTCTCAATCCTCTTTATGATATATGTTTGTGTTGAGACTAGAGCTCATTATGCTAGCTCGCCAATAACCTTTTCTGGAGTGTTGATCTCATGACCTCAAGAAGTTGTGAGAGGGGCTCAAGATTGTTACTACATTTGAAACTACTTTTGGAGTGGTGGATGGCGTCGATTGTAAAGCATACCTCTCGTGATCTGACAAAAGTGCTGTAACAGTCAGGCCATGGATTTGACTCCCCAATGCTGCAGAAGTTTTTATTCTCTATTGTCTTCTGGGACTGTTTTTTACTGACTTCATTTCTTGTTATCGTCTGAGTAGGCAACAGTCTTTATATTCAGTTTTTCCAATTAATCTCTTCTCTGAGATGTATGAGGTCCATACCTGTTTCTCTTCCCTGTGTGTCCAGTTTTACGGAGGTTTGCATTGACTAAGCCTATCTCCATCTTCTCCTCCCTCTTTCTTGATCAGATGGTGTACAAGGAGTATAATGTATTGTGTAGTTGACAAATTAGATAGTGTACAAGAAGTATAATGTATTGTTTAGTTAGCAGATCAAATAGTTTGCAAGAAGTATAATGTGTTGTTTAGTTGACAGACAAAAATGCAATGTAAACTACGGGATATAGCAAAATAATCCAACACCTTTTGTATGTTTGGTTAAAGTTTGTCCGTTTCATCAATAGACCAATTCTTATTCTCACCATTTCAACATTGACATTCTAACTGTGTCTTTTACCTATTCAGGTTGCCATAGAAAACAAGAAGGAGATGTTGACAAGAAAGACAAGCTCCACCCCATCGTCATCAGCAAAGGCAGGAACAACCAGCAAAGGAAAAGGGGAGGTCAATCCGTTAGAGCCAGATTTGGAGAAGTATGTTTGATATTGGTATATATTAAGTGGCGGACTAAAAAAATATCTCATTTGATTTAATAAATTCAAAGCTATGAAAGAATCTTATGTTATACAATTAGTTCATAACAAGCTAAAGAATAATTACCTTTTTTAAACAATATCTTTTCTCAGACCTCAAGAAGAAGCTAGAGAAGAAACAATCAGTTCATAAACATGCTGTAGAATAATGACATTTTAAATGATGTCTTTCCTCAGACCTAAAGAAGTAACCAGAGAAGAAAATGTGGGAACTCTTCAAATTTCTCACATTCACATCCAGCTCAGACGGCTCCTGAAATTCAGCAATTTCTCAGAGCATGTTTTGCTGACAGCCATTCCAGAGCACAGTTCCCGGGTTTTGTTCACTCTGGAGCAGGATATAACAAGTCCTTTGAACACTTTGCCGACCTACACTGGATCCCAAGGATCAACGACAACAGATGGAGTGGCTACAGGTATGAATTTTACATAATCGGAAATCATTTAAAAAAACAAAAAATATGGGGCTTCTGATAGCTCAGTGGTAAAACACTCACCTCATATGCAGAAGGACCAGTACCAACCTAAGATTTTTTTCAGACACCTATGTCTACATAACAGTAATATGGTAGATTGACCTGTCAGATCTGACAAAAAGTACTTTGCAATAGAATCATTTCCAAATGGTAACAACCAAGTGCTTGTGGCTTTTTAATGCTACAGAAACTGGGATAGTCTATAGTTCTTATGCTGTATTGCCTAAGACCACTTTTTTTTCATTTACAAACTCTCCAACATTTCTCATCTTACCGTTTTTATAATGAAAGGATTAATAGTGAAGACCAAGATATTTGGTTGTTAATTCTCTCTCGGTAATAATAGTTAATTTTATAGTTACCATGGATAAAAGAATAGAGAAATTATGAGTTGAAAGTAATTCAGTATTTCTGTTGGAGGGTAAACAGGGTTGTACATCAGAAATTGATATATTGCCAATTGCCTTATTTTTTTTTTTTTTTGTGATTTATTTGACAAGTTGTCTTCTTCTTGATATTTTGAGAACTTAATTATCTTATCTGAAGTTTGTTTTTAGTGTATTTTCAAATCTTTGCTTTATAAATATAATAAATGCACTGAGCGTTTTTGTCATTAGGGATAGTGTCAGTTTTCACAGAAATTTGACAAGATCTGCTCTTGAAATGCCTAAATTAAAAAAAAATCTAAATACACTTGCAGCTCCACATCTCGCTGGCAGTACCCAACATCAACCCTCACCCAGAAGGAAGCTGATCAGGACGTTGAGCAGAGACCGGGATAGTGATTTTTCCAGGAGTCCCGATACCAGTTCCCACTCCCATTCAATTCATGCCAGTATTGGCTTTATCATGTGCGAGTGCGGGCTGGAAGATGTGTCTGTCACAGCCGTCAGACGATTGGGCTATCAGGAAACCAGTGAGGCTCAAATGGAAGAAAAACTTAGCGGGCTTGAACAGACAGTGACTGAACTGCAGGAAAAGGCAAGAGCTAAGCTTGAATTAGAGGACGAAGGGAAGAAAGAAGCAGAGGGAAAATCTAAAACTGAAGAGGATGCTCAGAATAGTAAGAATAATAAAGAAGATGAAAGCGCAGCCTCCAGCTCAGAAGGTCCCGTTCCATTGAGTTCCCCATCTTATAGGTTGACATCTGCATCCATGGATTCATCATCCCCATGGGATTCGGATAAATCCAATATGTCCAGTGACGACACATTGTATGAATCACCCACCCCTCCACCTGAGCCCTTAGAAGGTGATGCGTCCAATGGGAGATTGGAACTCAAGACAATTTGGTTCAATTTTGCTTCTCCTCCACACATTTCAATTCACAAGAAGATGGATTTCACAAGGTAAATCAAAAGCATGTTTCTTTTGATTTCACTAAATATTTTTTTCCATTTGTGTGTAATATAATGTTGAAATAAATAGAAATTATTTGAATAAAATCATGTGAATATGTATACATAGATTAATAAGAAAGCCTTATTGAATTTTAAAATGACCAATTAAAATTTTTTCAAGCTTATTTTTAGTGCTTGTTTAGTAGTGTCAGTAAAGTGTTCGTTTTTTTGTTTTTATTTTATTGTAGCAGTAGCATTATTTAATCTTTTGATTTACTATGTACTTTGAGGGATTCTCTATTCCATTTACGAAATCCTCTGTCACTTTACAATCTTTTTCGGAAGCAAACCACACACGCATAAGCATTAGATTCTTTGTCTTTGAAATAAATTGTTACCAAATCTTTCAGAGTTTAATTAATTGGCATTTAGTTCAATTTATAAGTGTAATCAACAATTAACTGAAATAGTTTTATTTTGACTACGACAATTATTGAATGTTTTAGATTCATTTTATCAAATTAATATTATATTTCTTCACCTTATTATTTGATATGGTACTTTTATTTCTAGATGCAGTTCTTCATTATGGTTAAATTTATATCCCTATTGTTTTTTTTTTTTTTTTTTTTTTTGTCTACCATTTCCTTGCAATGTAAGCACGTATTAAAAATCCATAATTGAGTCACTATCCTGGTTTATGACCCATGCTCATGAGGTCAAGTCGAAATACATGCCGACAGCAGAAGAAATATTCTAGTTGACATTATCAATTCAATTCACTTGTTTTGCCTTCTGTCTTCTTATTTATTTTAGAATTCCTCATTATATGAATTGTTTTTGATGAGAAGGAGTGTGATAGTAAGACTGAATTATTGCTTTATAAACATTCCTCAAGCTCGTGAAAATCTTCAACTAAAATTTGTATATTAACCCAATGTCTGGCTGGGTAGTCTAGTGGTATGCACTCGCCTTTGGATCAGAAGGTATTGGGTTCAAGTCCCACTCTGAGCAGCACATGAGTCCTTGGAAAAGGCTCTTTACTCACATTCTCTCACCTTACTCAGGTATTAAAGGAGTACCTGGCCATTCACAGCATTGTCTCTGTCCGAAAGAATTGTAATATTGCCTAAAAAAGGGCAGTGTTGCTCAGCGGTACGATCTTTGTTTCGTACCCAAAAGGTACTGAGTTCGACTTCCTGTCTCATTGTGTGGCCTTGAGCAAGTCACCCTGTCCTAGCTCACTTACGGTGCTGCACTGCAGCTGACGCCTTGGTTATTCCAGTCTTCCCTTTGAATAGACCCTAAAGACAAATTTCCCCTTGGGGATGAATATAGGGAATTTTATTATTTTTATTTATATTTATTTAAAGATGTCATGTCTCGTCTTACATTGTAGATGTTGCTGTTGTCTAGGGACCCCTTGTAAAGTGCTTTGAGCAAGTTTAGTTGATATTGCACTGTATAAAAGCTCAAGTTTAACCCAATAAACATGCTTTGATCCTATATTCTGTTTATTAGACAAGGGTATGATTACAGTCTAATAATCTGTTAATAGGTTACATACGTAGTGAGTTAATGCTCACTTTACCGAATACAAGACATTTTTCTTCTCCTCCTACCTCCTTAGAATGGACTGGAATCTATTGAGTACAGCAACCCCTGCCATTGATGCCTGGCTCAACCCATCAGACCGCCTGATGAATGCGGTACGTCGTCTAGTCAAAGCCTACTCCAGACGTCTGTGTTCTGTCATGGCTTGTATGATGATTGAAGGCTTGGAGTCGAGCAGTATTCATGTGGCTTACAAGGTAACACCGATCACTGCCTCACATCAATGATTTCTGTACAGGATGACCTCTCCCCCCCCCCCCCAAAAGAAATGTATGCACATTAAAAATTATTGTAAATGTGGGATTTAATAAGATTTAATTGTTATTTAAAATGTAGTTGAAATGCGGTGATCAAATATAATCATAATAAAGTTGATGAGATTGAATTATTTTACTCAAGGAAGCAATGCCACATCAAGAGGAGAATGTCCATGTCATCCATCCTGCCTTTGTCTATGCTCAGTCTTGCTTGACTTACACAAAATTTCATTTAAGTAAATGGCATTGTTATCAACACTATGACTTACTTGACTTATTACCGATCGCCTCCTAATCTTTGGACTGGGACGCTTTGGCAGCTTTTCTGATTTGTTAAGTGAGTTCTTTCCACTGATGATGGTCTGCTGCAATTGATCTCAGGCGTTCTAAATCCTTTTCGCATCTCAGTTCTTGTGTGTCATCGAGGTGCTTGAGGTCTTTATTTATCTTAGTGTATATTCTTGTTGTGGGTCTGCCTTTGTGTTTGTTATGTCTGCTTGGTGTAAAGAATAATGCCAATGTTACTTATTTTGATTGGGAAGTGGATATTTAGAATTCTCCTGAGCTGTTACCGATGGAAGGCCATTGCCTTATTAGCTGGAATATTTCTGTCTCTCCTTAAAATATGTCCAAATAGTCTCCATCTTGTTTCCAAAATTTGAAACGATAGTGGTGTTTCTTCATATTTTATGTACAGCGATTCGTTACTTATTTTGGTTGGGAAGTGGATATTTAGAATTCTCCTGAGCTGTTACCGATTGAAGGCATCTAGTTTATCTTCTTCATTTTGTTAGTGCCCATGCCATAATGTAATTTATTATAACTTTTTTTATTATTCACAGAGTAAATTCAACCGACTGACCCCATTGTCCAAGACACTTCAAGAAGATCCATCCAACCAACTTCTGACTGTCCTGAGGAAATACATCCAAAAACACGGGACTGACTCCCTGGAGAGAGCCGTAGCCGCTGAGACAGTCCCTCAACTCATCACTGTACAGAAAGGAATCTTGGCTCTCATGCGACAGTGGAAGAATGTTTTGTATATGCCTAATCTTAGCCAGATTAATTTCAAGGTATAGAGATAAAGTTTGTTTTTCCTTTTTTTTCCCCCTTAAATGGATTGTTTATTTTAAGAGCCAGAGTGATGTGTGATATCATTAAGATCATTATTTACAATGTAAGTAAGATCATTATGTAAATAATTTTGATCACCCCCACAATTGGGCATCAACAAATTGCATTTCTCATACATTGTTGAACAATTGGATTCTTTTTGTGCAGTTACTTATAATACTTCTTAGAAAAAGATGATGAGAAAGTCATCTATCTTGTGTACTTTAACACATATTACATATTATCAAAGTCCAACGCTAACCAGGTAAAGGCCAAATGTCATTTTTAGCAAAAACCCCAGCACAATCACTTGTCCAACTTTGTAAATATTGAGGATAGCCAAATGCAATGAATATAAGAGATCAGTACATCCACTTGATTTCAGTCACCAATCACCAGCACAGTAAAAAAAAGTTATTTAATTTGTTTTCCTTTATATTTTTCAAAAGTGATGTTTTTGCACTTACTGGGTTGTAGCTGGACATCGACAATATGTTCTATATATCTCACGATTACTCAACTTATTGTCAAACTAATGTCCCTAAAAATAGACGATTTGTGTCCATGACCTTTTGCTGCTTAAAAAAATATATTCAGTGAATATCCGCTTTCAGCAAAGTAAAATAAATTTAAGTAAATGCCAGTAACATTCAAAATGTATATTTTGAATAATGATAATAATAATAATAATAATAATAATAATAATAATAATAATAATAATAATAATAATAATAATAATAATAATAATAATAATAATAATGATAATAATAATAATAATGATAATAATAATAAAAATAATAATAATAATAATAATAATAATAATAATAATAATATATAATAATAATAATAATAATAATAATAATAATAATAATAATAATAATGATGACGATTATGATGATGACGATGACAATGACGACGATGATGATGATGATGATGATGATGATGATGATGATGATGATGATGATGATGATGATGATGATGATGATGATGATCTAAATAAGTTGTAAGCTTTCAATCTTGTAGAAAGAGCCCTAGGTGCACAATCAAAACCAAAGTGATGTACATAAATATTGTGAATGAATTTTACGATTTTAGCAGAATTGATCAGTTATGAATTTGGTTTTTCCATATGTTTCAGACTCGTCGCAGCATTCGTCCATACAATGTTTCCTTTGCTTTACCCAATGATGACAGAATGGATCCACAGTCAGCGGATGAGAATGAAGACATGATGATGGACCAATGCGATGTTGTGGATGAACGGATAGCTCTCCTCCAAGTAAAGATAGAATACATAAGCTCATGTATTTTAACACATTTGCATTATTTCCAAAGTTTTTTTTTAGTTTGAATCATGGCGTTGCATTCATACAGCTGTATATAAATAGGGTTTCAGTAGCTCAATGGATAGAACATCCAACTCACATGCATATGGTTCGATTTTGTATAGTGTCTGATTGGTGTAGTCAAGTGGTTTGGCCTCGTATTTGGCAGAGAGAGCTATGCAATAGACTAGCATCCAATCCAAAGAATTGCGCCCAATAATTTATGTTTATTTAAGGCTACAGAAACCAGGTCAAGTCTGGCTCCATCTGAGGCTGAGACTTTGTTCTTGGACAAGATTATAAATTCCCAATTTACTCATGGGACTCTTGTTAGATGGATTATCTACACTTCCTGTAGGAATGCACAGGTGACAGCATCTTTCACTGCCATGTAAAAAGACTTATTTTTATTTTTAAAAATAAATAGATAAAACAAAAATGATGTCAGAATATTTCATATAAAGCTATCAATTAAATTCTGGAGATCATGAGTAGATCATACGTTCTTTTTCTTTCTTTTTCCAGTCTGTATTTTCATTTTTGAAGATTCCACAAACCATAGTGTTTATTTCTTTTATTGATGATGTGAAACTATTCCAGTGTCTCAATGTCGATGGTATGAACGAGTACAAATGGGCATCCACTCTTGAGTCTGGAATCATAAACTTGGGATGTACAAAACTTTTGATTAGCCATTCTTTAAATTTTGATTTAATCCAGTGATCCCAGAAATTGATTGATATCTTAATGATCTTTCTTTAAAGAGAAAGAATGACAAGACAATTGCATTCCTATTGTTCAGAGAGCCTGGATATTTTATTGTTTCTCCCAGGCTGAAGGTGGCTCAGTACCCAGCATCAACAGCAAGCGTCAGTCGGTCAGCACCCAGGGCAAGACAGATGCCATGGATTATGTCAGTGCTGAGTCTCATCTGTCGGCGGCCAGGCCTCGTAAATTGTCCAGTATGTTGAGGTAATGGATTTGTGGATTGACAGTGTTGCTGTTGGCTATTGACCCATTGTAAAGTACTTTGAGCACGTATAGTGGATATTGCGCCATATAAATGCTCTAGTTTTCATGTTATTTGGTGAACCTTTACATAACTTCATTTTCATTCTCCATTATTTGAATTTATATGACTGTAATATAGTCAAAACTTGTTGTTATTCCTAAGTTTCGTTGATATTTCATGACATCAAATCAACATTGTGTTTTCTTGAATAAAAAAAACTGCTTCGACTATTTAGTTGGAATGCTTTTGACAAGATTGACATTATGTAATCAAATGCAGTTGACCCACAGATGCTCTATCTAGCTGAGGAAATAACGACAACCTATCTCCATACCCAGGACATGATAACTGTGGATGTTAGGCACTATATTAATATAAGTAAGATCATTGCTTTTATGCCAGCTCATTGGTGTCTGCAGCGTGTAAAAAAATTGATGTAGTCAAACTGATGAGATAAAAACAATTCAGATACAATCTACATTGGAATAATGTTATCGGCATAATGCCTTTACATCCCAAGACAGCTTTATGCAAATTACGTCTCTTAACTCAGGTTTGAATGAGTAAGTGGGAAAAGGCAGTGACGGATATTGTGTGGGCTCAAGTGGGATGAACACTTGAAAATAATTAGGCATAAGATGTGCAGACGTACATATTTTTTATCAAAACTCTCTCAGTTTAGAATAGATAAAACCCTTTGCACATTATTTTATAGAGCAGTAATCGAAAGTGTTTTGTCATTTTGTATAACAGCTTGGGGAGGCAATTGCTTAGCAGTGGAAAGGAACAAAATAAATTCAAATATTAAAAAATCCATTAAACGCTATATAAATGATGTTGACGATGTAGATCTTTTATACGAGAAATTTTGTATAAATAAAATAACTAAAATATTAAATGACCAGTATCATCCACTAAGACCATCAATTATTATGTCAGAAAGAAGTGGTCGCCCTTTCTCTATTTCAACGAAAACAGAGAGACACCGAAAATCTTTTCTGCCGTCCAGTATTAGGCTTTATAACAACAAGCAATAATCATTTTATATAATTATTTCTCATTTTTAATTTTTAAAAATATAAATATTTATTTATTAATTTATTTGTTTTGCAATCTTTTCAATTTTCAATTTATAGTGACAGTTTTAACTATTTTACAGTGTTGAAATTATTAATATCATAAAGCGCAGCTCTGGTTATAGAGCTGCTCCTTTTTTATATATATACATCCTATATCCATTGTATTTTTATCTTATGTGTAAATTATAACACGTCTGTACAAAAAATTTCCTTTTTGGGATGCAATAAAGTATTATTATTATTATTATTATTATTATTATTATTATTATTATTATTATTATTATTATTATTATTATTATTATTATTATTATTATTATTGTAAGCCAAGACACTTTTGCCAACCCCCAACTTGGAGGACCAGGTGACTCAAAAATGGGGGAATCACACACCATTAGTCGCCTTTTACGACACGCTGGCTTGGCGTTGGGCTATTCTTGACCCTCTCAGTTGAGGGTCCCCGGTTGGGGGTTGGCAAAGAGTTAACACCCCTTTCCGTTAAACTCAAACCGTTACAGAAACGCAGACGGACAAACCAAATCCTTTTTTTACTTTGGCGACCGAAGAGTTTCTGGAATGACAGAATTTATGACAGAGAAGTGGTAAGACATGGAATGAGATAACCCTGACCCAGGGTGATAAAGGCCATGATGATGATGATGAAGACACTTTTATCATAATAAATGAAAATTTTAGATAAATTTAGTATATCTGGGATGAAATAAGCTATTGAATTTGGTTAGAAAATATATATATGTGCCATATAAAGGTATATATTTTTATATTTATTATTGTACTTGTACCTCATATAATTTTATATTTATTCATTTAGGCAGAAAAAATCATCAGGCATAAGTGAGACAGCTCTAGACCGGAGTACGTCCAACCTTGCACCCCCTCCTGTGGCACTTGGACTCAACCGTATTGACAGCAATGCTAGCTTCACATCATTGGGTGAAAGCATATCCAGTAATGAACAGTTGGCAGCTCCCACTCCACCTGCCACGCCCCTTCGCACTGTCGGACCCAAACAATCTATTCTGAAGAACAGGTTGGATAAAAGGTGGGTTTGGGTTGGGGTCTTTTGACTTCCATTGGTGTGTCTTTTATCCGCCTATATCTGTTTTGTCTTTTTCCAGGTTGCTTTCGGTCTTTCTGTATTTGCCATATAATTTTGACCTTCACAGTGAAGAGTTTGTCAAATGTTAAAGTTTTACAGTTTTAGAATGACATTACTCTGGCTGGTTTCCTTGGCTTAAAAGGAAACAGTCAAGTTCATAGTATATTTTGGAAATGATCTTTTCCTCATTTAAAATAATTTCTCTATTATGTACCATTAAAGGTTTAAAAAAAATTTCTCTTGAATTTGATGATTTGTAAGCATTTGAATGTATACTTTTTAGTGGGATCTTCTGATTTTGTCTGGATGGAACTTTTAGGTGATCTTAAACTGCTCACATTGATAGTTTGCATTTTGAATCTACTTCTTTTCCTCATTTGAACCTGTCCCATTTTTCTTACTTTAATTCAGGTGCATTTTTAAAACTGTAAATCTTGAATTATTTTTTACAATCTCATTTTCTTCATCTTTTACTTGTGCTGAAAGGACATAAACGTTTTACAAGTGCCGTAAAACCATTAAAAACAAAACAAACAAAACAAAGGTTGGTCAGGTCTAAAACTGGATAGAAGAATAAGTGTATAACTGATTATCAAGTTCTTTTCTTTGATTTGAAAATCTAAATTAGGATTTAGATCTGCTTTAGACC
The DNA here is from genome assembly GCF_034508935.2 of Berghia stephanieae. Taxonomy (NCBI): domain Eukaryota; kingdom Metazoa; phylum Mollusca; class Gastropoda; order Nudibranchia; family Aeolidiidae; genus Berghia; species Berghia stephanieae. Next base: position 46,236,880 of record NC_088363.1, read on the forward strand.
TACTTTTTTGACCTGGCTTTTAACTTACTTTAACAAACTGTTAGCTTCGGAATGCCTCTTGCAATAAGTTTTCGTCACACAGTGGGAGGAGGAGAGGGAGGGGGGAGTAGGAAGGTTTCATTTGAGTTTGACTTACTCTGCTTGTTACTGCTGTCTTGGTGGAAATAGTAATGTTTATTGTTATATTTAGATAGATTATGAGAGAAATTATTTTCTGATCAGATCAGATTAAACTTGTCTTATAGCTTTGAAGGACTTTTTTTGCGTTGCCATTTCCTCATTGATGATGTAAACATTACAATATCTTATGTCTTTGATTCTTTTCTTCTTCATATAAAAATAATCCATATGATCCAGATTTCCTTTACATGTAAAAGGATTAATCCGAAATGTCTCCCATAATTTGTCTCATGTTATCTGTTGAAGCTTCACATTTCTTCACACTCAGTTTCCTTTATTTGAAAAATGACTGTAGATATCGTCAAAACGAGGATTTGTACCAGTGGATGGCCAAACAGCAAGAAGACTTTCCTGCCCAGATGGATGACGATGACAGCCGGTACATCAGACAGAACACGGCGGACCCAAATGTGGGCATGTTTGGAAGCACCTGGTCTCAGGATGATAGCAGGACTGATCTTAACGAAGATGATTTTACTATGGCTACATCTATCATGCAACTGGCAGATGCGCAGGTCAGTTGATTTTTGTTTTATGGTATAAAGGGGTGGGGGGGGGGGGGTGAGGGGGAGAGGAGATAGTGTAATGCTACATATCATCTGACAAGCTGTAGGTTTATGGGGTGATTGCTAGGGTCTCTATATATGATGAACCCTTCTATGAGGCTTTCTGTTTATGTCCTGGAATGAGATGACCTGTTTCACACAAGTACTGATTAGAATCTTATGCTGCAGCATTTTTTAAAGTTTTATTTTTGTAATCATTGGTGCATATGCGTGTGTGGGTGAGTCTATGTGATTGTGTTAGTGTGTGCATGAGTGTGTGCGTGTGTATGTGTCTGTGAGCGAGTAAAACTATATAAGTGACTTTTTCCAATGCTTTTGAATTGTTGTGAAAGGAAAACAATTTTTCGTCTGAGAAATGACAAATTAAAAAAAAAATCCAAAACAAAAAGAAGATATCTCTAAATGTCATAATTTTGAATTATTGCGTTTAACCCAGATTCTCTTCAAGCCCGTTCTTCAAAGTCTTGGTCTTCATGTTGAAAGTGTCAGGCCGTCTGCCATGATGAAAAAGTTTGGAGGCCATCTCCTTCTCCAAGGTCACTTCAACACTTTCAAGATATTGATTGCTGAGTCAGAAGCCTCCCCTTCTGCTCAGTATCATGTGCCATCTGTGTCGAAGGGCAAAGGTCATGGAAAGAGGACGTTTGCGAAGAGACATCTTGAGAGTGCAGCTTTTCAGTGTGAAACGTATGTCTTTTTCTTTCATGGTTTGTCTTGTTTTTTTTTTTTATACATATATGATGATTGTCCATGTTTATGATTTCTCTTGTCTATTTTTTCTCTTCTTCTCATTTATCACACAATCTTTTTTTATGTTGCTCTCTTTGCCAAAAAAGTCTCTTTCTTCCATCTCTTTAAATGATAAATCAAATTCAAAGTCCAAATGATTGGATTTATGAAATTTCTTGACTACTCAATGGAAGCATTTAACTTTAAATTATAATGTATCCTAATTTGGTAATGAAATTCAATGTACAGTGTTTGGTTTATTCTGACATTGTGCCAGTCAGCCAGATAGTTTTTAGCAGTGTCGTGTCTTGTCCTGTAACAAAAACAAGAAATGTTGGGCATGATCAATGAGTGGCCAAATGAAAGGCAAAACTCTGGACCCAGATTTTTGCCCTTGAGTAAAGCACTTTTCAGACATTATTATATGGATATTGTATGAGTGTTAGTACAAAAAGGATGCCTCACAGGTAATTTGCACTGTATGAAATTGAAAAGTTTCTCCTTTATAGCCTGCTGTTGTTGTGAAGGTGGACATGTTGGGTCTCATTTTTTTGACTGAATTAATAGGAAACAAGGAAAGGCCTCCTCCTTATTCTCTGACATTTCTTTTTAGCTTTGATGTCAATGTGTCCCTGAAGGATGTCATCAAATTCAGTGATGGCGGTAGAGGGAGCCACAAGTTTCCATTCGCCATGCATAAGTTGGAGGCCAAACCGTCCACCCTACAGATCAATCTGATGGTCAATTGTCACGCTGTACGACAGAATGTGGATATGGCTCTCCTGAGACTCGCACATCAGGTAGGATGCGAACATTTATTGAGATATAATACAAACACAATTAAATATTACAAAAATTGAGACAAGAAACATACATTTTGAGCTACTGTTAGGATGTAAGAAAATTGTTCATTTACATGAAAATTGTTCAGATATTGAAACATTTTATTCATATGGAGGAAAATTGTTGAGATTTTGATTTTTTTGAATTAAACTTTTGGGTTAACATCCTGCAAATCTTTGACTAAACTTTATTAATAGCTTTTAAAAATGGGATTAAAAAGAAAGGGACTTCTGGGTTTTTGTGTACAGAAATATAAACAGGACTTTGTTAAAAGTTCTCCTAACTATAACGTTTGTGTCTTGCTCTGTCAACGCTTTGCTCAGATTCCCTTTAAATAGTAGAATAGTTTTGTGTATGGATATTTCTTATGGGAAAAATACAAGAAAAATCAGTCTTAATTTTAAAAAAATATGTAATAAATATTTTTTATATGATCTAAGTTGGTTTACAAATCTGAAAATGAATTGCTACCCAAAATTTAGTTCTGATTTCTTGCAAATTTATCAGTTAAAAGTAAGGAATTGAATGCTAATAGAGATAAGAATTTAATACTGAAAGGAAAATATTATTCCAATGTTGTCATTTTAGGTGCTTACAATGGTTGGTAATGTGAAGGATACCAGGGTGGAACTCAAACAGAATCGCATAGAGCACCAGCTCGGCAGCTCCACCTGGGTTCAAACCCACAGGAAGCAGGAATCGAAAGACTCCACATCCAGCGCTGACACCCAACATTCTGACATGTCACACCATGAACACATCTTTGGGTCTTTCAGGGACATCTTGAGGCTGGACAAAGACAAAGGTGAGTAGTTCTCAAGACCCATAAGGCTCATAAAGTTCAACACAAAGTTTGAAGTGTTAATTTATCTAAAATGTTTTAAAACCTTTTTTGATATGTGATATTAAAGAATTATCTTACCTAGTTTAATGTTGTATTTGAAATTATCAAAGTGATAATTTAGGGAATAGGCACTGGTGTAAGATAAAGATCTGAAATAGTGTGCAAGAAATAGTGCCAGACAAAGCAAGGGATCCCCAGGCAACAGCAACACTTAACATATAGGATGAGACATAACACCTGTTTAAATGATATCATAATATTTTTTCAGACGGAATGAACATTATTAAATGTCAGGTACTCATTTTACACTTGAGTATGGTGAGAGAATGAGAGCTTTAAGCCTTTTCCAAGGATTTAACTATACGCTGCTCAGTGCAGGACTCAAAGCCTGTACTTTTCGAAAACGAGTGTAATACCACCCTAACATATTTACCAGATTGAGACACATTTAATTCCTATGACTCTCTTATGTCTTTCATCTTGATCTCCAAAAAAAATAATTGACATTAAATTTCAAAAAAATATTTCAATATTATCCATTTTCACAGATACAACTCAAAAACAGACAACCAGACACGAAGGCATTGCATCATCACCAAGAATGATACCAGGGACGCCTGCAGCTATCAGACCAGACTTGAAATGGACGCCCACACCAAGCCCACGTTTGAAACATCTCCCTGGGGAGGGAAAGTTCAAACCTTTGCAGACACCAACCAGCCCAGCTGGCCCTGCCATGACAACACCGACAATGACAACGGCAGCATCTGCTTTGGGAAGGAAAATGACTGAAGATGTAGAGGGAAAAGGCAGAGATCGAGATCCAATCACAAGTCTGGACACTCCGAAGGGTGAAGGAAGATCCAGACCTCAGGAGTTGCCTTTTAATCAGTTGAAGAAGCCGATGCATCTCAGATTTGCCCAAGACTCAAAGGGAGAGCAACAAAAAGAAAGTTAGTCTATACACAAAATTCTTACTTGGAGGAGGGAGGGGGAGTTGGTATGGGGTTTACATTTTAATCTTAAGTTTTGGTAGTATTGGTAATGAAATTGATAATAGTAATGATAATAATAAAAATAATAATAATAATAATAATAATGATAATAATAATAATATTAATAGTCATACATATATGTATATGTATGTATGTATAAGAAACTTTATAGATGTTAAAGCAGTTAACAAAAATTAGCATACACATTGATATAAACTATTTTCCTATTCCTTTCAATTGTTAGAAACAATGTGTACTTTTTTGCAGGTCGAATAACCTAAATTGTTATGGGTCCATTGTTGTAATGGAAATACTCTCAAACCAATGCATATATGTATGGTCCACTAAAAAAATAAAAAAAAAAAATTAAAAAAAATTGAGCTTTTATATAGCGCAATATCCACTTAACATGCTCAAAGCGCTTTACTACATCAATGATAAATCAAACTCATTATTACGTTTGGTTTTCTGACCTACAAATATATGCACATCGGTTAGAAGGCATCATTCAATTTTTAAAACAATATATATATGTATATTTTTCAATTTTTCAATTTTTTTTTGTCACTGAACTTAACTTATTCACACGAATTTATAATACTCAATATGCAAATCAACTCACACATTTTATTACTTTCATATTATACATACTTATACCACCTTGTTATTTGTTTACTTCTTATCATGTCTGTTCAACACGCCTGTACAAAAAATTTCCTATTATTATTATTATTATTATTATTATTATTATTATTATTATTATTATTATTATTATTATTATTATTATTATTATTATTATTGTTATTATTGTTATTATTATTATTATTATTATTATTATTATTATTATTATTATTATTATTATTATTATTATTATTATTATTATTATTATTATTATTATTATTATTATTATATTATTAATATTCCACATCCACAGGTATCTCAGACAGTTCTGCAGCTATCATGACTCCACCTCAGTCATTTAACCTCAGTGATTCTGTAGTCTTGGACTTGGCAGACACGTCTTCTCCAGCACTCAACGAGAAGACCATCATTGATGAGATCGAGGCAAATACACCACAGTGCTGGAGACACCTGTATCAGTTACTTGAACTCTACGCAACCATGCCAGAACCTAAAACAGTGGCTAGAAGACAAGGTAAGTCTTCTTCCATTGTAGGTGGAGAGTTCACTTTTGCTGTGTCTTCTATCTCTGTATATAACAAAAATGAATATAACAGCTTCAAAAAAGAACAAAATACTAATCACAGAACGTTCCCGGCTAAAAGAAGCATTTGCTTAGTTACTACAGACGTGTCGTGTAACCAAGCAAAGGCTTCTTTTTGTTTACATTCCAAAGAAAGAATGGGTGAAATATTTCTCTGCCATCAATCTGGTTTTTTAGTAATGTATTTAGGTGTTCATTGTTATTTGTTGTTAGCTGAAGGAGGGTTTAGAGCCCGAAATGTTTCGTGTTTGGTATTTTATACTTGAAGAGTTTTGAGAATTTGAAGGTGGTTAATTGTAATTCTAGAAGTTTTTACCATCCCATTTTTGTCCTTTTTACTGGCGCTGATGTGACATTAATGTGTTGCAAGCGCTGTAAAACCCTTTAAAACAAACAAAAAAAGCAGTGATCGTGAGGATAAGAGAATGGATTTTAGCAGAGAAAAGTAACTCATTTTAACTTAATTCTGGAAATCAATTGATAAAGCAATTTTGTTTATAAAAAAAGATTTGTAAGATTTGAAATTTCTTCTTGTTGTTGTAGTTGTTATTGATGTTATTGTTGTTATTGTTACCATGAAGTATTTTGAAGAGGTCTTTATCAGTTGTTCTGTTGACCTGAAAAGTGTTTTTTTTTAATATTAAAGATGAAAATATTATTGTATTATATCCCATTTGTAGCTGTCAACAAACTGCCTGTGATAGAAGAGGAGGAAGGAGGAGATCAGGACTGCACCAAAATGAAACGTGACTCCAGAGTTTCTGACTACGGAATCAAACTGCATACTCTTATTCAAAACAGTAAAACATCAGTGCTCCATGGTCTCAGAAGAGAATCTACATCGGGGCCTCCCACCCATATAGACAGCACCAATATGTTCTCGTCATCTACAAAAGATGGCATCACACAGAAGCAACACAGTCCAGGAGAAAGCAAAGTGGATCTGAAGGCTAAAGAGGAAGAAGCGTTAGGAAACGATTCGTCATTAGCTCGCCAGTCGTTTATCAGGACAAGATTCAAACAGAGTAAGTTTTTATTGTTGTAAGATGTCTTATCTTGTAACACTTGTCAAGCTATATTGTGCATGGTCAATAAATTGGTTGATGACATTATTTATCAAATCAAATCTTTTTCCATGGTAGTATATTCCCATGTAAAGCAATATACAAATACTACCTAACTTGATTCAATTTTGAATGAGTACCTGACCATAAACAGTAATGAGTTTTTTTTAAGGCTGCTTCAAAGAAGGAATTAACGGGTCACTTGTAATATGTGTAGTGCAGTGCAGGAAAATCAGCTCATGAGATTTATACATTTTCTACATCTACAAACTTTCCTGGATATTTTACACTTTATTTGAAGCAATTATCATGAATAGAATTACCATGAGATATATCAAAGTTGGTATATCCTGGGAAATAGAAAATTACTTAGTTGACAGAAGTGAGATTTCTGACAAATGGTGATCTGCAACTTACAGCTGATTTTTCTGCTCCAGCACACATAAACGAAATGGAATTTTGGTTCCAGCTGGAATTTAAGGTGACGCTTTTCATGGGAGAATGAAGTGAAATGCCCTATATGATAAATTAATCACACAGACCTTTTTAAACGCAACTCTAACAATTCATCTTGCTGTTGTAACTGTAAAAATAAAAGGTAATAGTCAAAGCGGATTCAGGATGAAGAGAAGTACTGCAGATGTAGTTTGGGCCCACAAATGGCTTGCTTCCAAAACCCTGTCAGAAAAAATAGAAATAGTTATAACTGGAATAGATATGTCTGCCGCCTTCGATACTATCAATCGCCAATCCTTATTAAATATTATGAAAGGAATAGTTATGGAAGATGAAGTTAGATTAATGAGATTCCTTATAAGTGAAACCTGGATAACGACCAAAATAATTGGTGCCTCAGAGAATAAATCATTCCTTGGCAACATCGGTACACCACAAGGAGACAGCCTAAGCCCTATTTTATTTATCATTTACATAGAAAATGCTTTAAAAGATGTACGTAAATCTGTTCCTTCGGCCCAATTACGTTTTGAAAACGAACTCCCCATGGAAATTGCATATGCAGATGACATTGACTTTATCGGCCTCAAACAAGTCAATGTAAATGACATCCAAAAGAGCCTTACAAAATCACCAACTGTACGTTAATACTGACAAAACAGATGTAACATTACTGTCAAGGAAGAAAGATGAATGGAGAGCCACAAAATAAGTAGGATCATTAATTGGAGCCAAGAAAGACGTAGAAAAGATAAAATAAAATAAAACACTAAAATCAAGTTATACACAACCCTTGTATAATCCGTGCTTATATACAACTGCGGAACTTGGGCACTGACTGGAACCGAAGAGCAAAGATTAGACAGATTCCATAGAAAACAACTGAGAAGAGTCCTGAATATACGATACCCCACAAAAATAAGCAATAAAACACTGTATGAAAAATGCAATGAAAGACCTTTATCCTTTCAAATCCTGGAGGCAAGATGGCGGCTTTTTGGGCATATACTCAGAAGAGTTGTAAATATACCAGCTAATAAAGCCATGAATACCATCTGGACACAAGAAATATCAAGGTAGACCACCCACGTCAATTCACACTGTCCTCAATAGAGACCTAAAGCGCCTTCAAAATAACAAAGTATTAAAATCAAAGGAAGACCTTACGAAATTAGCATCCACAGAAAAAGACTGTGAACAGTGGAAGGAAATGATACGGATGATTAGAGAGGCAGCCGAGGGAATCCTCCAGCAAACGTGGTGTTGGGTAGGGAGACAGTGTGATAATCTATCTATTAGAGGTCTGTGATATAGTAATAGGTAGAACTATGTATCGGGGAGGGGGTCAGAAAAAAAAAATACTTCTCCCGGATCAATCTCGAACCCTTTGCATGGGCAGTGAGTGCTCTATGAACTGACCTATCATGACCCCCTAATGCTACAAAAACTGGGATAAACTCTAGCTCCATGGGCCTTATGGTTCTACAAGGATTATAGCTATGAGTGATTTTCTTTGGTGATTCTATGGAGTCCAAAAGATATTTACATCATTTAAATTGTTTCTTTTTAATATGTAGCACTGTAGACTTATATTGCATTGTTTCATATTGCATGTTTGAGTGGTTGTATGTTTGAGTGAAAGTAGCTAGGTTACTGTTACGCGCTTTGAGCCTGTTGATATATGGGGTAAGGCACTATATAAAAACCATATATTATTATATTATTATTATTATTATTATTATTATTATTATTATTATTATTATTATTATTATTATTATTATTATTATTATTATTATTATTATTTATTATTATTATTATTATTATATTTTTATATATCTAATATTGTTTTTAAAACAATTCTTAATCAAATAACAGGTATCTATGTAGGGGAGAGCATTCCCATTATTGTCTTTGGAATCTGCAAGGTGGAGAAAGTCATCGTCAATGCTGAGTTGAGTGGTCTGAAGCTAGAGGCCAACATTACCAAAGTACATGCTACAGGAACTTACAAGAAGAAAGTCAAGGGTGAGGATTGAAGAATGTTTATAATAAAATCATTGATTTGAGATAGATATACTGGAGTTGCAGTAAAATTATAAGTTATTATACCCCTCCCCCCACACTTTTCTTGCTTTACTTTCATTATCGCTGGTCAACAACATTTATGAGCATTGGTTGTATAGAATTTATAAAAAAGAACTATATTATACTTCCAACTTTTCAAAAAACCCTTGTTTGAGACAAAATGATATAAAAGGTTTTTATGTACTGCTTCAATTTATAATGGGGATCTCGATAGTTCAGTTGGTTGAGCACTCCCTTCACATGCAAAAGGACTGAGATTGATCCTGGGTGAAGTCGAGATTTTTTCTGACTCCCCTGTCCATCCAGCAGTAATTGGGTAGTGGTGTCTGTTAGATCTGGCTGAAAGTACATTGCGATAGATCAGGGTTCTATCCAAAGGGTTGCAAGAAATAGTTACTGTATTTTTCATGCTATAGAAATGGGATAAATTCCAGCTCCATGAGCTTAATGGCTCTGAAGGACTCCTCTTTTTTTTTCACATTATAATGTAAAAAGGAAAAAAACAACTTTTTGGCATCTATTAGACATCTTTTGTAATTATTATTACTTTTAAAAATATTTAAAAACCAAAAAGGTCATAGCCTTTTTAAATGTGTATGTTTCCACTGTCAACCCTAACAAAGAAATACTGAAAACTTTCAGTAATATGACCAAAAAATATCATGAACCTGTTAAACTCTTAAACTTTAATTTAAATTCTTATATATTCTTCCCATTCATCTTTTATTTACTTTCCATAGGATTTGTCCATCGCGTGTCATCAGACTCGTCATTCACAGCCCATGTGGGCCACTCCATGATAAACTTGAGGGAAGGAGAACCACCTGACTGGCAGTAAGATTTTTAGCATATCAGGTTTTTGCTGTAGAGTACTCCGGATATCAAACCTTTAATATTCCTCCATCTTATATTGACAGACATCTTTATTCTTTTTTCTTCAGTCATATTCCGTTGATGTTAAAATGTACTTGCTGTTATATCAAGAAATTACAGATTATTAGGAGTAAAAAGTCCCATTAAATATCTTCTTCTTTAAGATTTACACATTGACAACGATAACCAGTATTACCGAGTCAGTTAGATTTTCTGAAGAAGAAAGAAGAGAGGCAAAGTTTGCTCAGAAAATCTGACATTTCAAAATGTAAATATGTTACAGTGAATGAGACAATCAGTCGGATGGTGTAATAGTTTGAACTGAGATATTGCCAAGTTTACTTAGAAGGTCAATTTTGATCAAAAATGAGTTCTTGTCATAGATGATTAAATCAACCCTTCGGGAAATATCAATGCTTTATTTCACTTCTAAATATTTTTTACAGCTAGTCAAGTTGAAAAAGTATGAAATTTGAGAAAAGTTGCTGGAAACCTTTCCCATACATGTGACGATAACTTCATGAAAAGTCACCCTATTTACTTCAAATAAAGATTAAAATGCTCTGGTGAGCATATTCTTTCAGAAAATGCAAAAGAATGCAAATCCAAAATATTCACCTTCTGACTGATTATGTCATGCACTGACACATATAAGTCTTAGAATTTAATTGTCAGCGTATTTTGTTCAGTGGTAATGCACTAAATCTCTTTTTAAAAATTATTTACCAGAACGGTGGTGACCATCAACATCAACAAGTCCCAAGCCCTCCTTTCATCTGCAGCCCGTCGTGGCAAGGACCACAATTCATTGCTGACCTCTGTGGGCCTTATAGAGATTGACATTCCCCAACATCCTGTAATACTTCATGACATGATGGCAAGAAGCACGAAACGGATCACGGCCACGTTACAGGAGCTAAGATGGCCAATGCAGTCTACCAGGTATAAACTAGCATTTTCTGTAACATCCCTACTTGGTTCATGGACCAGCCTTTGGGAGGTGGTTTCTCTTTTAAAGGTCTGTGAAGGGTGACCTGTAAATTCAAATATCATAAATCACATGTTAACAATTTATGATTTTACTCTTTTAAATCTTGACACTGTTGTTTGCATGATTAATAGTATCACCAGTTTTATCATTACTCATTGTAAATCTCTCTTTTATATATATTTATAGATGAAAAAATATAGTTAAAAATATATTTCTCCACTAGCCGTGTCCACTTTGCATCGGAGACCAATCAGAATCAATCATCAATGCCAACTACTGGAGGCGTCCCAGGGGGACCTCAACAACCATCCGTTCCTTACGAACGCCTTCCCAACACAACAACCTCCAAGGCTCCCCTAGCACACACAGACTCCAAGCCGATGCTTAGACACATCCACTTCAAGTCAGTGTTACAGGGCATCACTATAGGTGCCTCCATCTTACCATCTCTTAAAGCCCAGTATAAGACAGATGCCATCACCTTTACAGGCGTGATGGGAAGGAAGGTTTATTTCACAGTCATGCTTCCCAAACACTTGCTATCGTTCAAGTCAAAGGTAAAAAAGAAGAAAGATAGATATGCTTATTAGAAAAATTTTTAATTTTAAAAAAAGATATGAATCTCGATCTCTACAAAAATTAAACAAAAATGTAAAGATATTGTGACCCTTAATCTTTTCAAGTGCTTATTAAACTCATGAAGTTTGTCATAATCTATACAATTCTATACAAAGTGACAAATTTGGGAGCAACGTTGGTGTAAGATAAATATCTGAAAATATGTGTATCAGACAGTTGAGGCAGGATGATTTCTTGGGATGTTTTTTTTGTGTGTGTACTCTTCTTTCTGCTTTGCCTGGCACTGTTTCATACACACCTTTTTATATAATCTATACACCTAAATGTAGATGAAATCCTCTAAATGTAAAATAAACAATGTTCAATGGGTATTGAATTGGACCTGGAAAAGTTCTTTTGAGTTTGAAATAGTGTATGATCCTTTGAAAGGTTTGATCCTGGACCATTTCTGAGAACAGGAAGCAGTGCATCTTCGTGGTCTTATAGTAAAATGCTTGATTTTGGATATCTTTAGGTCCCGGGTTCGAGTCCCACCATGGGCAAAGTTGATTTCCAGGAAAAAGCTCTTTTCTCACATTTTCTCACCATGCTCAGGTGTAAAATGAGGCATCATGTTATGTCCTACATGTGAATGTTGCTGTTGGCCTGGGACTCCTTATAAAACGCTTTGAGCTTATTTTAGTGGATATTGTGATATATTAAATCTTAAAAGACTTTTTAAAAAATAATTAAATCGATCCTGTACCATTAAGATATGATTATTTTTACTTACAGGTGACAGCAGCGGTTGCCTTTGCTGACACTCCAATCCCATCAGCAGCCAGCATAGAACTGCCTCAGATCCAGGTGAGGGCTGACTACCGTGTACAAAAACAGCAGCAACAACAACAGCATCAGCAGCAACAGGAATGTTCTGGGACCATGGGCAGTGGCAGTGGAGAGGGACCAGAGATTGAGTTGACGGAAGGATTGGAACTGCTGGAAGGAGATTACCTGTATGCTGTGGGGGAGGTTGGGATGCTGGAACACAGCTTGACCACTGATCTACTGAACCATCTCATCTTTGTACAGAAAGTCTTCATGAAGGTAAAATACATTTCTCATATATTCATATTTTTTACTGTTTTCTTGAAGCAGTATCGTTATGATTCTTTAATATTTATATCACATTAAGAAATTAAGGAGCAGGCACCAGTGTAAGATGAAGATCTGAACAAGTGTGTATGAAAAGTGCCAGACAAAGCAAGAAAGAAAAATAGAAGAAAAAAAAAACACCCCAGAAGATCTGAAGTTCGATACCCAGTCGAGGTAGATTGATTTTTTGGGGATGGTTTTTTTCTTCTATTTTTCTTTCTTGCTTTGTCTGGCACCTTTCATGCACACTTGTTCAGATCTTTAATATTTATACACTATTTAAAATCGAAGAATGTTGGGTGGTGCTAATGATATGGTCTCTTCTCTCCTCTTTCATCTGTTGTCTTGGTCCATTTTGACTAAATAAGGGTTTGAGTTTAAGCTGTTACTATTCCTCTTATTTCTTCTCGGGAAGCTGTTATATTAACATTTATTTAACACTTGAGCATAATTTGAACATAATTTATATAGTGCAGTATCCACTAAATATGCTCATTCTGCTTGACAGGGAGTCCCTAGCTGATAACCACACTTAACATGTAGAACAAGATGTGACACCTGTAAGGTGATATTACCATATTTCTTTATGACAGAGACAATGGCCGGGTATTCATTTTACACCTGAGTGCTCAGAGCGGGACTTAAACCCGGGATCACAAGATCACAAAACCACAGTTAAATGGTTTACAGGTCCAGAGTGCTTTATATTTAATATTTTTCTTCTGACATTTTTTTTTCAACTTTTTGTATTGACACCAGCCTTTGCCTCTTTCTATTTATATGACAGGAAATCAACGAGATTGTGCAGAAGGTATCTGGGAGTGGGACGGTGGTCAATGAAAATGCCAACATCATCAACTTTGACCCTTCACCCAGGAACTCATTGCTGTATTCAGTCTCTATCCGATTTAAGGTAATGAAGTCATAGTACTGGGTGGGGTTCCTGCCCTCCCATAGTGGGCAGGGTAGCACTTACATATGAAGTGAGTAGAAAAGTGCCAGAAGACAATAGAGAATAAAAATTTTTCGCGGTGGTGGTGGGGTTTGAACCTGCGACCTTATTGGTACGACAACTCCGCCTGGCAGGTGAGAGCGTGGCTCTACCGTGTGAGCTATCCACGAACACAAAAATATTCGTTTCAAACCCAAGTCATTTCTAGATCCCTCTCTCACCCACTTCTGGGACCGCCGATTCGTTCGCCCACCACCATCGCGAAGTATTTTGACCAGCAGTTAAGCTTAATAGCCAATATTCTCAACACAAACATATAACATAGAAACGATTGAGACATTGAGTATGCTCCGGTGTATGGGGTGAATTTTTAATTCAGAAAAGTGAGTGGAGCAGGCACTTATGTTGGTAACAACAAGATATGAAGTGAGTAGAAAAGTGCCAGAAGACAATAGAGAATAAAAATTTTTCGCGGTGGTGGTGGGGTTTGAACCTGCGACCTTATTGGTACGACAACTCCGCCTGGCAGGTGAGAGCGTGGCTCTACCGTGTGAGCTATCCACGAACACAAAAATATTCGTTTCAAACCCAAGTCATTTCTAGATCCCTCTCTCACCCACTTCTGGGACCGCCGATTCGTTCGCCCACCACCATCGCGAAGTATTTTGACCAGCAGTTAAGCTTAATAGCCAATATTCTCAACACAAACATATAACATAGAAACGATTGAGACATTGAGTATGCTCCGGTGTATGGGGTGAATTTTTAATTCAGAAAAGTGAGTGGAGCAGGCACTTATGTTGGTAACAACAAGATATGAAGTGAGTAGAAAAGTGCCAGAAGACAATAGAGAATAAAAATTTTTCGCGGTGGTGGTGGGGTTTGAACCTGCGACCTTATTGGTACGACAACTCCGCCTGGCAGGTGAGAGCGTGGCTCTACCGTGTGAGCTATCCACGAACACAAAAATATTCGTTTCAAACCCAAGTCATTTCTAGATCCCTCTCTCACCCACTTCTGGGACCGCCGATTCGTTCGCCCACCACCATCGCGAAGTATTTTGACCAGCAGTTAAGCTTAATAGCCAATATTCTCAACACAAACATATAACATAGAAACGATTGAGACATTGAGTATGCTCCGGTGTATGGGGTGAATTTTTAATTCAGAAAAGTGAGTGGGCAGGGTAGCACTTACTGTGCCTTCTTATCCCCTTATATCTGTTTTCCAGTTCTTTCTGTCTTTGTCTTGGAATGAGATTACTTGGTTTTGTCTTGGCCCTGGCTGGAGTCCTTGGCTGGGAGGGAAACAGTCAAATGTATAGTTATTGTTTTGGGAGATGATATTTTTTTCCTTGTTAATCATCTTTCTGTTATGCATTGTTATATTGTTATTTTGAATGTGTAATGTAAACATTTGAGTGTATTCCTCTTAGTTGGATCCTGTGCTGGTGTCTGGATGGGACTTTTAGGTGATCTCAAACTTAGTACACTGCTGGTATGCTCTTGGAATCTTCATCTGACCCCTATTTGTTCCCAGTTATCCTTTGTCTTACCTTTTCTTGGGTGCTTTAATTGTAATTCTAAAAGGTGTCTATCCCATTTTCTTCCTTTTTACTGGTGCTGATATGACCTAAATATATTGCAAGTGCCGTAAATCCTGTAAAAACAAACAAAGTCATCATAATGTAGTCATTGTGTTGTCGTCTATGTAATGTCATCATTGTAATTTTATTATTGTGATTCCTTTGATCAATGACAGACTTGACCTTTTGGCATGATTTTCACATCGCTTATCCGGTATTTATGATAATTGTAAGGTTAACTCTTTATCTGAGAGAGCAGTATGACTTGTGCTTCATAGAATTCCAGTTTGCATGACTGTAGCTGCTCACTTGAAGAAAACTATAAGGCATGATGCTTTTGTGGGAGTAAACTCGAAACTTGTCTGAAATTTTAAACTATTTGAAATGGCTTGGACAATTTTATCACTGACATATGGCACTAGCACCCAAAAGTAAACCCTATATTTTCCCCCTTTAAATTAGTAGAAACAATAATAGTCTGTTTGGTTGAGTCCTTTGGATTAATGAAGATGAAGAAGACCCCAGTTTTTTTGTTTTTTTTTTGGGTTTTTTTTTCTTTTTAACTGCAGACTTTAAAAAAATGATTTAAACTTCTGGGAAGTAGATAAGCAGAATAGATAAAACATTTTTTAAAATTTTATTTTCTTTCTGCAGGGAATACAAGTGACAGCTACCACTCCAACGTCAAATGCTGTGAGATTTGAAACAGGGGCCATAACCCTTGACCTTTCTAACCGGTACCACTTGCCAATGAAAGAGCAAATGGCCAAAGAGGAAACAGCCAATGGCAAGTTTTGAATATTTAATTTCTTTTCTTCTTTTGATTAAAAAAATAATAATTATAAATGCAGATCAGCAGTAATCCTCGATTGGCTGATCCAGTTGGCAAAAAAAACCCCCAAAAAACCAAATTGTCCTCCCCCGCCCCCCCCCCCCAAAAAAACCCCAAATAACCCCAACAAAACCAACAAATACAAAAAACAAAACAAAACATATTAAAAAAACACTAATTTTTCAGGCATGTACTGTCAGGTTGTTTTATTTATATCTTTTTTCTCACCAGAGATGTCGCCATCCAACCAGAAAATGTTTATCCAGGCTGTGGTAGACTTGAATTTGGCTCTTGGACAACTTATCACCGTATGTTTGTTTATTTTTGAGTCTCTTTGAAATTTTAAATGAATGGTAATTAAAACACATTCATTAATGCTCGTACTGTTTCCTCAAACATGGTTCCCTCAAGCACACAGGTTCCTCTAACTCATTCGAATGTACACAGTTTCCTTGAACTACAATTTCCCCAATTATTTTTGCATGTTCTGAGTGGTTGGAGGAAACCTTTCTTGAGTATAATACATTTCTACAATTTTACCATGCCATTGTTTTTCTGTAATGTAATTGTAATTGTGTATATGTGTCTCCATCTGTGATATTTTTGTAAGAGTCATGCCGCGTACAAAACACAATATAATTTCCTCTTTAAATGAATAAAATTTATCTTATCTCATCTTATTACTTCATTTAATTCCCTAACATGCAATAAGAAAAATGATTTCCATTTCACGGATTACACGTAGCCGCACCAGAAGCAAAATAATGGCTCTTAGAAGATGGAGATAATTACAGAATGTTAAACAACAGCCTCCCATTTGTGGTACTAACTTGGCCACCGACGTTGAGTTTTGACTTAAGGTCTGACAATTTTTTTTTTTGTCATTGCAAGTTGAGATCTTCTAGTTATGCCTGTTGTTATACTCAGTATGACAATTGTCATGGGTAACAAGTAGAGTTGCTTTCTGAAATGTGATGAAGACTGACTGTGAAAAAACTTGGATGTCAGTCAATATATGATTTTTTATTTTATTTCTAAGCATGACTGATTTTTAAATAAAAATTCCTTGAATTTCCCAAATTAATGAATAAGGGAGCAGGCACTGGTGTAAGATAAAAGTCTGAAAAAGTGTGTATGAAGGGAGATGCCAGACAAAGCAGAAAGAAAAATAGGTGAAAAAAAATCATCCCAAAAAAATCAGCTTGCCTAGACTGTTGAGTCAGGCTGACTTTTTGGAATAATTTTTTCTTATATTTTACTTCTGCTTTGTCTGGCACTGTTTTATACACACTTTTTCAGACTTGAGTTTACAAAGCTGAATGTGCATTTCATTTACTTCTTCAGCAGGCCATATGGAACCAAATTTCCATTTCACTCAGTACAAGTCAACTGTTAGGCATTTTTTATTGTACTGTCACTCTCGCATTATCAACCACTGCTTATAGCTAGGCACTCATATACATCTTGAGTTGAATGTGGTAATGCATAAGGGCACAATGCTGTAGCCAGAATTTTGTCACCATGCCTAACATTGCTTGCTTTTGTTACTAGATGAGCCATTATACCGCTAAGCCATCAAAACCAACTAATTTTTGAACATTTTTTCTGATTGTCTGTTTTAGAATCCAGTGTTTGAAGAGGCTGAACCGGAATTCCACACCATGGCGTTCTTCAAAACGACCATCAAAATCAGGAACGCTTTACAGGTAACAACTATTTATACATCTTTAAATGGGGTACCATTGTGGCTCAATGGATAAGGCAATGCGTTTTAATTTTTAAAAAACCCCAGAAAAATGTGAGTCTTTTTAATGTAGCGCAATATCCACGAAATGTGCTCAAAGCTGTTTGCAAGGGATCCCAAGTCAACAACTATACTTAACATGTAAAATGAAACATGACACTTGCGAAATACTGTAATAATTTATTCCTGACTGAGGCAACACTTTTACTGTCCAAGCTTTCATTTTACACCTGAGTAAGGTGAGAGAATGTGAATAAAGAGCCTTCTCCAAGGATGCAGCTTTGTGCTGTCACAGCAGGTCTCAAAGTAGGCTGCGTGTCATACCACTAGACCACAAATCTGTGCAACAAGGGAAACAATACTAACGAGTGCTTTATTTTATCACTGATAAAGTACGCTTTAATGATTTAGTTTGGCAAATTAAGTTGGTTCCTCTGTTTTTAAATGTCCAGCCTGGTGTTGGAATAAAAGAAGTATTTTTTATTATACCCCTGCTGATAAACACTCCGAGTAATGCATTATGATATCAAGCTTACAAAGACAATTTATGATTTCGGATTGCAAGCATTAGATTCAACAAAAATAGGACAGAAGACAAGCAATATGATGAAATTTTATTTTTAAAAAGATGCCTTTCAATCAGGATTATGCTAATCACAATAATTTGAGGGATGAACTTGCACTCACGCATTTTGAAATCTAAGCTTTGTAAATGCAGTGTTCTTTCAAGCTCGTGCAGGTATTTGAAACACATCTGAAATTTCAAAAAGCTTAAGTCCAAGAATATAAAACTCTTTAACTGCTATGTTTGAAATTTCAGGTGAGTTCCCAATACTGCGGTGTGACCTTGAGAGTGCGCATTGGGATTGAGTTTGAAATTTTAAATGCAGGAGTTTGAAAATACTATTATCATACATATACTATGACCTCAAAATTTCGTCCTTATTTTCATCAACAGGCGAAAATGTAACAGACATCAAAATATTTGACCTTAAGAATTATCATTGTGGTAAAGATATAATAACACGTCAAAATCTATTTTAATATAACTGGATATATGCAAAAGAAAAATATTTCTTGAATGCCTAGGTTTTTTTCCAAGGTAAAAATCAAAAATTCATTTATCTTTTCCCCATACAGCATGAGATGATTCCCAACCTGTCCCAAGACCAAGAAGCCTTGCTGATTAGTTTGATGAGGCCAATCATCCTGGCACAGCCACTGGCGTTTGATAAAGGTATCATGGGGTTATATATTTATGATATGTTAGATTGATAGGACGATTTCTGTCTTGAATATACATCATAGATAGCCAATCACATTTCTGTGGTAAAGCAACTGTTCTCAAGAAAGAAGACAGGAGGGTTGCCAATCCAGTTTTGTTGAATAATCTGCCAGAGCACACGAGAATGGAGATATTTAGATAGGTTTGAGAGGCTGTTATGACGAAGATGACAGTTTATTAACTTATACTTATTCAGATCTTTTTCTGTTCTCGTAGGTGGGGCTATGTGGTCTTGTAGTATGACACTCGCTTTCGGATCGGAAGGTCCTGGGTTCGAGCCTCGTTTGGCGTATAGTTGAGTCCTTGGAAAAGGCTCTTCACTGATATTCTCTCACCGGACTCAGGTGTAAAATGAGTACCTGGCTGTCAACAGTGTTGTCTCTGTCAAAAAAATATTGTAATATCGCCTAACAGACATCATGTTCCACATGTTATTTGTTTCTGTTGGCAATGGACCCTTTGTAAAGCGCATTGAGCACTTTTAGTGGCTATTGCGCTATATAAAATCTCAAGTTAAGTTAAATGAAATCCTACAAGGTCTTACTGATTATTAATTATCAGATTTTTATTTACGGGAAATATCAAATCAACTTCTATTTTCGTGTTTATTCAGAATTATAACCGTAGCCTATTAGTTCAATGTACTCTGTTAGATTGCTCTGTTTTTATTTTGTAACAATGCCATTTTTCAACAATCAAATTATACCCTTTGAAATGTTCCAGCTGTGCTGGTGTGGCTTAACTACAAGAATGCCTATGAGTACTGGACTGAACAGAGGATGGCTTTGAACAAAGAGGTAAGAATGGAAAGAGCTGATTTAAAAAAAAACAAACTTTGTTTTGTAGGTATATGACCCAGTCCCTCAATCTGATATGTTGTCCCAAGTCTGCAAGGAAATTTGATTTTATGATGATGAAATTTAATCAAATTTATTTTCAATTCTGATTATTTATAATTTTATTCAGAAGATACATTTTTAACACTTGTTCAACTTCATCATAAAACCGGTTTGTTGTCATGGGTCACACAATATAGTGTATAATACATATGTTGGTGCTTGAAGAAATGAATAACAGTAATATTATGGAATAGAAGATCCAATTTAATTTACAAAGCCTGATGATGTGGATCTTTTTGGTTTCTTCTATGTGGCTAGGTGGTCTTGCGGTTTGATGCTCACCTTTGGATCTGAAGTGACATGGTTCAAGGCCTGCTCTTAGTGGTGCATAGTTGAGTCCTAGGAAAAGGCTCTTTACTCACATTATCTCACCCTTCTCATGTGTAAAATGAGTACCTGGCCTTTAACAGAGTTGTCTCTGTCGGAAATAATTGTTAAAATGCCTAACAGGTGTCATGTCTCATCCCTTGTAAAGTGCTTTGAACATGCTTAGTTTATATTGCGCTGTATAAATGCTCTAGTTCTTTGTCAACAGAACGTGATGAATGAGACACTAAAGATGAATGGGTGATGGGGGGATGGCTTTGTTAAGGCGAATAAATTTTGGTTCATTCTTTTGGTTTACAAAGGGGAAATCCAAAATATCCAAATCATCTGTCTTTGTATATTAAAGTAAAGCTCCCATTCATTTTGTTTTTGTTATTTATTTATTATGATATCTAATGTCCTTCTCTATGATTAAAAGTTTTGAGTCAGAATGATTTAAAACAGTTGTAATTTTAGTACAGCATAATACAAGCAGAACGCAGAATGAAATATTAACTGTTGTCCAGTGATGAAATAGCTTATCTGAAAGGTTTGACAGTTTCCATGGTGTTAATTCTTCCTCCAGGTGCTGAGAGCTACTAGACAGGTGATTGACAAGCTACCACAAATTGCTCCAACCAACACTAACCCTTCCATTAGTACACTGTTCTTACAACTGACTGTAGATGACATGGGAATATGTGTACCGCTTCTGTCCAACACATTCCAGGTTGGTTATAGAGGCTCGCCTTAAAAGACAACTTAACCCTGGGGTGAAGTCTTTGTTAAATTGCAATTTGATAATGATTAGAAGACTTCCCTTTAATATGGAATGAATTTATTGGTGAAACAAATTGTTCACTTTCAAAATATTAAAGTGAAAATAATCTGCCGCATACGAGAGCTGAGAAAATCAGTTCAGTTCGTTGCTATCTTTAGGGTACAGGGTTTTTTTTTGTTGTCAACTGTGGACTTTGAAGATCAACATTTAGATTTTTTAAAACAAACTTTACACTGTAGGGATTGACTTCTTTGTGAATCAATTTCTTTAGTCAACAAACTGAGTATTTTATTAATCATTTTAAAGTTTTTATATATTTTAAAGTCTTAGCAAACTTACGCTTCAGGCTAATACCAATTCTTTTTGTAAATTTCGAATTGTTGGCACTGGAAATACAATTTTATGTTTCTTGGCTGCCTGAGATCTGTGGTTTTTATACTGTGTAGGTCGTGTCTAAAGGAGACATATGATTTGTATATTTTCTCCAGTTTGTATTTATGAAATGGAAAAAGAGAAGAGGTGGCTTCAAGATGATATTGTTTGGAGTTAAGAAATTAAAATGTGCAGTTTTTAATGTAAGATTTGTAATTTGAAGAAGGAAAAGCAAGAAATATCAATTGAAGTCTGAGGCTTTTCCCTTTGAAGCTGAATAAGTTTATTGTATCTTTTTCTTTAATTGCTTAGAAAATAAAAACAGATGATAAAGCAAGCTTTCAACGATCATGTCTACTTATGTCAAACAGGTCATCCCTGCCCCTGGCATCCAGTCACCCCGTGTTACAGAAGCAGAGCAAGGATCAGCTCTGGTTCTCACTGTGGAAAGCACTCAGATTTCTGCCTGTTCGTCTGGGTCTCTAGTCAGCAAAGGAAAATTCAGAGGTATATTTTATCAGCCCCTGATAGGGTAAATTTTGGGGGAAAAAATCTTTGAATTAAGGTAAAAAAAAGTTCTAAACGAATGTCTGGATCTATTTTGATCAGGTGAAAATAAAAGCAGTGTGGAAAGAAACTGGTTCACATGCATTGTGTTGTAAAAAGGAAATTACCAATGCTTGTTTTAGTCAAAATTAGCTTTTGATGCAAATTATTTTTTAACGATGAGTTTAGTTTTATATATTTTTCTCTACTTTTGTTATATTTTGCATTTTGTTCTACACTACACCTCAGAATTATGTTAATTTAAAGTTATTCTAAACAAATATAATTTATTGCAAAAATGAACTATTCTTATGTTTTTCTCTTCAATCTTCTGTCAGGTTTCTGTGTCCGATTTGCCGATGACTTTGGGTCATCTTGGGATGACTGGAAACCGTGGCCTACAGATGACGGGGCTGTCATGAACCAATGTAAAGTCCCCTCTGGGACATATGAGGTCTGCTCTAGGACTATCAATAAACAAGGTACATTTCAATACTCCTTCCCTCCCTTCTACTCTTACTATCTCTTCTATCTTTCCAAAATGATTTGAAACTATAGCTCACAAATGACGCCATCAATATGTAGCAATGACTATCCCGCACAAATCTTTGGGCCTCTTTTTCGCTCACAAAGTGCCCAAATTCGCGACAAAATATGGGATGAAGTCGTTCCGTACATGCTATTTAAAAAAATTAATTACGAAGCTGTTTATCGATGAATATGACTGAAAGTTGGCACACAGTTAGAAAAGAGGTCATTTTAGATTATGTCAAGCGACAAAACTCGTACGATTACCAGAAGACCGTTAAAAATAGATTTTTACTCTTTGGAGTACAATATTTCTAAAACTACAAAGAGGAGAGATTTTGTCGCTCATAAGGTTATATATGCACATTTCTTCTATTTATATTTCAAATTTCATTTGATTATGATAAGTACTTTTCCCGTATTCTAACAAAACATCAACCCAATTTGCATTTCAATGAGTGAAAATATGGAGACGGCCATTTTGCGCCACCATCGTGCGACACGAAAATGACGTGAGCGAGGCAAGGCTGCCAGGTGGCCACACTTTAACCTGACCAAATTCGAGTTCAAAAGTGGCTAAATAGAAAATCATATGGCTTTCAATATTAAGACTGGCCCACTTAAAATGAACTAAATTTTAACAAACAGAAAATTGAATAGACTAGGATAAATGTCAATGAGACAAAAATAGATGAATAAAAATTAATAAAAAAAGCAAAAATTATATATTTGGCCACACACGTGGCCATCTGGCAACTTGTTCGCAGTGACTGACGACACAAATCCTTGCGCGCTTTTTTAAAAATTAAGGCATTATTTCATTGTTATGTCATAGGGATAGTAGATTAACTCTCTCTCTCTCTCTCTCTCTCTCTCTCTCTCTCTCTCTCTCTCTCTCTCTCAAATAAATACTAGAAATAACATAAGCCATGGTCTCACGGGACTGATTGATAATAATTTAGCTGGCATTTTTCGTTTGATTTGTATGTGTTGTAGACACAAAATTACACTTCGGAAAAGTTCCAAATGATCAATATTATGTATATTTTAAAACAAAATTATAGTTGACCCTAGCCATACAGCTCTAAAACTATACAAGTTAGAACTTTTCTGATGTCTTCATCATATTTTCTGATAATTTTGCCATAAAATTGCCAAGTTTTAATATCTTATTCCATGTATTAAGCGAGATACAGCCACAAACCAGAATAAAACATAGAAAAAGTGTCCTATATTTTCCGTATTTTTTTCTCTTTGTGAGTCATCCAAATAAATGACAGCTTTGAAACTGCATAACTTTGTTATATATTAATGAATTTTCAAAATTCAAAAAGATTTTTACTCAGTGGAGATAGGGCTTTGATTTAAGAGGAGTATTTCCTACAAAAATAGAAAACAAAAATTTTCATAGTCATTGCTACAATATGTTTTTGAAAATAAAACCAAATTGCTTTGTTTGGAAGTAAATTATGAAACATTTATTATTGTTGGTTTGCAAGTCTGTTAAAACTTCTCGTTGTATGTTCTTATTAAGCTTAGACATTGTCAAGGGTTGGGATTTATAATAACATGAAATGAAGTGAGTTGAAAAGTGCCAGAAGACAATAGAGAATAATAACTTCTACAGTGATGGGAATTGAAATCAGGACCTTCTGCTTGGTTGACAATGGTATGCTCTTCAATCAACACCATCCAAAAGACTCACTTATTTGGATTTGTGTATTTTGTGTGGCTATGTGGTTGTGTGTTATGACGCCTTTGGATCAGTCAAGAGTTTGAGTCCCATTCTGAGTGGTGCATAATTGAGTCCTTGGAAAAGACTTTTTACTCATATTCGCCCACTGTACTCAGGTGTAAAATGAGTACTTTGCTGTTAACAGCGTTGTCTCCGTTGGAAAAAAAAGGGTTATATCGCTTAACAAGCATCATGTTTCGTCCTCCATGATAAGTGTTGCTGTTGGCTAGGGACCACTTGCAAAGTGCTTTGAGTATATTTAGTGGATATTGTGCTATGTAAATGCTCTATTTAAAAAACATTTTTTTAAAAAATCAATTTATAACTTGAGAGATATTATGGCTTTATTTACAGATAGCAGTGGCAATGCCAAATGGATTCTGAACGTCCAATGGGACATGAAAGGTATTGACGTTCATCTGGACACAGATATCGGTAAACGGTTTACCTTGTTAGGCAGCACTCTGACCATGCTCGCTGGCCAGGCAGATGATTCATACATCGGCAACAACCAACAGGTACGACTGTCAGACGATGAGCTGGACGATGACGATAAGGAGGATGATGAAGTTACCAGCCCTAGTTCTCCTGATACACAAACCAACAGTAGAGAGGTGAGTATAAAATTATTGAATGGTAGTTGTAATCTGTAACCTCATTGTTTATTTAATATGCATCAGCTTTTTTTACAATTGTTGATAAGTGCTTGCGAATTTTTCTACATTTCAGGTATACAACTAATGGATCAAATTATATCTATTTTAAGTTTACTAATAAAGGGTAAAATAGATTTTGAGATGTTGGCAAGCAATTGTTAATGTTAATTTCATGCTATAAAAACAATGATAAATTCAGGATTCCTGGGCCTGATGGCTCTAAAGACTTCTAAATAAAAATAAATTACTGTGTATTTATTGATAAATACGAATAAATTAGTCTGTATATGATGAAAATAAGAATAATTTAGTGTTTATTTAGTGAAATAAGAATAACTTATGTATATTCAGTGAAAATAAAAGAATGAATTAGTGTGTATTTAGTGAAAATAAAAAAGAATTAGTGTGTATTTAGTGAAAATAAGAATGAATTAGTGTGTATTTAGTGAAAACAGGAATGCATTAGTGTGTGTTTAGTGAAAATAAGAATGAATTAGTGTGTATTTAGTGAAATTAAGAATAAATTAGTATGTATTTAGTGAAATAAATGACAGATTCTTTTATTGTATTTTTTTTCTTCTCCTTGTATGTAGGAATTGCCAGTAAAAAGGAGAACCAGTTTGGCCTCTGACATCCTGCCAGAGGAAATCTTTGCAGACGATTTTGATCCTAAAGAAAGAGCCAGAAAGATTGAGCAGGAGATGAATGAACAAGCCAAAGTTGTTCAAGAATTAAAGTAATTTGAAATATTTTGTCTTTCTTTTCTGATATGTCTCTTGTATTTTAACTTCATGCAAGACGTTAAAGTGTGACATGTGGTATAAAAATTTGATAAACAGATTTATCCATTAATTTCTACCAGATGAATATTGCTATTAAAATCAAAATGTAATCATTTGAAATTAAAATTAATATGGCCAGGGAAAATTAAAACGATAATGTTAACAAGTTGTCTCTCTTGTTTTCCCTTTTCTTCTCCCTTCAAGCCACAACATGCATTTCTCTGTTATTTATTTATTTATTTATTTATTTTTTCTATAATTATTATCTTAAACTGTATGGAATATTGTCTTTGTATTGTTTATGATATATTTTTCAATGAACAGGGAATATTAACATTGTGAAATAACGTTTTTGCGTTGTCCATGATTTGTTTTTTAATGAACAGGGAGCTTTAACTTTGTGGAATAACTTTTTTTGCATTGTTAATATTATTATTTTTTAAAAATAAATGATAAATTAAAAATTGTGAAATAATGATGCATTATTATTTTTTATTTTAAAATAAATGATAGAGAGTTTTAACTTTGTGGAATAACAGTTTTTCATTTTTCATGATTTATTTTCCAATGAATAGGGAGTGCGGAGCCAGTGAGGCCACGATAGAAACAGAGAGGAAAAAACTAGAAGATCTTCAAGCATTGTTGTTTAGAGATTTCCGCAGGGACTTCCTAGAGATGTTGAAGCGTAAAGGAGACAGAGTGAGTTTTCTGTTGCCTTATAAATGATTAACTTTCTCACACCAACAATTTCAAAATTTATGAGACCTGTTTATAAGATTTGTATTAATGATTTAAATCTCACCATGCTGCACGGAAGAGGATAATTTAAAAAAGATCATATGATTTTCAATCATTATAAATATGAAGTAATAAGTTGTTTTATTTATTTATTTTTCTTGTTGGTGTTTCCTGGTGAACGATTTGAATTAGAGTACTTCTGGTCTGAAAAGAACTTTGTCCTTTATTTAAGTTGCTATACAGATTTGGGTGGTGTATTTTATAATTTTAAAAAAATCATTATTACAGGCCAGCTTGCTCAAGGAAAAGCTTGGACTTAGTGCCCGACCCACTGGTCACTACAGATCAAAATCTACAGGAGGTCATAGATATTTAAGGTTGGCAAATGATATACATTTTTTCTTTACATTGTAGATGTGTTGAAGACAAATATACCTTTCGGTCAAAGGAGATTAGAGTAATGTTATATATATTTTGT
This sequence comes from Berghia stephanieae, assembly GCF_034508935.2. Lineage (NCBI taxonomy): Eukaryota > Metazoa > Mollusca > Gastropoda > Nudibranchia > Aeolidiidae > Berghia > Berghia stephanieae. The sequence goes on from NC_088363.1 coordinate 46,263,663, forward strand.
ACAAGTTGTGTCTCAATTTCAGAAATGGCATCACTCTTGTAAAAACAATTTATCATAATAAAATGATTTAATGGGTGGGGTGGGGTGGGATGTTTGAAAACAACAAAAGAGAAAGCCATAAGATGGAATTCTACATGACAACAAATTGCTTTGTATGGATTGATGGAATTTGGGACAGCATGACTCAGTGGTATGGTCTTTGCTTCGTACCCGAAAAGGACCAAGTCCGACTAGCCATTGCTTTGTGTAGCCTTGAGCAAGTCACCTAGCCTTAGCTCACTTTGCAACGCTTCACTGCCTCTGATGCCTGGGCTATTCCAGTCTTCCCTTGGAATAGACTCTAAAGAAAAATTTCCCCTTAGCGATGAATAAGGTCAATTTATTTTGAAAAAACACTACAAAAAAAAAAAGCAAACATCAAACATAAAGAATTTTGCAGGGACCTGTCTTACACAAGACAACAGCTTGACGTTGATGTAGACTGTTAGATTTAGTTCGCCAAATTTTTTGTTTGTTTTTGTTTGCATTTACATCTTTGTTTATATAGTCATGGTATAATTTAACCATGCTTTCTTTTCCTTTTGTAAACGATTATTATTTTTTCATTGGTAATTTTAACATACTTTTATTCCATGACCATGGTACTCAGAATTTAATATTTGAAAAAAAAAAAAAGAAATATGTTTACTCCTTATTGTTCCAGAGCTCCGTTAGGCAAACATTACAGTATTGATGCAGGGGGACCTGGGCCTACAAGAAGGCAGTCAGAACATTTCACCAGACCATCCCGGGTGTCATTCTCTGGTGCCCAGCTCAACACATACACACCACCTCAGTAAGTTGCATTTTTACGATTTGATTCTAAACTGCTAGAAGCTGAGGACTGTAAAAAGTAATAAACAAAAATTAATATAACAGCTTCAAAACGTATCTTTTGGTATTTTGTTATTTTTTTAAGCTTTTTTATATTTATTTTTGTTTATTAATTCTTACGATTTCTAATTTTTATGATTTTGATTATTAAGATAGGTACATTGGTTCCTAAGAAAGGAATCCTATTGTTCTAAGAATTTGACATCGAACATCTGCTTCTTTGAGAGAATAGGCCTTAAAAACCACCAGCTCTTGTCAATAATCAAGAAACTGAAGTTGTCAAAAGATAGGATAAAAGATAGGATTCATTTGAAATGCTTTGCATGGAAGGTGCCTGCAAGGACGAGTGGAACATGGGGAGGCCAGGCCAAGAAGAAGGTGTTTTCCAGACAGAGTAGACTGGCTGGGGATGACAACCACAGAAGCAGGATGCACGGCCCAGCCAAAAAAACAGAAATCATTTCCATCAAGCTATTTGGGAGACTATGTCAAACATCCATCTTTAAGAAGAAGAAAAAATACAGTAGAATCCTGATGAAGTCAACACTGTGTGACCAGATATATTGGTTGACTTGAAGCTAGGCTGACTTTATCCATTATCAACGGAACACATTTAGATAAAGAACAGAAAAATTGGGACCAACAAGAGTTGTTGACTTTCAGCAGAAGTTGACTTTAAGAGCATTGACTTTATGCAGATTCCACTGTAAGTACCTGGATTACTGGGCTTGATTCCTTTCACTAGTGATGAAGTCGACTTCACAGCTTAGGCTTCCTTCCCTGTATAAGCTGTGAATGCTTGCCATTCTCTCCCATTGGTGATGATTACACATGTTACTGCTTCAGGCTTGAAGAAGTAAATAGCAATGAATCAATTGAATCAAACTCCCTGTAAATTCGCAAAGTCCAATGGTTAGGATATTTCAAAGATTTCTCCTTTCTTGTGGCTATGTGGTCTTGTGGTATGACACTCATTTTCGGATTGAAAGGCCCTTGTTTCGAGCCTCACTCGGCGCATAGTTGAGTCCTTGGAAAAAGACTCTTTACTCACATTCTGTTTCCATACTCAGGTGTAAAATGAGTACCTGGCCGCCAACAGTGTTGTCTCTGTCGGAAAAAAATGTAATATTGCCTAACAGGCGTCATGTCTTGTTCTACATGTTACATGTTGCTGCTGGTCAGGGACCCTTTGTAAAGCGCTTTGAGCACATTTAGTGGATATTGCGCTATATAAAAGCTCTAGTTTTTCTTTGCAAAACAAGATGAATAAGACACTAAAAATGAATGTAAGCTGATAGGATGGCATTATTTAGGCGAATAAATTTGTGAAGTATTCAACTTAGTTTTCTAAGATTTAAATTGATAATGGATATGTGCATGAAAGAAAACAGGAATGGATCAGTAAAAACACAAATAAATATACAATTATGTATCTGCCTCTTAACTGTTAAGAGAGTTGTATTGGCTGCCAATTGAGCAAAGAATAAAATACAAAATGAGCATACTGGTCTACAAGGCAGTATACTCTGACAGATCTCAAAGACACAATTCATGTGGACACTCTGACAAGAATCTTGCATTAAAAAAAATGATAGAAATAGTCTTATTAACTCCCAAAAACACTCCACAAAATTGATGAAGTCTTTGATGTTTTCGGTCCCCCAATTCCGGAAATCTCTCCCAAAGTTTTTCAGTGCCGATCCTTTCGGGCATGTATGAATAAAAACGTCTTTTTAATGTTTAAATTTATAGCTGAACTCTCTCTTGTACATGCAAGAATGTAATGCTTCTGTAATGTGCTTTGAACTTATGATGAAATGGGATAAATTGCTTAATAATTACTATTGCTATTTTTTATTTTAATTTATGAAATGATGAACTCGTACATTTTGATTGATTTGTTTTCTGTAGCTCACCTCATATAGATCCTTTCGAAGAGAGTGGGTCAGAGAGGGAAGATGACGAAATTATATTTAGTCGCAAAAGGTCAAGGTCATTAGAAGTCATCACAAGTTCTGGATCTGATTCACAAGCTGAAGTGGTGGATCATGTGACAACTCCACAGTTACGACGACCTCACAAAATGTAAGTATTTTGTTTTGTTTACTCTTTTAGAATAGGATCTCACTCTGTCTGTCTCTCTCTCTCTCTCTCTCTCTCTCTCTCTCTCTCTCTCTCTCTCTCTCTCTCTCTCTCTTTATATATATATATATATATATATATATATATATATATATATATATATATATATTATATATATATTATATGTATATATATCTACCAACTGAGCTATTGGGACTCTCAAACTGCTTCCAGGTAGTGGGCTTACTTTATCAATTACCAATGAGTTGACTCAAGGATCATTAACTCTGACTATATTACACTGTGCTATCCACGATACTATGCACCTTTCATGGACTGTCACACTATCTTCCCATCCATCATCACACTTGCTTGTGTTTTCTCCATAAAACTCGTCATTTTATGATTTTAAGTATTCTGATTTTCTATTCCATTTTCTTTCCACAATCATTATTTTTCTCTTTTGGGTAATAACAACAGAGCGGCAATTGCGCAAATTGTGAAGGGTGTGTGGGTAATAGGGTTTGTGCAGTTGATTGAATTAATTATACACTAACCAAAACACAAAAAAACCCTATCAGAATTGATCTTACATGCTATTTTCGCTTTTTTACTTCCAAATAATGTAAATGTTAATTGATTAATTTATTTGTTTTGACAATTTTAACTATTTTGTAGTGTTGAAATTATTCACATATAAAGCACAACTATGGCTGTGAAACTGCTCCTTAGTTATATATCTGTACAAAAATGTTCCTTTATGGGATGTAATAAAGTATTATTATTATTATTATTATTATTATTAAAATCTTTATCCTTCCATTTTCAATCAAGAATCAGTAATTTGATGATAGATAAATATCACCTGCACACACAAAAAAAAAAATGCATCGTGAAAATTTTCAAAATCTCTCTTATTGAATTTTGAGAGTAAAAAACCTTATCAATGGCCAAAAGTACACTGCAAATTTGAAATTTGTATCTAAATTATAATCGACCTATATTTTTATATTTTGGTGGAAATTAGCGCATACACGTTACTAATTCCAATTTCCACGCACATTTAGGGATTCTGATGAAATTTCCAGCTGATGTATTTTTTTGCATCATTCTGTTACCCAACCAGATAGGTATTTAAAATTTGAAATTTGTATTTTAAACCGACTTGAGTTATAGTGGAGTTGTAGGATGTACTTTTTCGTGTGCCACAGTGTACTTAAACCATACCTGCCTATTATTACGGACCGTCTGTAATTGTTACGGAAGTGTAAGGATAATTACAGACTTAAGGAAATAGAAGAAATATTACTGATACAAATGGTCGCAGTGTTGAATTAAAAAAAAAATAATTTTTTGAAGAACTGTAAATGGTGTTAATATATATAGTGTGTAGAATTTGTAGAAAATGTAGTTTTTACTTATTCACTGGACTTGATTTCTTATGAATATTTTGCCATGCTGTGGAAAATGGACTTTGAATGAGGCTTGACCCGCATATATAGTAGGCCTATATAACATGGTAAGTTTATTGTACATATATAAAAGGGTGTATCTATCATTATTTTTGTTTGTTTTAGTATTACTGACCATTAATTACTGATGAATTTTGTATTTCTTATTGAATTTGAAATTTTCAAGTAGGCATGTATGACTTTAACAATAGACATTTTCCTTTTTTTTTTCAGGCGTAACTCCACTGATGACTCCAGTGGTGCAAGCCCTAAAGATGTCGGCAGTAAATTATCAGAGCAAAGCATTGACTTTGAGCTGGATGTCAAGGTCTTCATCGACAGAGGAAATTGTTTCCTCTACCCTAAAGAGGCGAAGGAGGAGGAAGTCAGAAAGTAAGAGGGGGTGGGGTGGGGGGTAAAATATAAGTTATGATCCACAGTGGTGCAACGTTGAGTCCCTTGAAAAGCTTCCAAAATCAAATTCTCTCACATTACTCAGGGTGTAAAATAAGTAACTGACCATTAACAGTGGTGTCTCCATTTAACAAGAATTTTGATATCAGTTAGAGGTAGTAGTAGTAGTAGTAGTAGTAGTAGTAGTAGTAGTAGTAGTAGTAGTCGTAGCGTATGGCTACACCTCCAAATTTATTTCGTCAACCCAGCTTCGAAAGTCTTCCACCGCCCTAAGGACTGTTTCATAGCCACCTTCAAGTTTAGTTACTGGACAGTGGAGGACGATGGGACATTTCTGGCAGGCATCACTGTTCCCAAGTTTCCATCTGCACATATTTGATGCAGTTCTGCCTTGTCCTGTAAAGAGGCGATTTGAGGAAACTCAGTATTTCCTGGCTTATGGAATGCATCTGACAGGTGTCATGTCTCGTCTAAAGGTTGTAAAAGAAATGGAAATTGAATTTTTGGTCAAAATAATCAGAATTAAGAAATTGGTGGTTTTTTAAAGTTTTGTTTTATTTTTATTTTTTTCGTTTAAAAAATGACATTCATCCTTCTAAAATATGTGATCTATCGTTTCAAAATAGAATTATGTTGGGATTAACCAAAAAAAGTTAGTTTAAATTAACATTGACCAGAAATTTGAGGTATATTCTCCCCACATTAAGAAACTATTTCTACTGTCTTCAATAATTAACCCAAATTTCATATTTTTGACTGTAAAGTCAATTTTTGGCATCAAAATCACCCTGACATAATACTGGTTTGATGCGATAGGTCACATATAGCATACTGGTTCACTTAAACCTCATAAATTAGATTGTCAGTATCTAGTTGTCCCTGAAATAAAACTGTAATTAGGTGACATTGTCCTTTGTTCATTATGATGTTTAGGATGAAGATATCAAGCTTCGATGAACATCTTTCATGTCTTCTCTGTGATACTTCTCAGAGCATGCAAATTAAGAATCAACAATAGTTTGCATGCACCCAAGCATCAATATTAAAAAAACAAATGATTTAATGATTTTGGTACTGGTGATGATGATGATAAAGATGATGATCTTGATGATGATGAAATTGGTAATGATGACAATGATGACAATCTTGAGGTCTAAAATCTAATTCACATTTTATCTTCACCTGATATCCAGGAATGCCAAACAAGAGAAACGTGGATCAGGTGGTGAAGGCAGCCCTCCCAGTAAACGGAAATTGAAGAAAGAAACATCTTTTGGATCAGGCCTGGGCAATCCACGAAAACTATCTGGTCAACCGGATACTAGCGTTTTCTTTATTCCAAGTGTAGACGTGAAGGTAGTTTGAGATGATTCGGTTTTCTATTTGTCATTGGATATTTGAAATTTTGTCATATCATAGCAGTACTGTTCTCTCTCTCTCTCTCTCTCTCTCTCTCTCTCTCTCTCTCTCTCTCTCTCTCTCTCTCTCTCTCTCTCTCTCTCCCTCTCTCTGTTTCATTCCCTTTCACTCTCTCCATCTCTCTTTCTATCCTTCTCTCTGTCTCTCTCCCGCTTTCTGTCTCTTTCTCTCAGTCTCTCCATCTCTCTGTCTTTTTATCTCTCTATCATCTATCTCTCTGATTCTCTTTCTTTCCATCTATTTTTATGGAGGTAAAAGTGATCTTGACATGTTACAGATGCCATAAAAATTTCGAACAATAAACAAAACAAATAAAAATGAAAAGAAACAAAACAAATTTTTAAAACCCCCCCAAAACAAACAACAACAAAAAACAACATAAAAAACACAACAACAATTTTGAAAAGACATTTATCACATCAAAAAATGTAGATTTATTTATGAATATTTTTTCTTTATTATTTCTTTTCTCCAGGTTCACTACAATTCCAGAACTGAAAACCTCCATGACTTGTCCAGCACGGAGGAGTCTTTCTTCATGGCCACATCTGCTGAATCCACCCCAATGCCATCTGCACCCAGCACGAGATTCAACAACGCTGCCAGATCACCCAACCCTCATCCGTTTGTGCCAGAGATCACAGTCACCTGTCCCACCATTAGGGAAGAGACACCGACTGCTTCACCCAGAGACAGTATGCTGGAGTCGGACGGTGTCAATTTTAAGAAGGGCGGACAGCTGAAGAGAGCCAATCTGTATGCCTGGTTTTCTCTTAAAGCTCTTCCTGAGGTAAATTTCAAGATAAAACTTATATGGCTTTGTGGCCTAGGGGTATGAGATTCGTGTTCAAACCACTAGATCCCTGGTTTGAATCCTGCTCTGGACTGCACAGAGTCCTAAAGAAAACTTTTTCTACACTTAAGTGTAAAGTGAGTACCTGGCTAATAATAATGTTGTCTATGTTGTCGAAACAAAAATTGTAGTAGCACCATTCAGGCATGATGTCTCGTGCTTGGGACACCTTGTAAAATGCTTTGAGAACATTTAAAACAAAATAATATTCTTTATATAGGCTTCATTTTTCTATTTATTTAATTTATAAAGTATTTATTATTTTATTATTAAGTAAATGCCTTTATTAACTAAACATGTCTAAGTGAGCCAGTAAAGATGTAAAAAAAAAAGTTGAAGAATAAATTGTAAAAGTGACTCATATCTATTGTTTTCTTAAAAATAGGCCTGTTTTTGTGGGTAGTGATTGATTTTGACATTTGACCCTTAAAATATTTTTCTCTGTCTAATTCAGTTTCCAGAATTGTATAATCATTAAAATGAATACCGTATGTCTTAATAAACACACATGAACGAACTTGAACTAGATTCACTGAGTAAAAGGGCAGTGTATTACACACACATCGATAGGTATGTGTCATGTCTCTTCATTCATGCAAAATACTAAATACCCAAAATAGTTCTCAGCCAATTATATCACAACTTTTCTGTTTACCAGTTTTCATTGAATTTTTCAGTTTTTATATTTATTATTCTTTTGTATGCTTCTTAGGAAATGATCATCAGCCCTCCAGTCTTAGATTTCCTAGAACAAGCTTTAGAGCCCCTGCCTATAACGTCAGGAGGGACCACATCCTCAATACTAAAACGAGGTAAGTGCACGTTTTTTTGTTTTTTTTTAATCCTTTGTTCCTTCTTTGTCTTTTTTTTTTAATTTAAGACTTAACTTAAGACTTTTATTTTCACAATGAGTGGATTTGTTAAATCATTGATTACAAAATATTGGCCAAACACTGAACCACTTGAAAATTTGACCGTATTTGCAGACTAGATGTTCCCAAATACTTGTCTGCTGTCTCTCTGGATTAAAAAAGATATATCAACAGTTTTACTGGTTTCGTTATTGGCCTCAGAAGGGTTTTGAACTGGAAACATTTCCGTGTTTAAAATTTATTTATTTATTTATTTTTTTAAGCTGCTATATTCATGTTTGTACACTAATTTTGATAGTCTGTATTGCATCATTTGCAGATATGAGATGAGATCATTGATTGACTAAATGAAATTACTGTCATGTATGTAGCAGGAAAACTTCTCTACATCCTATCACTTTGCACAAAAATGAATACAACTTTAAAAACAGGCAAAATACTAAACAAAAAGTCCAATTGTTATCCGGATTGGGCATGCCAAGAAATTTTGTCCCGTCTATATAGATTTGTTATGAAGTATTAAAGTTTTAACTTTGTTTGTCACTGGCTGAAGAAGAATTTTGAGCCTAAAACATTCCGTGTTTGATATTTATTATTTTTTTTATTTTTTATTTATAGCAGTTTTCTTCCAGCTATAATAGTGATAACAATGAAAACCTTGGTATTTTTGTGAATTATGACTGTCACATGCTGTAGTGGAATAAAACATGATTACGGTAAAATATGATTTTAATGAGCCCTTGATATGCCGATCTACTTTTTTCCCCTCTAAAACCATGATTTTTAATTACCACTGATAATGTATATTTATCAGACATGGTGGACACATTTGTCAACAACATGGACATGGACGCATCCCAGGGTTCCCTAGGCCAGCAGTCTATGGCATTCTTTCCTGTCGATGTTGTCGTACACATTAAGGTGAGATAGGATATTTCGCTTTCTTTTTTTTGGAATCTCGAGGTGCCTAAATGAATCAATAAAATGTGTAGTAAAATAAAGGGAATCAAAATGACTCTTTTATAAGATACAACACAAAGTAAACAACGTTTCGGCCGAAACATCGTTTATTTTGTGTGGTATCTTTTATGTCTTTTTTATTCCCTTTATTTTCCTATAGATTTTAGAATTGGTCAGATTATTGCTGATATCTCTTTAGAAGCCATCTGGTCACTGTTTATATGTGACCCCCTGTCTCTAAATAGTATTATGTCAGGACGAATTGGACCCTTAAAAAGTGAATTTACAATTAGTATTATAAGATATGGGGTCCTGATAGCTCAGTTGGTAGAGCACTCACTTTACAATCAACAAGACTGAGCTCGATCTCGGGTGTAATCGAGATTTTTCTCTGACCTCTCTGTCCACCCAGCAGTGATTGGGTATCTGGGTCTGTTAGATCTGGTGGAAAGTACTTTGCGATAGACTAGCATCCTATCCAAAGAGTAGCAAGCAATTGCTATTGTCCGTTTCATAAAAATCTGGATAAACTCCAGCTCCATGGGCCTATGACTCTGAGGGACTGCTTCTATCATAAGAAATACGAACTTTGTGTCTTTTGCAATGTAAGAAAGTGTTTTTATTCTCCACCCCATAAGACATAGAAATTAACCCAAAGTTTGATATTTGTGGCCAAAAATTCAATTTGCAACAGACAGTTCATTCCAACATAATACAGGTTTGAGATAATGGGTCACACATGAGAAAGTGGCTTTCAAAACCTTGCCAAGTGACACCAAGACAGTATTAGAGTTAAATCTATTTTAGACATCTTGGAATCACTCGTGAAAAGCTTAACCTGCAAAACATGCAGGGTATTGTTCTAAAAGGCAAAATATTTTTCTCTTTAACTCAGTGCGGTTATGCGGTCTAGTGGTATGGCATCCAACTTCGGATTGTCCAGGGTTTGAGTCCCGCCCTGAGTGGCGCATGAGTCCTTAGAAAAGGCTCTAAACTCACATTCTCTCACAGTACTCACTGTAAAATGAGTACCTGGTTGTTAGCAGCATCATCTCTGTCCAACATGTTAATTATTGCTGTTGGCTAGGGACCTCTTGTAACTGTTTTGACTGCATAGAGTGGATATTGCGCCATATTAATGCTCAAGTATTACATAAATGAAAATAAAAATAGGGATTTTCTCTGAATGAAAATAAATCCAGACTCAACAAATTTTTAAAGTTTATTTTGTTTTTTAAAATTTTTTGTTGTTTTTTTTAAAAAGTTAACTCTTCACACAATTGACAAGATAAATCATTTTGATTGTTCATTTTTTGTTTGTTTTGTTTTAAAGGTTGACCCATCCTTCATCCGTTTCAACTGCCACCCTGTATCGCGAGTGGAGTGTCTGTTACAAATGCCCTCGCTTGACCTTTTCTTCTCAACAAAAAAGACGGACATCAATGAAAGCATGTTGGCCGATACATCTTTCTCTCCAAAGTCATGTAAGAGTGTTTTGGGTTTGTAAAAAATTTGTAGGGAAAATACTTGATTGTCATTTTTTAAAATCTCTTTTTTTATTTTGCAATGATTGAAATTGTCCTGATAACTCTTATCATGTGATATCTGTTTAGGGCTTTAAAGGCTGATTTATCCAGCATGTCAAAGTAATAGTTTTCTTCATGAAGAATTTTCTGGAATTATTTGAAGGCTGGTTATCCAAAACTCATTTTATCGATTTTTCTACTTTTTGAGATTTTTCCTCATGCGATAATTTGAAACGTAAAGTTTATTTTACATCATATGATAAGATAATATGCCGAATGAGAAATTTTAGGGGAAATAATCCTCAATATCTCAATATGAGAAAAAACGGAGTTCAGGAGTTTTGGAAAACCACTGTTCATTTAGATTCAAAATTTATTAACAATACGTTTATTTTTCAGCATCTGACTCGAATGACAGAAGTGCCCGATGTAATTTTAGACTTATTTTCATATCAATTACAATGGGCATAGTATGAAGTTTTATATTTTTTAGCACATTTAATTAATATTGGGCAATATAAAATTATCTAAATTTTTTTTTCCTTTTTAAAAACAAATGAATTCTTATTTCACAATTAAATTTCAGGTCAGTCTACTCCAGCAAGGACCAGACATCCCAGTGGTTCAGCCAATGACTCAATGGGGATTGGAATCAATACGACTCCCACTGCAAACTCCACCACTAATTTCTACCCTGGGTCTAGCTCAGGTGGGCTCAGCGTAACGGGATGTATGTCAGATTTCTCCTTGTACATCTTCCACCCCTATGGAACAGGAGTACAGAGGAGATTGGCAACCCATGGAGACCAAGGGGCCTACAGGAGTCCTGGATTAGGTAAGGATTGCTTCCCCCCCCCCCATTTTTTTCTATTTAATAGATAGAAGCTTTATTTAAATGATTTTATGATATACATATGTACATTTACTTTCAACACTTTTAATACTTTCATCATTGGCTATTCACTCACTCCTGCTTTTACTGGAGTAACCAGTTTGTTGAAAGTGCCTTAGTAAAGACAGTGATTGTCACCCATTTATTTAATCTGCAATAAAATGTGGAAACGGTTAACTGCTTTACTATCAAACTATGGTTTTATTTAAGTGAAGCAACTTTTAGGAGTAAATTTTGGGAACATAAACCCGTGCAAGCTTAACATCTGATTAAAGCAGGCTGAATTTTATGGGACGATTTTGTAAAAATTACTATTTTTTAAAAACATTTCTGTTTTGTCTGGCACTGACACACTTTTCCAGATTGTGTTGGTGCTAAAATAGTTGAAATATTTATTAATCCCACAACAGGTAGCATCTCAGAGAATTCCACCCATTCTCTCCTGGACATTGGACGTCGAGATTCCCTCAGTCTCAACGTGGAATTCATCCGAGTCAACATCTCAAGAACTCGTAAACTAGAACGGTCCAGTGAACTCGGTGACAGCCCATCCAAAACGGAGCAACAGACTCGTTCTAATGCTGTCAGGTTTTCAGGTGATTTGATGTTTGTATATTTTTGGTGACATTTGAATTTTGTCTTATGTTTTCTGAAACGGACATCATCATTCTGTGCCCTTTTAACAACAGTTGGCGACCATTTTTTTCTCTTTTCTGGGCTGTTCTACGCTACCTATCTTCGTTTTCAGTAATCCTTCATTTTGGCAATTGGTCAACTATCTTTCCCCTTGTTTTTCTTTGGTTCTATTTCTGTCAAATTTTTCAGTGGATACAAGCCATTTTCTTTCAATTTCTCATGATTTGTTCCAGGAACCTCGCATGTTGGTATTTGGGATTTGTTTAAAATAAGCTTTTTTCTTCTTTTATTTTTTGCCACACACGGGTTCATTTTTCTCCCCTCCAAGATAACACCAGCATTCTTCTGTAAAACTGTTTTTAAAAGAGTATCGAATATTTAATTGAACTTTGCTCTTATCAGAAAGAGAGACAGTAATTGCAAAAAGATTCAAGCTTATTTATCTCTGTTTATTGCTTTTGGTAGATCTGAGTTGAAAGGATCCACAGTCTTGTCACAGATAGACTAGAGTTACTGTCAGAGCATAAAACTTAAACTTTAAACATTAACATGTCTAGCCAATGTTCTGTTTGGGTGAAGCTGATGTTTAACAATTGAAATAAATATCTTACTTGAGTTTAAAATTTCTAGTATTTGACTTTTAACTCATTTCTTCTTCTTCTTCTTCTTCTTCTTCTTCTTCTTCTTCTTCTTCTTCTTCTTCTTCTTCTTCTTCTTCTTCTTCTTCTTCTATTTCTTCTTCTTTTCATGATAAGCATTTTCTTTCTTTCTCTTTTTCAACCTCGCATTTGTATTTGTTGTTTAATACTTTTTCTTCTTTCTATTTTCCCACAGGGTTCATTTTTCTCCTCGATCACATTCTTCTTACTTTTTTTAAAAGTATCGATATTTAATTACTTTGCTCTTATCAAAGAGAGACAGTAATTGCAAAATTCAAGCTTATTTCTCTGTTTATTCTTTTGTGTCTATTAGGTCCACGTCTTGTCACGATAACTAATTCTGTCAAGCATAAACTTACTTTAACTTAACATTCTACCATGTTCTGTTTGTAAGCTGATGTTTAACAATTGAAATAAATATCTTACTTGAGTTTAATTTCTAGTATTGACTTTTACCTTCTTCTTCTTCTTCTTCTTTCTTCTTCTTCTTCTTCTTCTTCTTCTTCTTCTTCTTCTTCTTCTTCTTTTCTTCTTCTTCTTCTTCTTCTTCTTCTTCTTCTTCTTCTTCTTCTTCTTCTTTAAGTCTGTAACTTCAGATTTTGAAGATTCCACAGACCACAGTATTTTTCTTTCATTGGAGATGTGAGACTATTAAACATGATATAATTCACTTTGACATAATACCACATTGCTGTGTCACATTTTAAGCGTTAATGTATAAAATTCATGAGTGAATAAGAATTAACATTATATTTATTTATTTAATCCCTCCTAGCCATATGTGACATTGGAACGGCTTCCTTCAAGTATGACATGCGTCGACTGACCGAGATTCTGTCCCTACCTAAAGCCTGGTATAGAAGAACTCTGGCGCGACGCCTCTTCCTTGGAGATGAGAACATCCACTTGAATGCTGGGGATGGTAAATGATTATAATTGTTTGATAGAGAGCAAGTGATTCATGTTATTATGTTTCGTTATTCTTTATTTGATGTTGAAATCCTTGTTGTTTTGCTGCATTGTGTGATGACAAGCTTAATGTTACAGATTTGATTCATTTAGTTAGTTGATTTGCATGTTGTGAACTCTTTGTGCTGTTTTTATCTATTTTTTTTTCACAAAGCGAAAGAATTTCAGATTTTACTTATGATAGCCTATTAACACTTCTTTTGAATCTGTCTTTATTGTATTCTTCGTCTCATCCTCCTCTTCCTCCTCCTCTTTCCCTCCTCCTCCTCTTCTTCTTTTTCTTCTTCTTCTTCTTCTTCTTCTTCGTCTTCTTCTTCTTCTTCTTCTTCTTCTTCTTCTTCTTCTTCTTCTTCTTCTTCTTCTTCTTCTTCTTCTTCTTCTTCTTCTTCTTCTTCTTCTTCTTCTTCTTCTTCTTCTTCTTCTTCTTCTCCTTTTTCTTCTTCTCCTCCTCTTTCTCCTTCTGCTTCTTCTTCTTGTTCTTCTTCTTCTTTCTATTATAAAATAATTATTATTCATGTTAGTATTACTGTAATTGATATTGTTATTTTGTTGATCATTAAGTGTAATGAATATGTGTCACCAAAACGATATATATATATTTTTTTCTGATTTTGTATTACTATTGATTAATTTCCAACCATATAATTGAAGCAACAAACAGCATGATATTTAGAAAATAAATCGATATTTTGAACTACATATTGCAAAATTTACCTTATTTAAGAACCCATCTGTTAAGATTTTTTATAATGATGTTGAAAAACATTGTTTTGAGCATGAAGTGTTGTCACTTTTTTTTTTGTTATCTATATGATCCGATATCATACCACAGTATATAGTATAGTTAAAACTGAAACTTCTATAAATCTCTATACAGAAACTAAGTTTAATAGAAACTGATTAAAGTCTGATAGAAGCCAAAGTTTGTAAAAATGTATGCAAAAAAAGTGAAAACGGAAGGATTTGAAACAATAATAGTTAATGATAGATAACGTTCATATAGCGATACACCCCGTAACTACAAAGCGGTTTACAAGAGTAGTCAGAACATTATATGGAGATATGACATAAATTATGATCAAATTATCAAATGTAAATTTATAGCTTGAGTAAATAGAATTAAAAAAAAACAAAACAAAAAAACCCCCAACAAAATAAACAAACAAGAAAAGAAAAAAGAATCAACCTTTGGTGTACAAAACTTTTCAGCAAATTAAAAAAAAAAAACATTAAAAAAAAGAGTTCTGATCTAGGTGCACATGATAGCTTGTCTGGTAACCAAATGCAATTATGGGCTTGATTTGACTTTTTTTGTGATGGACAAAAACTATTTTGTGTTACTACAACGAGCCCATAACAATTTGGGTTGTTAGACCTTCAAATAAGTACATTTCATTTCTGACAAATCCAGGCATGCAGCCATTATTCCCTTGACATGATGTTTGATGCCAGTGGTTTTCTTGATTTTAAAAATTATTTTCTTTTTTTCTTCTTAATTTTGTTTTTCTTCTTTCATTTGATGTTTTCATTTTGTTGGTACTCTATCTGTACATTGTAAGCCACTTTAAAATGTCTTTTCACAAGTTGTTTTTTTTTTTTTTGGGGGGGGGTTTACATCATAAATTTTCCAAGATTATAATGAATTCTAATCTTTGAGAACAGGTGTCTGCTGTTACAAAGAAATATTGTCTAACCAGAATTGTTTTTGAATTGATATACATTACAAATTGATTAATGCAGGGCACATCGATTTTTATTTTCAAATTTTTGTGTGAATATAAATGAAAATCAGGAATTTTGTGAAGTTGTTTTGAAAATCTTACAACAAGGTATTTACATTGCCATTTTATACGATGGATGTTGACTTAAAGTGGTTTACTGTGTACATTTTTTGTGTTCCTGCATCCAGTGTTATTTAGTAGTGTATGATTGTAAATTTATTTTCCTTAACGGCCCCTAACCGCCAAAAACTGGTTGACGTCTTTTATCATCAGACCCAGACACGCCCACTTCTTCCTCATCCTCCGGCCTGCCCACATCTGGTCACCCAGCTCCATTTCCCCCTTCCCAGAATTCCATGTCACATCCTTCCCTCAATCTACTGGGCCTGCCCAGTCCTCTCAAAAAGCACCATCGACGAGGATCCTCCGGAGACAAAATCCGGGTGCAGTTGAGTCCTGAGTTTAAGAGTGAAATTGCCACCAGGAGAGGTGTGGATGTTTTTGCTATTTCTTATCAGATATGATTTTTAATTTATTTTATAAACAGATGACTTTTAAACAGAGTGAATATAATATAACAGCTTGTGATTTAGATTGTCACATTATAGTTTTGGTTTTGTTTCTCCCATTATAAATAGTCTATTTATTGTAATCTGTAATATTATTTCCTGTTTTTCTCTTTTTCGTGAGATTCACTGTTGGGTGTTTTTCTTTGTGTTTATTTCCCATGTTTTTCTGAATATTTTTGTTTTGAAGTGAAGTGAATTATATTTCATTTGTTTATTATTTATTTATTTTTGAGATTATGTGTCTTAGATTATAGTTAAAGTTTGTAGTTAATGTAAGTAGGGAACTTTACATTTCTTTAATAATAATAATAATAATAATAATGCTGAAAACTTATATAGCGCTATAACTCCGAGACACCAGACTCTAAGCGCTTAAATTACAAATTACTTTGGCTGAAACATACTCATTCACACACACAAGCACACACACACACACACATACACACACACAACACAACACACAACACAAACCAAACCTATCTTGCTTCTCATACTATCTACTAAAATCGAAACAAATATGTTTTAAGCGAACGTTTAAAAATAGACAAAGATTCTTTTTCACGAATGCTCTGCGGTAAGGCGTTCCAAATAGAGGGTCCGAAATGAGAAAAGGATCTCATTCCAGCATTTTTCCGAATTCGAGGGACAACTAGTTTTGTGGAATCACTGGCCGAACGTAAGGGGCGGGGTTTTGAATATCTTTCAATTAGTTCTGAAAGGTAGGAAGGGGCAGTACCTTCAAGACAACGATACACTAAAACACAAGCTTTGAATTTAATTCTTTTCCCAACAGGCAGCCAATGCAGGTCATGAAGTAGAGGTCCGGCAGAGTCGCACCTACGCTTCATGAATACTAGTCTGGCAGCGCTGTTTTGGACAATCTGAAGACGTTTCAGATTGTATTGCGAAACGCCAAACAACAGAGCATTACAATAATCCAATTTCGATAGTACGAGGGACACAACCAGGTGCTTGGTCACCTCCTCAGATATGAACCGTCTAATGGAAGCAATCTTTTTTAGTTGGAAAAAGAGAGATCTAACCAAATTATTAACCTGATGCTCCATCGACAGTCCAGAGTCTAAGAATGTGCCAAGGTTTTTCACTTTGTCAACAATTTGAATAGAGGCATCCCCCAACTTCAAATCTGTTTCACTTTTCCACTTCCTGTTCCCCACATACAGCACCTCCGTCTTATCATCATTCAGTTTCAGTCTGTTCTCATTCATCCTTTTCTTAACACTTTGGATACAATTTTTACTATTGGCTGATACTTCTTGTAAATTTCTCGTATTGGAAACGCAGTACAATTGCGTATCATCAGCGTATTGATGGTAAGACAGACCAAAACTTCTGATGATTTTAGACAGAGGGCCAACGTACAAAACAAAAAGAACGGGTCCAAGTACTGAACCCTGGGGAACCCCACAATCAAGAAAGATTTCCTCCGATCTATATTCATCCACCGTAATAATCTGTTTACGATTAAACAAATATGACCTAAACCAATCAAGCGCTGCACCAGACACGCCATAAGTAATTTCAAGACGTTTGAGAAGAAGATTGTGATCAATAGTATCAAAAGCAGACGATAGGTCAAGCAAATTCAGCAAAGAACATGAACCATTGTCTATAACAGAGAGGAGATCATTAACAACCCTAACAAGTGCGGTTTCCGTCGAATGATGTTGCCTATAAGCAGACTGAAATTTTTCTTCAAGACAATTATTTTTAAGATGAGACAGTAATTGTTTCAAAACAAGCTTTTCTAAGATCTTAGAGAGAAAAGGAAGATTAGAGACAGGGCGATAGTTTTTTAAGTTCTCTTTATCGAGATCAGGTTTTTTCAAAAGGGGTTTGACATGAGCAACTTTGTAAATGTCTGGTACAGCACCTGACTGCAACGAATTATTAACAATACATGTAAATGGTGTTAAAATTACATCAATGCATTTTTTAAAATGGCAGTATTTAAGGGGTCTAAATCACAGCTTTTAGTTGGAGACGACATAATGCAATCACATAAGTCAGCTTCAGTAATCTTTGAAAAATGTGTTAATGAATCACCATGAAACGTGTCAAATGTTGTATGGATCGATTCAGACGAGAGTTCTTTCCTGATGGTATCCGTTTTTTCTTTAAAATATTGACCAAAGCGAGTTGGTAGATCTGCACGATCGATTAAAGATGGGAGAGCTGGTTGCGTCTGTTGTCCCAGCAGTTCCTTGGTCAAGGCAAAGAATTGTCTCGAACGTCCCACGTTTTTGAGGCTTTCTTCATAGAATTTCTTTTTGGCCCTGAAATTGACGGCTTTTGCATCATTTCTAGCCGCGATGTATCGCTTCTTATCGACAGCATCGCTGGACTTGAGCCATTTTCTTTCTGCCCGCCTCCTGGCTAATCCATTCAATTTTATTTCGGTATTATACCAGGATGCTTGACGTCTCACTTTTACTGCTCTAGTTGTTAAGGGAGCATGCTTGTCCACCGTACCAACAATTGACTCGTGGAGACCATTCGCATCATGTTTATTTTTAACGTTATGGTCAAGGTCTTGTTTAAAAATGTTCATGTTTATATTCTTCAAATTACGAGATGTTATCATCTTTTTTACTTCGTGCTTCATTGGAAATAAAACGCAAAACACAATTAAATGATGGTCAGAGATTAATTTATCAATATTTGAGACAGGTGAAGAGAGAGAATGTTCAATGTCTGTAATGACATGATCTATTGTGTGGCCATGGTTGTTTGTAGGACCGCTTACAAGTTGAATATAGTTGTTTGTGTCAATAATCTCCCGAAATACTTTCGATTCATTTTTGTTTCCGAAATAATCAATGTTAAAATCACCCATAAAAATATTATGCTTTTTGTTAATGGATTGCATAGACATAAATTCTCCGAACTCAGATAAAAAATCAATTGTTGATATTTTGTTTGTTGGCTTGGTGGTGGGCGGTAGACACAGTGAAACGACTTTTTAAAATTATTTTCATGAATGGCAAATCCAGCGTATTCAAAACTTCTAAAATTATCATGGTGAAATGATATCTTGTCAAAGAGTGACAAGTTGTAAATAATTGCAATTCCACCTCCTTTCCTCCCAATGCGTGGAAATGATTTAATACAAAAGCCTTCGGGTGTAATTGCTTTCATAATTGGATCATCATATGAATGATTAAGCCATGTTTCCAAGATGACAAAAATAGTAATTTTATGATCTTCAATAATGTCGATTATGTCTTGAGTTTTATTACGACACGATCTAACATTTAGTAATCCAATTTTTAAACTGGTATGATCACTACGTGCAGGTTGTTGTTGTTGTTGTTGTTGTTGTTGTTGTTGTTGTTGCTCAGGACGGTGCTGTTGCTGCGAGTTGTTGTCATGGTGGTCGTTAATTTCATACTGACTGTCACGGACAGTGTTGACATTTGACAAGGAACGGTGAGGATTACTCATTGAATTGATTAGATTGGATGGGGGACGAGTGTTGATAAATTGAAGCGAGGATCGAGGTCGTAGGGGGAGCGGGCGTGGGGTTGGCCGATGACCAATGACGGTGGTTATAGAAGAATATTTCTTCAAGTACTGTTGAGGGGGGCAGCGTGGCTCAGCGGTACAATCTTGGCTTCTTACTGAAAATGTACAGAGTTCGACTACCCACCTCATTGTGTGGCCTTCAGCAAGTCACCTCACCCTAGCTCACTTTGCAGTGCTGCACTGTGGCTGATGCTTTGGGTTATTCCAGTCTTCCCTTGGAATAGACCCAAAAGACAAATTTCCCCTTGGGGATGAGTAAAGGGAATTTAATTTAATTTAATTTATTTTTTTATTTATTGACATAGGAGGTGGAGATGAATTTTTTTAAAAAGTCATAAAAGTTATGACTTCAACATATATATGTAAAGATAGCAGTCAATATTAAAACTTTAAGTCAAGGAAATATGAATATGAATAAATATGAAACTTTTCAATCACTAAGAAATGAACATTTGATTTTAAAGCACAAAAGATAAATTCGTGGTTGAGATAACAGTAGGAAATTTATTGAGACTTTCTGTTTCAATGCATTGCTGAGTTACATGTTGATTAAATTTTTTCTTCAAATTTTCAAGTACAATAAATGAGTCTTGAATTTATTTTCTCTCACAAATAATTCTTAAGTTTTGTTTCCCAAAATATTTTAAAATTTAATTTAATTTTAAAGCATGGACATTGACATTAAAACTCAGCGTTAATTAGTTTATATTAAGAAGGGGGAGAAGAATACAAAAAAATCCCTGTCAATGGCTTTTACAATAAGCCATAAAATTGTTTCTTGAGAGTCAATTATTATATCAATATCCTGTAGTTGTCAAGGTTATAAAGTAAATAAAAGATACAGAAAATTTATGGTTGTGAATTATGCCATTCGGGTCACAGATTAAAAAAAAAATTATGATTCTAGAACCAGCACCATTTGCGGGTAATTATATGCTGACTACAAACTGGCACTTATTTATTTTAATTATTATTCTATCATGGAAATTTATCGGGCATCCCTGTCCACGGCAGATTTAACTTGTAAACATTTTTAAAAAAACATGTGGGTTTTGACCTGGACAAATAAAAAAAAAATTAAAAGGCTTGATACACACAGGCACTTATCTATATGTCTTTATAAGACAGAGCCGAATCGTTTGAGCCATTAAATGTCGAAATCAGTCCAGTAATCAGGTCTGTTGGTGGGTGAAAAAAAAAAGGCCAATTAAAAAAATAAAAATAAGATTAACATTTGTGTATTTCATCCTATGTCAGTTAAGACCTATTTTCTATTGGACAGATTATAAATTATTATCCCAGATTTAAAGTTCTCAAAACAAATATCAAATACATAACGTTTTACAAAATTAAATTTTCTGCTATTTATTGTTTTCTGTAAAAGCTCTGCATCAACCAGACCAGTCAGGCCGTGACCAGAGCACCCGCAAAAAGTCCAGGACTCTTTCATCCCCGGACATGCAGCGACATCGGACCAGTGTCTCATCTGTTGGAACAACATCCTTGATGAGCACCTCCTGGGAGACGCTGGTGCTTTTTGCTGTCAATCTGTCCCAGCTGAATCTTGAAGTCAACATGGCCAATGTGATGGGAAACACAGAGTAAGTCTTAGTCACGCATACTCGGGGTTTGATTTTTAGGTTACTTCAGTACTCAAATTGCTGAATATTGTTTTCTAAACTGCCATATATGTAATAATAATAATAATAATAATAATAATAATAATAATAATAATAATAATAATAATAATAATAATAATAATAATAATGATAATAATAATAATAATGATAATAATAATGATAATAATGATAATACTAATATATTATATTTGTTGAGCGCTCTTCCATATCATGAGGCTCAAAACCTTTCTTCAGCCAACAACAAAAAACAGTGAAAACAATACATTACCAGTTTTTTAGTTTTCATTGTTTTTTGTTGTTGGCTGGAGAAGGGTTTTGAATCTGAAAGGTTCCGTGTTTGGTATTTTGTTCTTTTCTGAAAAACTATTGTTTTCATTTTTGTTTATTACTTTTTAAAAACTTAGTTGTAATTTGTTTATTTAAATATCTGATTGTTGCCACAGGTGGTGTACAAAAGGAGTGAAATCTCATGGTCGACTGTCCATCAACAGCAGTGGTCACAAAAACTTGAACATCGAGGCCGGTTTTGACAAGTCCACATTTGAATCCAAGGGTGGAATCGTTGGAGGAAACATTGGAGTTGAAAGCCTGAAGGCACATTGTAAGTGGTTCATTAATTCATAAAGAATTCTCTAATCAGATTTAGTGGAAAAAAACAAACAAAAACCCAAACATTTATATATCTCATTTCTATGGATTAACAATGCTCAATGCACTTTACAATTTACAATGTTTCATTTATTCTCCCTGTAAGCCATATGGAACCATATTTCCAATTCATACGGTACAAGTCACCTGTTAGGTGTCCTTTTTGTACTAACACTCTTACAATATCCGTTCACTTTCTGGAGCTAGGTACTCATTCACACCGGAGTCTAGTGTGTAAAGTGTCTTACCCAATGACACAGTGTTCGGACCAGAATTTTCCACAATCAATGTCAAGCATTGCTTGACTTTTGTGACAAGACTAGACGTCGTACCGCTGTGACACTGAGCTATATTTTAGTCAAATTTCACACTGGACAATTACGATGCCACAAATTTTGTTGTTGTATTATTGTTAATTGTTACTATATGTAGATATTGTAGAGAGAGGTAGAATAATGGGGTGTTGAAAGAAGTGTTTTTACTAAAACTTTAAAACCCGTTACTATCCAATTCCCTATCCAGTCTCAGTTTGCGAGGATCCCGGACTTGGCCAGGACCCAGACCACCAAGCAGGCCTGTCCACGTCACTGGTAGAGACCAAACTGGACTACATGGGATCATCCATAATTATGACCAGGCTCAGTGACCTCTCCCTTCTCTTGAAAGACGAGTGGCATGTCGACAGCAACACGCAGCAGGATGCCCCATTAGCCACTAACAGGTGAGAGGAATATAAATTGAAAAAAAAAAATTGAGCTTTTAAAAAGTGCAGTATTCACTAAACGTGCTCAAAGCGCTTTACAAAGGGTCCCAGGCCAACAGCAACACTAAGCATGTAGGACGAGATGTGAGGCCTGTTAGGCGATATTACAATTTTTTTTCGGACAGAGACAACGCTGTTAATTTTACACCTGAGTACAGTGAGAATGTGAGTAAAGAGCCTTTTCCAAGGACTCACCTGTGCACAAGAGCGAGGCTCGAACCCAGGACCTTTTGATCCAAAAGCGACCTCATAGCCACATAGAAATATAAAATGATTAAGTTTAGTTCAAAATGATTATGAAATATTTACATTTATATAAACCATATTTTTATGTAATATGATCTGTAATTTTAAAATGGTTATAAGCTGCAGTGCCTGAAAAAATAAGAAAATTATTATATTTTATGTTTCTTCCAGTGAGCACAAGGAATATTTATTGCAAAGATTTATAATCGTTATTTACCATTTTCATGTACAATTTTGTAAAACTGAATAGAATATCTTTTTTCATTTATATTTTAAAGATGATAACTTTAAATACTTTAAGTATTTCAAAATTCATCATACGATATGTAGAAATGAAACAAGTGTATTAGATTTTATTTTATGATTCCACATCTGATGGAACTTTATTTTGGATACTAATCATGATTACCATCAACAGATCTGCCTTCCTGTTTGTCAATGGAAAACTCTCCTGGTCTCATTTTCATATGATGATCTCTCGATCTACGACCCCTGACCTCATCAAAATTATCTCCAAACTAGACGAGTTCTTTTCACAGCAGGTTATGAGTGGCAGACGTGCTTTCCAACATGCTGCCCCGCCCTATGCATCTGCTTCTCACCACCCTAGGAAAATATCGGAAAGTGGTAAGTGAAATATTGAGACAGCCGTAAAAGATTTGTCGAAGTTTGTTGGATGATAAAATTGTATTGAATCTGATCGGTTTGCTAATGGTTTAAATTAAAAGAATAATTGTGATTCCTATGAATTTTCTGTATAGTGAGAAGTGGGATAGGTAAGTAGGCAGATAGACAAGCAAGCAAGCAGGGAGGGAGATGGGTAGGTTAGTACGTTGGCTGGTTGGTTGGTTGGCTGTATGGTGGAAAGACGGGTTGGTGTTTGGGTACGTTGGTAAATGGGTTGGTTGTTAGGTAGGAAATCGCGCGAGAGAGAGAGAGAGAGAGAGAGAGAGAGAGAGAGAGAGAGAGAGAGAGAGAGAGAGAGAGAGAGAGAGAGAGAGAGAGAGTTTATATCTTTATTTTTTCATGTTTCTATTTATTCAGCTGTATTGAATGAGCTCCGCCACCACCGACATTGGCAAGGTGCCCTACAGCACCTTCTGGGGTGCCATTTCTCCATGCTGCCTTCAGTCCTCCCCAAGGACGGAATGGTACTCGGGGGCACCATGACATTACAAGGTCAAGGTCTAATGCTGGCTTCATTCCATGGCATCAACTTCCGGGCCCGTTACTGGGCTCTATTCAACATCAAAGACCCTTTCATTTACTTTGCCACTGAAGCACAGAGGATTCCCGAGGGAGGTGAGATCTGTCAAAAGCTATAGAATAATCTAGAATTGGAGATACGTGGCAATCCCAATTTCTAGTGCTGATTTGTCATATAAATTTGGCTTATGACTTGTATGTGTCAGGTTCTAGGCCCATTGTAAATTTGAGTCCTTGGAAAAGGCTCTTTTTAAGGTGTAAAATGTATAGTAAAATAAAGGGAGTAAAAATGACTCTTATAAAAGATACAAAACAAAGTAAACGACTTTTCGGCCTTTGGCCGTATTCAGGAATCAAGAAAAGGAAATATATGATATTACATTGGCATTATATTACGCACACATACACACACACAATACACAAACACACACACACACACACATTTTTACCTATAATATTTTAACTATACTGCCAATGTAATTTAACATATTTCCTTTTCTTGTTTACCCGAAGAAGGCCAAAGGCCGAAATGCTGTTTATTTTGTTTTGTATCTTTTATACGCGGGTGGTTGGATGGGAGCATCACCCTTGAATCATATACCTATGATGTTCGCATGGGTGTACGATCCGATAGTGATGTCGTTTCTTCTTCTCTTTACTAGCCTATCCTGCTTCTTTGGTTTGTGATTGTATTTTTGACAGGGGATATTTTTTTTTCTGAAAATCTTCTGCCTGTTTGTTCTTGGTTATTTATAATTTAGCTTATGATATCTTTAGGTTATGATTTTGATTTACATTTGTACTATTTTTGTTAGATTGCTTGTTTTTTTGTTTCAGCGGTCTCTCATATAACCTCAATTGTGTTGGAAGAGACCTAAAGCAACAAACAAACAAAAAAAAATATCTTTTATACGAGTCATTTTACTCCCTTTATTTTACTATACATTTTATTGCCTCATTTAGGCACCTCTGGATTTTGATGTAAAATGAGTGCCAGCATGGTCACAGCTTTGTCTCTGTTGAATAAAAACATTCTAATAGTTCTCTCCTGCCATTTTGCATGATGTCAGTCTTTTTAAAATGAAACTCCAGAGAAGTATGGTTCCAGTGGCCTGCTGGGGAAAACATTGTCAAACTCATTGAGCATGATAAATCTGTTGAAATGCGTTATATATATCTATTGTTAAACTGTTGCTTGAGGCCGTTTAGGGTTGCTATCAACTACAATTAAAATGTTCAATTCAATCTTTCTTCCAGGCACCCACATTGTACAAGACCTTCAGTTTGTGGTAGGTCAACAAGGACCCAATCAATCTGTGGGTATTACCTCGTCCTCCATGCAAGACGCTGGTGTGTTGAACAACATGGCTACCATTTGTAAAGTGTCTCGGACACAACACATGCCTTCCAACTTCACCAGCATTGACGAGTGGTTTACTTACGCACTGACATCCTCTGTCACTGATCTGGATGGTAAGAACTGTAGCACGTTGATTCAAGGTGATAAGTGATAATAATACTAAGCTGTTAGAAACTGTGGACTGTAAAAATTAATAAACGAAAATGAAAATAACAGCTTAAAAAAAATAACAAAAATAACAAAATGCCAAACAGAACATTTTTGGCTCAAAACTCTTCTTCAGCCAACAACAAAAAACAATGAAAACATAAATACATTATTTAAATACCAGATGGACTGCAGAAAAATATTTGGCATGTCCTTTCTGAAATAAGATTATTATTATTATTATTATTATTATTATTATTATTATTATTTTATTATTATTATTATTATTATTATTATTATTATTATTATTATTATTATTATTATTATTATTATTATTATTATTATTATTATTATTATTATTATTATTATTATTATTATTATATTTTTATTGTTATTATTATTATTATTATTATTATTATTATTATTATTATTATTATTATATTATATTATTATTATTATTATTATTATTATTATATTATTATTATTATTATTATTATTATTATTTATTATTATTATTATTATTATTATTATTATTGTTATTATTATTTTATTATTATTATTTATTATTATTATTATTATATTATTATTTTATATAATATATATTATTATTATTATTATTATTATTATTATTATTATTATTATTATTATTATTATTATTATATTATTATTATATTATTATTATATTATTATTATAATTATTATTATATTATTATTATTATTATTATTATTATTATTATTATTATTATTATTATTATTATTATTATTATTATTATTATTATTATTATTATTATTATTATTATTATTATTATTATAATATAATAATAATAATAATAATTATTATTATTATTATTATTATTATTATAATGATGATGATGATGATGATGATGATGATGATGATGATCATTATTACTATTACTATTATCATTTTTATGAATATTATTATGAAGTTGATGATGATAATGATGATGATGATGATGATGATGATGCTGATGATGCTGATGATGATGATGATGATGATGATGATGATGATGATGATGATGATGATGTCCATTTATTCTAGTGGTGACCAATTTTGGAGACCGGGCCAGAGATGCTGATGGCGATGGAGCACGTAAATACAGCAAGGCCAAGGCTGCTTACCACAGTCACGACACAGAGGTCATCTTCTCCTTCCCTTCAATGTACATGGATCTCAAGACTTCACACTTCCAAGGTGATGAACCACCTCAACCAAATGGTAGGAAGGCTGACCTAGCATTAGATAATTTAGAATACAAAGTAATGTAAAGAAATAAAATTCCCATTTATTTCATCCCCAATGAGAAATTTGTCTTTAGGGTCAATTCCATGATAATGATAATAATGAATAGCACTTATTATAGCACTTTACCCTATCTGAGTGCTTTATATTGACATGCAGGGTTAAAATGAAATAAACAAATACATAAACTAACAAATCATTATTTGATTACATCGGGAATAAGTAGGTTTTTAATTGTGTTTTTTAAACTTTGAAGGGATGAGGATGACGTAAGTTAATACCGGTACTACAGTAATGGGGTTATGTGGTCTAGTTGTATGACACTCGTCTTTGGACCAGAAGGTCCCGGGCTTGAGTCCTGTTCTAAGCGGCGCATAGTTGAGTCCTTGGAAAAAGCTCTTTACCCACATTCTCTCACCATAATCAGGAGGAATATGAATACCTGGCCATTAACAGCATTGTCTCTGTATTGTGATATCACCTAACAGAATTTGTATCTCGTCCTCCATATTAAAAGTTATTGTTGGCCGGGGGTTTCTTGTAAAGCGCTTTGAAAATGTTTAGTGGATAATATGCTATATAACTGGTCAAATAAAAAAAAAAAATACAGCAGCAGTACAATGCCGCAAAGTGATCTATTCTTGATACAATGTGCAAGCAGTTGGCCATCACACTTGCTTGTTCTTACACTACTCTTTACATGTATTGTATTTCCATCCCTTTTAGATGATCGTCCAGTTGTAGAGTGTAGCTTTGTGGCTGAGTTCTATGACCACATCTTCGTTGCCATGGACGCAGAGGTCATTCTATTCCTGCACGACCTCGTTGCATCCTACATCAAAGAAAAAGACAAAGGTTTGTGCTCAAAGTTTTTTTGTGTTGATGACTTTTAAAAATAAATAATGATATATGTCATTTATGTAAATTGTAGATTCACGAAATTTCAAGCTAATTGAAAAACAACAGGTCCATGAAGGGTTTAAATAGGGAGAGACAAAATTGGCTTGCTTCCAGATTAAGCAGTGAGTAAAGATCATTTTCCCTATTTTAATAATTATCTAACAATAGGTCAGATTTATCTGTTACTTTGCAAAACTTGTTCAGTTTCTTCTTAGTATTTTAATTGAACAATTTGAATGATCTGGGATCAACCCCTACCCCCCCCCCCCCAAAAAAAAAGGAAAGTAATTAATAGTGAAAAAATCCCCTCAAAAGAACAAACAAAATGCAAGCCTTCCCCAGGTTTACCAAAAGAAACCAACAAAAAAACCCCAAATAAATAAATAAATAATAATTTTTTAAAATTAAACATATAAATCCTCAAATCCTCCTTTCCCTTGTTCTAAAAACAAAAAGAAAGAAAACAAAAGGAAAAGCAAACAGAAAAAAGAAAGAAAGAAAAAGCAAGAAGTAAAGAAAAAAAAAAGAGGTACCCAATTGAATGTCTAATTTGATTTGTCCGTTCACCAGGTGCTGGTTCTAAATCGTCATCTGCATCTGCCAAAACAGCCAAAGAATCCAAGGCTGAGGAGAAGGCCTCCCTATCAGACCCCACGTCAGCACTGAAACACGATTTCCGGGCATTTGAATGCAAGACTTGGCAGTTGGAACCCACTCTAAGGTAACACAGTGCCAAGTGTTATTTACATTATTTGTAAAACTCTTCACTTTTAAAAAAAAATTACTTAGATTTAGAATCTAAAGCCCATTTAGCTATAGAATAGTAAACACCTTATCATGACGAGATCAACACAAAACAACATTAACAATTTTTGTTTATCGTACGGATTTGGAGCTTATATGACTTTAAATAAACGTATATAAAGTATTTTTTAACTAAAAAATAAAAACAATAAAGAAAATAACATTTCTTGCACCAAAAATTAGTCAAAAATACAAAACAAAACCGAAATAAAAAGCAACCAAAATAAAAACCCAACAAAAAAGTAACAACAACAACAACAACAACAACAACAACAACAACATACAAAACAACCAAAAAAAAAAAAATACAAAGAAAAAAATAATGATAATAATTATGATATTAGCAGCTTAAGAAAAGGGAAACAAAAATTTATTAAAAAATTAATTTATAATGATAAAGATTTACCCAGGTCTATCAATAATACTTTTCAATAGTTTGCTTTGCTTTAGCTTTGACTTTCCATTATATCCTATTTACATCATTAATTTCATTTGAGTCTTAATTATCTTTATTGAAATATAAGCCAAGGATATCTCATTATTTTTCTTCCACCCCACAATCCCCTAGACTAATTCACTGGGCTAGCACCAGAATCGACCCTGTCGGAGCTGATTACGTTCTACAGAAACTCGGCTTCAGCAAGGCACGTGTGACCATCCCAAAGTGGGTACAGAGAGGATTCATGGATCCTCTGGATAAAGTACTATCCATGCTTGTCGACAAACTCATCCTTGCTCTCAGAGATCAGCAGGGATATGCAGAAGAGGCGTCGTCGACAACAGCTGGTGCTGCTGATTTGGACACCAGTATTGGTCCTGTAGGCGGATCGGACAAAGGAATTGATAGAGGAGACAAAGTGTAGAACTACCTCTACTCCTCCTCCTCCTCCCCCTCCTCCTCCTCCTCCTCCTCCTTCTTCTTCTTCTTCTTCTTCTTCTTCTTCTTCTTCTTCTTCTTCTTCTTCTTCTTCTTCTTCTTCTTCTTCTTCTTCTTCTTCTTGATGCCCACGAAGCTGGAGAAGGCTATTGTATTTTTCTTACGTAAAATCTGTAATTTGTTATTGTTGACAGTTTATTTCCTTGAGGTCACTGCAATATGATATTCATACCGGTCCTATCTATATCTTTTTATATTGTAATTCCACAACCGTAAAACCCATCCCAAATATTACGTGACTAAATAAATACCAGTTGAAATACTAACACTAACATAGATTAATGGTTGATGTTGAATAAGCTATGAGTTGTACATTTTTATTTTTTATATAACCAAGGGGTTTTCAGGTTCTCTCTTCTGGGCATCAGTGAGGCAGCGTAGCTCAGTGGTACGGTCCTTACTTCATACCCGAAAAGTACAGAGTTTGACTACCCGCTGCGCTGTGTGGCCTTGAGCAAGTCACCTCGTCCTAGCTCTATTTGCAGCGCTGCACTGCAGCTGATGCCTGGGTTATTCCAGTCTTCTTTTGGATTTGACCCTAATGACAAATTTCTCCTATGGTTTGAATAAAGGGAATTATTGCATTATATACAAGCAATGACTGTTGTCCAGTTTAGGCTGTAGTAACCCGGATATATCCAATTCCACTGGCCCCCACCTGTGAATGACAACTTATTGCTTCCCATCCTCCTCCCTACTTTCAACTTAACTGAGTAAAAAAATGTTTGGACCCTTGCATGCATTATTTTATGACCCTTTCACTTTCAATGTATTTATTTGTGTGATCGTAAAACAATAGATTGTGATATAGATACTTTGTCTTATATTTAGGCAAGAAGTGGGAATACTTTCAATGTATTTATTTGTGTGAATGCACAAAACAGATTGTACAATAGATACTCTGTTATATATTTATGTAAGAAGGGAGAATATATCAATGTATTTCTTTATGTGGTTGCACAAGGTAGATTGTAAGATAAATACTGTTTTATAGTTAGGTAAAAAGGGAGAATACCTCAATGTATTTCTCCATGTGATTGCAAAAGGTAGATTGTAATATAAATAATGTGTTTTATAATTAGGTAAAAAGGGAGAATACTGCAATGTATTTCTTTATGTGATTGCAAAAGGTAGATTGTAAAATAAAACTGTGTTTTATAATTAGGTAAAAAGGGGAGAGTACCTTAATGTATTTCTTTGATTGATTTTGAACGTTAGATTGTAAAATATAAACTGTGTTTTATTTCTAGATCAGAGGGGGTATATTTATTATGTATATGATATGCGTTTATTTTAAAATAATTTACTGTCATTATTTCTTTGAAAAAAAAGGTTATCAATTCCGTGGTTTTATGAAGATTTTTTATAACAATGTGAAATAAACAATAGATTAGCTTTATGTAAATAATATATATATATTATTATCAATCTCAACCCAAAATATTGAGGTTTGATATTCTCAAAATGTGTTCAAAATGGAGTTGCCTACAAATGTGGAACTTAGAACTCGAATACCTCTCCCAATATAGACAGCTGGAAATGTTATTTTTCCAGATTCTGTTATAACAATGAGGAATATTTCAATGATTCTAATTGACAAATCTTCTCATTGACTTGACGCAAAGATATGTCCTTTGTATTACGCCATTTATAATTGTTAAAATTACCTTTGTATGTCCTAGACTGTCTATTATAGTTACATGATTAATAATTGTTGAAATTACTCTTGTATGTCCTAGGATGTCTATTTTAATGACATGATTAATTCATGTTGAAATTACTTTTGTATGTCTTAGAATTTCTATTTGAATTACATGATTAATAATTGTTGAAATTACCTTTGTATGTCTTAAAATGTCTAGAAAACAATGCTTCAATTTTCAATTTTGAATCTTTATTTATTTTTATCTACAACCATGGTGACATGTATTTTATTCATAATGATAGATTACTTCTGTAGCGCTGAGTCGATTATCTGAGATAAAATGCTCTAAAACTCTGTGAATTATCTGACACATCATATTTTAAAATCTAATATAATGTAGAATAGGCCATGAATGCTATATGCGTTTGAACAATGTACAAATTGAAATTTAATTTGAAGGTAAAAATACTAGTGATGTCAGTGATTGTAGAATTCACCTAGTGTAAGACACACTGTGTGTGCTCTTTATAAGAGATGGCAGAGTAAGTAAGGCAATTACTGGTCATCTTCAGGACTCAGGTTTAAGCCTTAAATTTGACATCCTATTTAACCTTCATTTTATATCCCTATTGCTTACTTTGCAGGCCTACAATGCAGCTAAGCCTGGGTTATTTGGATCTTTTCTAAAAAATAAGATTCTGAACACTTTTATCTCAATGATTTTTAATTTATTTAATTTAATTTTAAAGCATAATAAAAACCAATACATATCATCAAACTTACATGATATAATATAAATTGGCAATGTTATTCTCTAACCGTGTAACATGTTTTGACCAAATTTTACATGAGACATATAAAAACATTATTGCACGCATTCCTTATTAATGCAAAAGCAATAACCGGCATGTGTTGTTCATATGTGTTATTTATACTGCATCTAGGTATTGGAAATGAGCAGGGAATTACCGGAAATGCATTTTAAACATTATCAGCTAAAAAACAATAAATTTCATTGTTTTCCAGTTACACGCTTATAGAATGACTCTGTCTATATATTTATATAAAACTGTCATGATGTACTAATATATATCGATAACGCACATTTTAGTCTTACACAGTCTTACAAAAAATTTTGTTTATTATTGACCTCTCTGTTCAATGGAAAATGTCAGTCACATGAGGACGACTTAGTTAATCTTGATTGGACACAGGTCTGCTTGAAACCTTTTTACGCTTTAGAAAATGGAATGTCACTGTGTGACGATGTGGTCTTTGGTATGACACTCACCTTTGGACCCGTAGGTCCTTGGTTCTAGTCCTGATGCAGGAGGCTCAAAGTTATGTCCTTAGGAAAGACTCTTTGTTTACATTCCTTCACTGTACTCAGGTGTAAAATGAACGCCTTGTCTCTGTCAAAAAAAGTTGTGATAGCGCCTTACAGGCATCATGTCTTTTCCTACATATTAAGTGTTTCTGTTTTGGTGGGATCCCTTGTATAGTATTTTTAGCCCATTTAATGGATACAATAAATAATGCAAGGCATATGTAAAACATGCAGGCCCTGATAGCTCAGTTGGTAGAGCACTCACTTCACATGCAAATGGACTGAAATCTATCTTTGGTGAAATCGAGAATTTTTTCGGACCCCCCCCCCCCCAAGCAATAGCTGGGTCTGTTAGAATTGGTGGAAAGTACTTTGAGATAGACTAGTGTTTTATCCAAATGATAGCAAGCAATTGCTATTGTCTGTTTCACGTTATAGAGACCAAGATAAACCACAGCCCCATGGCTTTGAAGAACTACTTTTTTAAATATGTTAAACATTCCAACAATTCTTATTTCAGTAAAAAATTAAAAGAGAAAAAGCGACCTCATGGTCCTTAAAGTGCACAGAGTTTGCACATAAGCTGTGGATAAGTGGTATTCAGTGATGCACTTATTCATTTGTTGTTGGTGGATATTTTAAACGATTGAGGACTGGGTGGAATTCCTGGCCTCCCATAGTGGACAGGGTGGCGCTTACTGTGTCTTCTATCCCCTTATATCTTGTTTTCCAATTTGATTTTTGTCTGTCTTGGTTTTGCCCTGGCCGTAGTGCTTGGCTGGGAGGAAAACAGTCAAATGCATAGTTATTGTTTTGGGAGATTATGTTTTTTTCCCTTGTAAATCATCTCTCTGTTGTGTATTGTTAAATTTGTTATTTTGAATGTATAATGTAAACATTTGAGTATATCCCTCTTTGTGGGACTTTGTGCTGGTGTCTGGGTGAAACATTTAGGAGATCTCAAACTAAGTACACTGATAGGGTGCTCTTGGAATCTACATCTGTTCCCTATTTGAACCATTTCCCCTTTGTCTTACCTTTTCCTCAAGTCCTTGTAATTGTACGTCTAGAATCTTTTCACTGTCCCATTGTTTTTCCTTTTTACTAGCACCGATATGACCTAAATGTGTTGCGAGCGCCATAAAACCCTTAAAAAAAAAAAAAACAACGATTGAGGATTTTCTTTTCATATCTCACTGCTGAAATATGTCTTTATATCTTCCATTGAAACGTTTGATATATTGATGCCAATGATGGGGGGACTCGTCCACATTACACTGATGAAACACCTTTTTAAAAAAAAATTGACCAGAAAAGTTGAAAGATTTTTTGACTAGTTGACTCTAAACAGCTGGGTGGGGTTCCTGACCTCCCATAGTGGGTGGGTGGTTCCTGACTTCCCATAGTGGGTGGCGTTCCTGACCTCCCATAGTGGGCAGGGAGGTACTTACTGTGTCTTCTTGACCCCTATATCTATTTTCCAACATGCTTTCTGTCTTTGTCTTGGAATGAGATTACTTGGTTTTGTCCTGACCCTGGCTGAGAGGGAATCAGTTATATGTATAGTTAGTTTTGGGAGATAATATTTTTTTCCTTGTACATCATCTCTCTGTTATGTAATGTGTTATAATTTTTTTTTACATATATAATGATTTGTAAAATTTAAGTGTGTTCCTTTTAGTGGGGACCTGTGGTTGTGTCTGGATGAGACTTTTAGGAGATCTCAAACTAAGAACACTGATAGTATGCTACATCTGTTCCCTATTTGAACCCTTCCCCTTTGTCATATTTTTCTCTTGTGCTTTCATTTGTAAATCTATAACTTTTTTGACTATCCCATTTTCTTCCTTTTTACTAGCACTGAAATGACCTAAATGTGTCGCAGGCGCTGTAAAACCCTTAAAAACAAACAAAACAAACTCTAAAAAGTTTTAAGTCGGGATAGTTTAGGTGCTGTAAATTGAATTAATAGTGAAAAAATATGAAATTTGACTGTAGATTGTGTTTATGGCGAAGGTAAATAATGTGGTGCATTTTATAAAAACTGCACAGTTTGTTTATCTAAATACTGCCAGGTAGTGTGTATGTAATGTAAGCTGATAACAGGAGTCCTAGTTACTCAGTGTATTCGGGAGTCTTCACTAATCATTACTGGGTGTTGAACAGATGAAAATGTTTTTTGAAGTTTGTTGATCCGATCTTTCTTATTGTTTTCTGAAAGATGTTACTTGCAGTATTGAAAGGCTTGTGCAATTTCATTGACAGTTTTCTGGGTGGGGTTCCTGACCTTCCATAGTGGGCAGGGAGGCACTTACTTTGTCTACTATCTCCCTATATCTGTTTTCCAACTTGTTTTATGTCTTTGTCTTTGAATGAGATTACTTGGTTTTGTCCTGGCCCTGGCTTGGAGGGAAACAGTCAAATATATAGTTAGAGTTTTGGGAGATGATATTTTTTTGTCTTGTAAATCATCTCTCTGTTATGCATTGTATTAATTTTTGTGTTATTTATAATAATTTGTAAACATTTGAGTGTGTTCCTCTTAGTGGGGACCTGTGTTTGTGTCTGGATGAGACTTTTACTTTTAGGTGATCTCAAACTAAGTACTTTGATAGTGTGCTCTTGGAATCTACATCTGTTTCCTAGTTGAACCAATTCTCCTTTGTCTTACCTCTTCTTGGGTGCTTTAATTGTAATCTATAACTTTTTACTATCCCATTTCCTTCTTTTTACTGACGCTGATATGACCTTAATGCGTTGCAAGCGCTGTAAAACCCTTAAAAACAAAAACAAACAATTGACAGTTTTTATAATTTATTTATTCATTTTACTTGTTCATTTTGCTGAAAATCTGTAATTTTGGTTTCAAACATTGTATTTTCATAATTTTGAAATGAATTTGCAGCGGAAAAGTTCTTGGATATTGTGTTGTATCGTTCAGTTAAGTTACATAATATTATAATTATTACAATCCTTAATGATAAGGCATTTTTAAAAATTCTTTTCATTTCACCTTGAATTTTAAGCCTAACAGTGTTGTCACTGGTTGAATTGAAAAGTAAAAAAAAAAAACCTGAAATAATCTAAGAAATGTGTTAAACTGATATTCTTCTTCTTATTTCTTTCTTTAATTTCTTTCTTGTTTTTTTTTTTTTTTTTTTTGTTTTTTAATGTTTTGTGAAATGATGACCTTTGTAAATTAGTAATTATCAATTTTATTATTATACTGCCATATCTGTGTTGCAGATGCATTGACTGTTTTGATTGTAAAAATAGATTGTTCATCAATATTATGCTAAAGTAGTCATATAATGATTGGCAAAGGTGTGTTTAATCCTAACTTCAATTTGGCGTTTAGCTTCTCAAACTAAACCGAAACAGCGATTTCTGTGAAATCTGCTGAGATCGTGATAATGCATAAGTAATATTTAACTGATTAAGTAAATTTGTAACGTAGTATTTATATATTGTATGTGTGCAATAGGCAAATAATAAACATTATGCTGACCTGCCAACTCATTTGATTTTATCAGGAATTCCCCTGTTTCCTAGCTCCCGGTCACAGACGGATGTTCCCACGAACAGCTTCAAATTTTTATTTATTATTTCTTTTAAAGGGAATGTTAGAATGATAACAATGGATAGATATGATAATATAGTTTAATCACCATAGATTATGTTTTATATTACACAGTATATGGTCCCTCATTTTCAAGTATTCGTCGGATGTGAATCTTGGCAATAGCAACAGGATAACACTATCATACAAGAATAGCATACGAAAAGTGCGAGATTGAAACTATGGGGGTCACTTACTATTTAGATGGACTGAGTACTTTTGAACAAAAGCGGTAGAAAATCTTTTCTTGAGGATCTCAGCATGTCATTGAAAAAATTAATAAAATGGACTACTCTAATATCTTTGTCTTCGTCCTCATTTAGTGTTCAATGTTTGTGTTATGTGGTGCACAATGTTTGTGTTTTGTGGTGCAGACGAGGATTCATGGCAGAAACGTGTACCCTTCTGAAGAATATAGGCATTAAATCGTACCTTATATAAACCTTCGGCCCTGGTTGTTATTCTTGTAGCGTTTAATATTGCTGTTGCATAATTAATTATTACCTCTTGTCTGTTGTGCAAAAACTTTGATGTAGAAAAAGAATTGTTGTTATATTGAATTACCTCGACCCTTTTCATGACTTTTGCTTTAAATTCTTCCATTCTTGTTTGAGGCAGACATGTGTTGTATGAATCTTCCCCTTCTGGGCGGGGTCTCTTTGGGCAGGGAGGCACTTACTGTGTCTTCTATCCCCCTATATTTATTTTCCAAAATGCTACCTGTCTGTCTTGGAATGAGATTACTTGGTTTTGTCCAGGCTTTGGTCAGAATTCTTAGCTGGGAGGGAAATAGTCAAGTTTATAGTTATAGTTTTGAGAGATTATATTTTTTCCCCTTGTAAATCATCTCTCTGTTATGTATTGATATATTTCTTGCTTTGTAAGTCATGATTTGTAAACATTTGAGTGTATTCCTCTTAGTGGGGTCCTGCGCTTCTGTCTGGGTGAGACTTTCAGGTGATCTCAAAACTAAGTAAGGTGATGCTCTTGGAATCTACATCATTTCCCTATTTGAACCATTCCCCTTTGTCCGTCTTATTCTTTGGTGCTTTTAACTTCAGATCTACAACTTTCCCCCTATCTTCTTCCTTTTTACTGGCATTGAAATGACCTACAAGTGTCGCTCGCTATCGCTTTAAAACCCCTAAATACAAACACTTAAAAGAATAAGGCAAAGAGTAGACGTGTAGAGTAAAACTTTGTTCATTGAGTCACTCATTGCATGGATCATCTCATTCCTCATTGTAAACAAGAACAAAACAAAAACAAAATCCACAACTCTTGACTGTGTTATTAATTCATTCACTAACCTAATAAATCTTGTCTTGTACATTGTTACCTATCATGTGTATTTTGGAATTTTTTATTCATTGAAAATAAATAAACATCTTGACATGGTGGGGTGATTTTTCCTTCCGTAGTGGACAGGGAGGTACTTACTGTGTCTTCTATCCCTAGGTATTTGTTTTTCAATTTGCCTTCTCTGTCTGTCTTGGAATGAGATTACTTGGTTTTGTCAAGGCCCTGGCCTGAATCCTTGGCTGGGGAGGGAGCCCGGTGGGGGGGGGGGGGGGGATCACAGCGGCTGATGCCTGGGTTATTCCACCTTCCCTTGGTATAGACCCTAGATACAAATTTTCCATGAATAAAGGGAATTTTATTTTATTTATTTATCATTGTTATAAGAATATACAGAAAATAACAAAACTTGTGAACGCAGTTTTAACGTACAGCTTTTAAAATGGGCACTTCAGATTCGTATAAGGATTGATTGAATTAATGCGATGACGTTTCCACGTCTTCATATATTTCATCTCTGCCACTTTATCATTCATCGCTTAAAACGTAATCGCAGTCCTAGTGTCAGATTATATCGATGGTGTGCGTCAATGTAAAGTGCTCACAACATCCGCCAGCCGGATATAGTGTACCAATACACAAAATCATGTGTTATGGTCTGATTGAGATACAATTATACAAAACCATGTGTTATAGTCTGATTGAGATACAATTATACAAAACCATGCGTTATAGTCTGATTGAGATTGGTAGAATTTTGTGATTAGTACTCATAAAAATGGCTGGCTAAAAACAATAAGAGAGTTTGGAACAGGAAGAAGATCGTCACGTTGTCGTCGTGCAGGAGCTTGAGTACCTTTATGATCCTGAAGGTGATGCCAGCCCAGAAACAATCATGCTGGAACAGCTGATGGTGAAACGTCAGACTAAGAACGATCCAACCCGGCGTCCAGACAAGACCTGCCTTCTCCTGGACTCACATCTCCACAATGAAGAATTTTACACGTGAGAACGGTGGAAAAAAATATGAGTAAAGAGCATTTTTCAAGGACTCAATTATGTACCGCCAAAAGCCAGACCAGTGGAGGGAGAAATGAGAGATTGGAGGACCTGGAGCTCCCTGATGACGATGGACAGGGAAAGATGTAGTTCTTTCGTTGCTGACAGCAGGTATAGTGGGTAGGAAGTAAAATAGGTACCGCCAGATTTAAACCCTCGTACATACAGATAGTAAGCCAAGCGCCATGTTATCGCTGATCACAAAGCCCAAAAGATCTTTATTTGATTTATGTTTGTAGGTGAGATATTGGGTTCAAAATGTGTTGTGCTATAATAATGTAGAGTCTGTGATCTGTTAAACAAGGAGATAATTTAATTACGTCATTATGTAGTTGGCGTTGTTTGTTTGTTTGTTTGTTTTTTAAGGGTTTTACGGCGCTTGTAACACATAAGGTTATATCAGCGCCAGTAAAAAGGAAGAAAATGGGATAGTAGAAAGTTCTAGAATTACAATTAAAGTTAAAGCACCCAAGAGAAAGTAAGACAAAGGGGAATTGGGAACAAATAGGGATCAGATGTAGATTTCAAGAGCATACCATCAATGTACTTAGTTTGAGATCACCTATAAGTCTCACCAGACACAAGAACTAGATCCAACAAAGAGGAATACACTCAAATGCTTACATTTCATTATACATTAAAAATAACAAATATAATAATACATAACAGAGAGATGATTTACAAGGAAAAAAAATATCATCTCCCAAAACAATAACTATGCATTTGACTGTTTCCCTCCCAGCCAAGGACTCCGGCCAGGGTCGGGACAAAACCAAGCAATCTCATACCAAGACAAAGACAGAAAGCATGTTGTAAAACAGATATAAGGGGATAGAAGACACGGTATGTACTTCCCTGCCCACTGTGGAGGTAGGGAACCCCACCCAGTAGTTGATGTTAATCAGTAGTTGTAGTAGTAGTAGTAGTAGTAGTAGTAGTTGTAGTACTAGTTGTAATAGTAGTAGTAGTAGTAGTAGTAGTAGTAGTAGTAGTAGTAGTAGTAGAAGGAGAAGTAGTAGTATTAGTAGTAATAGTAGTAGTAGTAGTAGTAGTAGTGGTAGTAGTAGTAGTTGCTGTAATAGTAGTAGTAGTAGTAGTAGTAGTAGTAGTAGTAGTAGTAGTGGTAGTAGTAGTAGTTGCTGTAATAGTAGTAGTAGTAG
The DNA here is from genome assembly GCF_034508935.2 of Berghia stephanieae. Taxonomy (NCBI): domain Eukaryota; kingdom Metazoa; phylum Mollusca; class Gastropoda; order Nudibranchia; family Aeolidiidae; genus Berghia; species Berghia stephanieae. The sequence continues at coordinate 46,303,126 of NC_088363.1, forward strand.
TAGTAGTAGTAGTAGTAGTAGTAGTAGTAGTAGTAGTAGAAGTAGAAATAGCTGTAGTAGTTGTAATAGTAGTAGCAGTAGTAGTATTAGTAGTAGAAGTAGCTGTAGTAGTAGTAGTAGTAGTAGTAGTAGTAGTAGTAGTAGCAGTAGTATGTAGTAGTAGTAGTAGTAGTAATAGTAGTAGTAGTAGTAGTAGTAGTAGTAGTAGTAGTAGTAGTAGTACAAAAACCGGATTGTAACGTTGCAATTGGATCAAGGGAAGAAATTCATGAAATTCCAGACCGACTGCTTTTGGATACAATTCATTTGGAAGTGTACATTAAACTATTCTTTACTTTTTTAAATCATGCGTCAGAGATTAAATAAGATGAGAATATGCATTCTGAAGTATGGAATATCAACACTATAAGTATAGGGCTTGTTAAACAGCTTCTACAGCTTTACCCCAGATTCGCTCGGTTTTTATGAACCATTCTGATCGAAAGCCTTCGTTTTATTCACTTCTCATTGGCTTTTAAGGCATAAACCTATAGTGTTATGAGATTTGGTCCTATTTATGCGTGTATGCCCAAAAAGACACAAATTCATTGCGTATTTTCTTCTCAGGAGCACGATTTAAAATGCGCCGCAAGAGGTCGCTATAACCAGTGCATTAAATTTGTCCTGAAATCGAATAATAGTATTTCTTTGATTATTTCCCTTGATACCGTGGCTCCACAAATTAATTCCTCTCTGTTTTTAATTCGCTCTACCCCCTGAACTTGTAATAATAATAATAATAATAATAATAATAATAATAATAATAATAATAATAATAATAATAATAATAAATAATCGCGAAGTCCAAGGTTTGAGAGGTTTTTTTTTACCAAATGAGAGACATTTAAATCGACTTGCCGCGAGCGCAGTGAAGGCCGGGACATGATGATGATGATGATGATGGTGATGATTGTGGTGGTGTTGGTGGTGGTGGTGCTGCTGCTGGTGGCATGGTGGTGGTGGTGCTGAGGATGACGATTATGTTGATCACCATCATCATCATAATCATCATTTTAAAGGAGAAGAGAAAACCAAGGAGTAAGAGAATATTAGAAAATCATTGAATCAAGGGAAGCAATCCATGAATCACCAATATTCGATTTTGGGACAATTTTCATGCTGTGATTACAGCGCCCACAACCGGCATATTTTAAATCGTGGGCCAGGGAATAAATACGCAATAAATTGTTTTCCTTTTGGCCAGACACGCCTATAGACTAGTATGGGACAGGAAATGCGGATGTATTTGTCGTAGAGCAAGTTATTTTAAAAAATGGCATTTTTCCATAATTCTGGTACCGTCAGTATAGGCGTCAACGCCCGTGGCCAGGTCAGAACTGACCAATAGGCACCAGTACCTATTAATCAATACTGACCAGCAGGTGCCAGCGCCTGGGGGTCAGTACTGACGAATAGCCACTCCGCTTTCAAATTGAAGTGAGTGACTTACCCAAGGAGACTACAGGATCAGATTGCAATCTTGTAATCTCATTCCAAGACAAAGACAGAAATAAAGGGAGATAGAAGACACAGCAACAATGCCCTCCCTTTCTATCGTGGGAGGTCAAAGGACCCCATTCAGCCTTAGCATAGTACTTTCTTGTAGATCTAATATAGATTCATCAACCCAAAACCTATTGAGTGACAAGAGAGGCAAACAACAAAAAGAAAATAAAATTCAAACAGAATATAAACAACATAAAATATTGTATAAAGAAAAAGACAACCATGAATAATTAAAATTATAATTATTATTCCTTTTTATTCTGTTATGAAGAACATTTTCACATTAAAGGAACCAAAGATTTGTATCAACATGAGGTATAGGTACTGATAACAATAATAATTATGTTGTTACTATTGCACATAGTGGGATATAATACAATATATTCATTATAAAACAATAACAATTAAGAGTCATCGAGTTTACCTAAAGACATACAAACATACATACACAAAACACACACACACACACACACACACACATTGAGGCCTTCTCACACATTTCCGCCACTTCAATATGGCATTATAAAGATGCCCAACCCCCCCCCCCCCCCCCCCCAAAAAAAAAAAAAAAAAAACAACAAAAAAAATAGAAAAAAAAAAACAATAGAAAATCAAATTCTTTTCATTTTTTATATTGTATAAGGATGGCAGGGTGGGGGCGAGGTGGTCGAATGGTTTAAGGTGTTGCACTGTGACCTAGGAAGTCCCTAGTTCGTGCTCTGCTTCAGGCACTTTCGTGTTTTAACTTTGGGCAAAATTATTAATTTCAGGGTTGTTGATTCAGGAAGCAAAAATTTACTGAACACATCGACCGATCCCTGTCAGAGCACTGAACTCCAGATAAAGGACAATGTGTACTTGTTTCTTTCCGTTTGGCAGGTGAAAATATACTGAGGTTTTCTTTTATCATACTGAATTCCGTAAATATATGGAAAATCAATAACCTTGATTAGCCCCCCCTCCCCCCCCCCCTGCGGGAATTTGCTCACTTTGGACAATACGGATGATTCCTCTTGACATCAGACATCTGTTCGATGGATCATCTATGTATATTCATTCATGGAATGTCTAGGTGATTACATCTGAAGATGCCATGCTACAAGGCAAACTTTAAAAATACAAGTCACAAATATTTTCTCTTCTTTCATTCATTAATATTTTGGCTAATCTCTTCATTTACTTGTTTATCATTGATTCGGTCTTTCATTCATTTAATAATTGATTCTTTAATACACTCATCTTTCATTCATTCGTCCAACAATTCATTTTTGTCTACTCCATCTTTCATTCCTTCATTAATTCGTTCATTCATCTATTCCTGCATCCATTGAGTAATTAATAAATTCATTAATTTATTCTTTCCCTCAACAATTCGTTTATTTATTCGAGCATCAATTCATTCGCTCACTTCATAATAGTGTTTTCTTTCACTTCGTTCTAAATAAATAAGGATCATTTATACTTTTCACATTTTCAGAAGCCAAACAAAATCAAAGTCCCAACTCCTCCATTTTACACTATTAAAGCAAACAAACATATACTGAGGACATACATCAATGAACTACCCACCCCATTAACAAACACACACACACACACACACACTGTCTCTCTATTCTCCCTTTCTCTCTCTCTCTTTTCCTCTCACATCTCTCCATCTCTCTTCCTTCAACCTCCTTGTCTCTCTACCCTCAACCTCCCCCCCCTCTCTCTCTCTCTCTCTCTCTCTCTCTCTCTCTCTCTCTCTCTCTCTCTCTCTCTCTCTCTCTCTCCTCACACACACACACACACAAAACAGATATACATACTCAAGATATATAAACAATATACATATATTACAAGATATATTTCATACTGAAAGTCATTGAATAGTTGAACACATCACACCAAAATCTGAACTCATAACAATTTCTATTGTGTATGATAGTCAAAGTTGTTGGAAAATGTCAGCGAGAAAATTGAACATCAACCTTTTTCTCACCTGTCTGAATTTTCTTTGTTAAAAACCACGGCAAACTTTTAGTGTTATTAACAATAACATTTAACGTTATTTTGGCAGGCAAAACTTAGTGCAGTAGTTTAAACACTCAAACAGGAAAAAACTAGACCCATTTCGTCGAAAGGGACTGTCGATAAATTCATTGTACAATCGTATCTTGATAATTTGAACACTCCAGTTCCAGGACATTTGTCAAAACAAAAGAGATGTCCATCTATGCAGATTATTATGTTACCCTAAACAGGTGAAAAGGATTCCATCGTCTTGTCTATTAGAGTTGCGATTGTATTACCTATTTTTCTCTCTTAATTTTCACTTTCAGACAGAGAAAATGAGGGTTAAACAAGTGGCTGGCGATTTCATGATGAAATTTGCTTTGCTAGATTTATCTTAAATTAAAACGAATCCTGTTATAAAAAAATAATTTTATCGAAATTTCTCCTTCATGAAAGTGACACAAAATACAGGCGTGCACACATATGCATACAAGCATAAGCAAACATGCATATATGTAAACACATACGTAACTACAATTCAGTGACCTATCATGTCAACCTGGTATTGTGATGGATTGAACCATATGCAGGAAATCGAGTTTAAAGCAAAAATAATCAGAATTAGGAAATTTAAGGGGTGCTTTTTTTTAATTTAAGAAACAAAATTCACATTCCTCAGTGAAGACTTAGAAGTAAATTTTAAGAATCACGACATAATACTGTTTTGAGATAATTGGCTACTTATGCAAGTTTTAGAATGTTGTCAGAATCTACACAGTATGTGTAGTTACCAATTCAATCGGCAGCGTGGCTCAGCGGTACGGTCTTAGCTTCGTACCCGAAGGGTACCGAGTTCGATCACCCACTGCTGCACTGTGCGGCCTTGAGCAAGTCACCTCGCGTTAGCTCAATTTGCGGCGATGCACTGCGGCTGATGCCTGGGCTACTCCAGTCTTCCCTTGGAATAGACCCTAGACAGAAATTTCCTCTATGGGATGAATAAAGGGAATTTTATTTTATTTTAATTTTAAAATTTTATTTAATCCTACAAAAATAATGTAACTAATCCATTCATAATGAAAAATGAGGGCTAGATGGTGACAATAAATTAACTCGATACAAGGAGGTGAAAGGCAATGATGAACAGACCCACTATTTTAATGAATCAAAGCATGGAATGTATTTTGATAACGAGGAGCAAATGTCCAAATGCATTTGGTATGGAGGTAGATGACTGGACGGATGGGACATCAACAACATGATAGTTGCCAACCTGCATCTCATTATCTATGACTAGAATAAAATCCCCAAACATGTACAATGATTATTTTATGTAAGGCATTGCATGCTAACGAGAATTTTTATCCCATGTCAACTCATTGATTAAAAAAAACAACTTTACTGTCAATATGTTACACCAGGAGTATACAGGTAAATGGATGTCTTCATATCTGGCAAAAGTAAAGGTGACAGGGAAAGGAATTAGAAACCTTAGTGTATGACATTGTTGATCCGAGATTTACCTTGCTTCAGACCTGCCAACTTGAATATTAAAAAATTCTTCATTCTTAGGAGATAAAAATTGTAGCTGCTATAGTTAATTTTAAAAAACAACAATTTTCCCTCAAAAGGAATAAATCACTTTTCAAAATCCTTAAAATGATGTAGTCTGTCATCATCTTTCATTTTCATCAAGTTTTAATGACCTGGAGATGCTCATGAAGATTCACCCCGACATAATACCAGTTTGGTACGACGGGTCACATTATGAAAATGAAAATGAAAATGAAGAGGGTTGGCAGTGATGGGATAAACCTTCTTCTCCCCTCCCATTCTCCAAACTCAAACTCCCATTTAATAATTGACAGCCTAAATGCCTGCATACAAAGGATGGGCAACAACCTATGCTCAAATCTGTTTTGAGGCGTTTCAGTTCAGTAATCCCCACGATCAACTCCCAAAGCTGTGTCGGAATGCCAGCTCCACCAAGTTTTCCGATGCCGAAACATGAAAACAAGCCAGGAGAATTTTCTTATTCGGTCTCCTTAGTTTTCGCCTGTGAATAGAAATGAAATGTCTATAAGTAAAACTGATAAAAATAATCCGATAAACATTTTACTTATTTAATACATAATAATCTCACAACAGCCGATAAATATAAATGTGAGCCTTAGTATGAAATATCTATCACATAGTTCTACAAGGCAATTCTAGAAGTATGGTAAAAACTTGTTAAACAAAAATACAATTGCATGAAAAATAAAATCTAATAACAACAACACAATCCAAAAGTTCAAACCTTCTAATTTTTTGTCAAATTGTCTTTGTCATTGTTTACAAATTTTGTAAAAGTCTGAAGCATTAATCCTAAATAACAGCCAAATGGCAAAAGAAATTATTCCTATTTATTGTTACCGAACCAATTTTTATTCTCTAACAATTAGTCCTTATGTCATTGAGAAGGGAAAAAATTAACATCGAGTTTTAAAGTAGCAGTAACAATTTCCTGTCTTGATGAGATGGTTAGAATATGATGACAGGTTAGTAAAAAAAAATACCCCCCCCCCCCCCCTTACCCCTCTTTCTTGGAAAGATGAATCGTCTATTGACTTACCCAACGACCCAGTATTCTAAGTTATCTTTCATGCTATTTGTTGCTTCTCCTTGTTGAGGGGTCAAAGTCATAAGTATCCCATGCTCCTTCATTCCCCTCATGTTAGGGTCAGGGGTTAGAGGGTTGTATAAGGAGTCTTCATCGTCATAATTGTGATAGCCAGAGGAATTCTGAAATAGAAGTATATAATATGTGTAATTATGAAATATCCAAATATGGAAGAAAGGAGGATGGGTGGTGTAGGAACTTCTTTGCCATCTACAGAACAAAACACACTATGTGACTAGATAGATACAAAGAGAGAAATTAGGGAAGGTGTATGACAGAAAGATGACGAGGTGTGTATGAAACTGTACCAGACAAAGCAGAGAAAACAATACAATACTGGGGATCAAACCTCAGATCTCCTAATCAGGATTTTTTTTTGTCATATGTTTTTCTTTTTGCTTCGTCTGGAACTGTTTCAAACACACATTTTCACACATGGTAATATCCTTTTTAAGTATAATATGCAAAATCTAACAAATTGGAAGGGAAAAACAAAACAAAACAAAAGAGAATATTTTTTTACCTCCTGATTATCACATTCTGAAAATACTTGATGTATCTGTCGACAGCATTTGTAGAAATTGTGAAGGATGTAGTGACTGTGGAACAATCCAGAAGTTTCCATGTCGCTCCCCAGATAGACAGTGCCTTCCACACCGTCCATACAACAATATTGATACAGACTTGGGTGGCGGGTGGTGGATAACCTGAATAAAGAAGGAATGAAGTTGACGTCACTCAGCTCTTTTTAGTTATCATTTTTAAACTGTCAGTTTGGTGATTGGTTCTCACTAACATATGGAAGGGACGAAATTTGACGTTACTCAGCCCTTTCTTATTGTTTTTGATTAGTTGTCACTTAATCATATCAATCAGACTTATAAACATTTAGGTTACACACATAGTATTGTGTGTTGGTATGTTATATCTGGAGGACAGATGTTGTGAGTATTTTAAATAAACACATGGCATTCAATAGAAATGTGTCACAATTAATCTACACGTCTTCTTATATTTAATAATAAACTACATACATTGTTTATAGTTGTCCAAGTGGTGGAGCAACCCATTACCATTGCACGCAAAACTTCTTTGCCATATACATAACAAAACACACAATGTGACTAGAACTCTTTTCTATAGTGCTTAATTAACAGACAATAGCAATTGCCTGCTACCCTTTGAACAGGAAGGTAGTCTACCTTGCAGAGTACTATTCACCAGATCTAATATAAACCCAGCTACTCAATGACTGCTTGGAGGTCAGAATTTCCCCCCCCCCCCCCCTGCCCTCCTACTTCAGCTGGGATACATCCCAATCTCTTCAGGTGTGAAGTAAGTGTTCTACCAGCTCAGCTAGAAAAAAAATGGGAGTAACTATTCAAAAATAATAAATAGAGTGTGCAATAATCATTTTAAGTGGTGACTAGTATTACTGGAACAATAAATCGTACCTGTGAAGGGGCATCACATTGGATACGGACAGGCTGTTGGAAACGTCAAATGAATCACATTGGGCTGGGTACATCTTTCCGTTACGAGGACTCTGTTGATTGTGAATGTGAGAAAGAATAAATATACTGACCGTGACCATCAAATCTCAAAAAGTTTTCTGGAAAATGTATTTGTATACATATTACCAAATTTATATTTTGTACCAGTCGTCTTCTGTTAGACATCCTTTTTTATAACACTTACAAATATCCATCACTGCCCATAGCCAATGGTACTCGTTAATACCTGAGTCGAGTCCTGATGCAAACCGTAAAGAATCATTTGCAATGAATAATTTTGTCAATTTTGTCTTTCTTTTTTATTTTTTTCTATCTTTAATTTGACAATTAGTATTCAATTTTTTTGTTTAAAATTTAGTACCTTATCCAATTCTTTCCTACCTTGTAAATGTCATGGGAGACCACACTGCCAGCAGACGACAAGCTACCATCATCCAGCATCGTTTTAGACCAATCAGACCCTCCGTACGCTGATGTCATCAAATTGCCGTGGTGGCTCTTCCTTGGGGACACAACTCCACCTTCATTGCTGAACAGTTTGGGATTCTTACCACCTGTTGTGTTGATGTAGGTTGCACAGTAGTCTGACTTTGTGAAGGCAGATTGGCTTTCCTTGTTCACTCTGGAATTGTGGGATGGCAATATTAATGACTTGTTTGGAATTAAAGCATAAACATAAATTACTAACTTAATAAATAAATAAATAAATAAAAGGGATCATGGCGTTTAAATAAAAAACAAAACAAAACAAAAATAACTAAACATTGAAAGCAGGGTTTTGGACTGACAGTTACATTTGACCCACATGCAGTTTTGTAAAAATATCAAATATTTCAAGACTTGAAGACAAGAAATTATATAATCAACAAGTGTATGATGCATCAATTTATATATATATGTACCTGACATTGAGGGCCGCCACCAAAGCAGGGGACTGAACTCTCAATAAACAAGCCTTGGCCTGGTCTACGTAGAACACATCGGGTGATAAGGATGACTTTTTGCTGAAAAAGAGTGCATGGGAAATGTGAAAAATACTTTTCTTTTATATATCATTAAACAATTACTACAGCTATTAGATACAGATGGATACATATTCAATATTTCAGTAAGAATTATATAAGAAAAATATTTTTATTTAGAGATAAAGTTATTAATTTTAGAGATTTATGGGTCATAGAAGAAAGGGAATATATCTATAAATTATTCACTAATTCGTCCATAATTGTATTTCTATAATTTATTACGATGATTACAATAACTTACAAAGATCTAGAGCCAACTGTTTCCAACAAACAACAAAACAAGCCATTATTCTGTAGAAAAAAAAACAGAAAAGAAAATGGAGGTTTGAGACATGTTTAATAAAACGTACAACTAAAAAGTATTGAATTTTCCTTACTGTATTTACTGTGTTAATGTATTTAACACTACAGAAAGATAGATAAACTCTGTCTCCGCGAGCCTTATGCAAGGTCTACTCTATTCAGGAAGAAGACAATGAGGCCAGTCAACAGAGCTTTAGACGTTAAACCTGCCTTCAACCAAAGCCCAATTGACTTGGACAATAGGTCGTATAAATAGCAGACCTAAGGCTTTAAAGGACAGCATCTACAAATCTAAATCAGAGAAAATGACAACTCACCAGACCGACCACTAGAAAACACCACCTTGAAATTGGCTCGGAGTAGCCAAAACTGTTGTTGATCTCGGAGACCTCATGACAGAATCTAGTTGGAAACACTTCCCTCCAGGCTACAAACTGTGAAACATTACAGCGGGTCATGAGGTCAAGGACACCAAGATGCTGCAGGTAAAGGTGAAGGTCTCGGAGGTCAGAGGGCGCCAGATGGCTGACGACCAGTTGTCCAGAGTAAAAGTAAGCTGTCCCAAGGATGGTATACTGACGTCGGCAGCCATAGAAACTTTCAGACTGGAGAAGGAAAGAAATTGTTTTTCTAATTATCTTTGAACATTATATAAATAAAGACTTTATCTTTTACAAGTAACGGTCATTATCATCATATTTATAATTTGTTTCATCACTATTATTCATATCATTATATGGTTGCTGTTATCATCACCATCATCATCATCATCATCATCATTGTCTTTTATGTTGTTGTCAAAAAATCAAAGAGAAGAGAACTCACCATGTCGTGAAAGTCTGATGATTCAAATTCATTCAGAGTTCTTTCAATAACCATCTGGAAAACATACATAAAAAATATATTGTGATATCAAGAAAAATGCTTTTTAAAAAATTAAGAGAAGAAAATCATTATTTACAATTGTCTTCCATGTGGCACAAAAAAAAACAAACAAACAAACTAGTTTTCTTGAAAGATTGTCATTTTGCAGACATGCCAAATTGAGATTTTTAAAAAAAGCTAATTATACTACCTTACAAAATGAGAAGTTTTTATTCATTTAGTAATCTAGTAATAAACTAGTAATCATAGAATCAACCGTCTCTATCTAAAAAAAAAAAAAGGAACTGTCAAGTTTTGTCATTTGAATTATTTGATACGTAATCAAGACAAATATCAAATGTATTATGGTATGACCACAAAGTTTTTCATCAAAGTGCCAAAGTAGAACATGTTTTTACAAAATGTTAAAAAGTTAAAAAGTCCAATTCAGAAAGACAATATGGAATAAATAGTAAAAATTTCTCCAAAATATTGTTTCAAATGTGACCAATCACCTCAAAACAGTATTATGTTGGGATAAACCAAATGATTAAAAAAATATTTTATAGCTAAAATGACAAATATTTAAAATCATAGCTTTTATCAGTTAAAAAAATTATCATAATTTTCTTCAAAAAAGCATAAAAACTTAACCCAACTCAGGTATCTCTTACTATAAATTCAATTTTTCTGATCTAAACAACCGTATATAATATTGTTTTGAGGCCATAGGTCACAAATTGATTTGACAAACATACCTGGTGGTCTAAAGGCAAAGGGAGGTAATGGATGAGTTTTGAATATCGAATCAGCGGAGTCGCTTCCTGTAAAGATACTGATTTGTCCTTATTCAAAAGTGAAGACGATGACCATGATGCTGAAAATGATGATGAGGAAGATGATGGTGAGGATGACGACAACGAGGAATGACTCGTGGATGCTGTGGATACAGCCTGTCGGAATAAGTAGGTGAGAATGTTGTCAATGAAGGCAGAGTTCTCCCCTTTGCCAAATGCTGCCTGCACAGATCCGTAGAGGATCCAAAGCAGTCTTGAGAATCCCGACAGAAGGGTATTCAACTCTGATACTGAAACACTGGAAAGGAATGGAAGAAAAAACATAAAAAAAGGATGAGGGGGGTGGAAAAAAAGGTGTTAAAAAAAACAACTAATAAGACATTTATGTAGCAGAAAACCCTAACAAGGTCGCTCCATGCAAATGAGTATAGAAAAGAAAAGAAAAGAAAATTCCCTTTATTCATCCCTGAGGTGAAAATTTGTCTTCAGAAAGACCACTGAGCCACACTGCCCCCTAACAAAGAGAAAGACAAAAACAATACCAAATCTTACCAAGATGCTGGCATAGCAAAGACTAGAATATCCCTGTCTTCTTGTAGATATGATATATGAACCGGTTGACCCTCCACTTCCACTGTAGAACTGGAAAAGAAATAAATTTCTATTTAATCATCTTCACTACTTTCAATCATCAAATGCTTCATAATTCAAATATCTACACAATTCATTCTATGTATAAATGCTTTTCAGAGTTGGCCGTTCAAGCAGAGGTTGAAAACTTCCTTTATCGAAAATAGAGTAAATCAAAACATATGTCGCTTTATGGTCTTGTGATAAAACACTCTCGCCTCGGGAAATGTAGGTCCCTGGTTCAAGTTCTACTCTGATCTAGGGAGACTCAAAGTTGAGTCCTTTTAAAAAGACTCTTTACTCACATTCAGGGTTGCCAATTCAAGAGGAAAACATTTGCTGAACTTTTACGCAAACACATAGACCGACCCTTTCTGAGTGCTGACCTCCAGTAAAAAGACATTATGCACTTGCATTTTTTCCGTTTGGCAGGTGACTGGAAAATATGCTGAGGGTTTATAACATATGGAATTCTGTAAATATATGGAAAATTGTCAACCTTGAACATTCTCTAGAGCTTGGGCGAGATAACTTGCTCAAGGCCAGACAATATGGCAGAGTGGATCTTGGTACCTTCTGGTTAAAAAGCAAAGCCCATGCCACTGTGCTTCGCTGCCTGACGATGTCCGAGTTGCATCACTGGTACCATTCTCTTTGTGAAAACAATGACATTTTATCCCACGTCATATGAAACTAAAACCTGACCACCCGTAATGGGTTAATTCAAAGATACTTATTCACATTCTCATGATAGATGCTAGTGTTTAAAACAAGACGGTTAATCCATGGACTGACTGCTTGCCTTGTGGGTAACTCCATCAGTCCTATATGTTAAGTGTTGCTGTTGACTTGGGAATGTTGTAAAGTCTTTGACCAAATTTAGTGGATACTACATTTCATAAAAATTCAGGATTGTTTGCTTCGGTTTTTTTGGTTTGTTTGTTTTGTTTTGTTTTGTTTGCTTTTTACTTTTTCTTTTTAATTTGAAAGTGTGTACCGTTCAAATGAAGTCAGAGTTGCATTGATTTACCGTTCTCTTGGTTTTCACCAAGACTTGACTTACATCAAAACCCAACGGTAAAGGGTTAATCTAAAGGTGTTTACTCACTTTCTAATTGTAGAGGCTGTGTTGAAATCCCTGACCACGTGGGCTAGTGTGTAAAACAAGCCGTGTAATCCATGGAGAGACTGCTTGCCTTGTGGGTAACTGTACACAACTCCGTCCTGGAAATAAACGATGACAAAACATAATAATTGACCAATCGCCTCTAAACAGTGTTGTGTAATTTGATTTCCGAAAAAATTGTTAAAATGATTCTCAAGCTGAACAAACTTGAATTGCGTTGTCTCTGTTGGAAAAAAAAAGAAGATATCTCTAGTACCCTACAAGCACCATGACTTTTTGCTGTAGCCTGCGATCCATTGTTCAAAGTTTTGAGCACATTTTGTGTATAATAATATAAATACTCAACTTTTATTTTTTATTTTAATTTTTTTCATGGCACCATGCAATCTACATAAGCCTCAATCAAGTTAATCCTACCATCATTTCCAACTATTTCATTGTATCTGAGTTGCATTGAATAAAAAACAGACTTAATCGTCCAATAAAAAACATGTTAAGAACTATTTTTTTTAAAAAAGAAGAAGAAAAAAAGGATTATTTAAGGGTGGGGGGGTGGGGGGGTGGGGGGGTGGGGGAGTTTTTTCAAATAAAAAAAAAAAAAAGAGAGAGAGAGAGAGAAAGAAAGAAATATTTGGGATACAAGAAGCTCAGTTGGTAGAGCACCTTAGTGAAGATATTTTTCTGACCCCTCTGTCCACCCAACAATTATTGGGTAGCTGGGTCTCTTAGATCTGGAAGAAAGTAAGTGCGATACAGACCCGTGTCCCATCCAATGAAAGACTGCTTTTGGTTGCGGTTGATGATGGTGAATTTTAATCATTAATTTACAGGTAACAAGAGGTTGGACTCCCTGGATTAAAACTTACATTATCTTGTGGATTTTCTGTGTCAACGCCATCCATGGATATGTACAAGGCAGCTACGTTGTTTAGGGTCTGGAGGTCACTGGATGGGTCAGAGGTCAACACGCTGACCAAGCCTTCGAGGTCAAGGGTTGACTTGTCTGATCTCAAAGATTTGAGAGTAAGTTTGGCCTGTTGGGATGTAAAGATGATGATGATGATGATGATGGTGGTGGTGGTGGAGGAGGAGGTGGAGGAGGAGGACAATCATGATTTAAAAAATGACATCAATAATGAAAACGAGAACGACATGATATACCACACACACACACACACACACACACACACACACACACACACACACACACACACACACATACACAGAGAGAGAAATACTCATCCAAATTCACCTTTTTCAATTTGGTCAGTGTTGACAGGACAGACCTCATGTTGTCCCAGGTCATCTTTTGATCGTTGACAGCTGACAACCAACACCCTGTGTAGGAAAAAACAGAAAAACAAACAAACACAAAAATAGATATAATATGGCAACAGTGATTATGCTGGTTGTATTTACATGGGATCACAGACAGACAAGGCTTATAACGAATAGTGTAGAACATTGTACATCTATGATGATGATGGTGATGAGGGGGGTAAGTAGGGGGGAGGAAGGAGCCCTGCAAAATATATGCAAACCATTGAAGAGAACTATGATGATGAGAATAATATTGATAATGATCATGATGATGGTAGGGGTGGTGGTGGTGGTGGTGATGATGATGATGATGATGATGATGATGATGATGACGATGAAAATTATAAAATGGCGGTGATGGATCATCATCATCATCATCATCATCATCATCATCACCACCACCACCACCACCCCTACCATCATCATGATCATTATCAATATTATTCTCATCATCATAGTTCTCTTCAATGGTTTGCATATATTTTGCAGGGCTCCTTCCCCCCCCCTCCTTCCCCCCCCCCCCCCCCCCTTTTTTTTTTCTCTGACAGGTTAATTAGCCAGACAAACTGCTCTTACTGCATACCAAAACATTACGTGACAATTTGTCTTGTTGACTGGTGCATCACGCATGCGCATTCCGTTCTACGTTCTACTTCCTCGTCCTATCCATTAAGCGAGTGAAGTTGCAAGGACTTTTAAACATTAAAAAAAAATGTTGGTGCTCTTTTTAAAGTGCAGGTCACGGGGTCAAAATGAAGGTACATAACATTTTTGTACAAACCAAGCAATGAACTGCCAACACAACCGACGTACATATATTTTAAGTGTCTTCTTTTTCTTCTTCTTCTTCATTTGCGAGTCGGAAAACCGGACGCAATTATAGGATTGATTTAACATTGTTGTAATGGACAGTGTTTTACGGTGGTTTGAGAGTATTTCCATTACAATAATGAGTTATGAGCCCATAACCATTTGAGTTATCAGACCTGTAAATAAGTACACGTTGGACACACCATGTGTGAAGAATCGTCTCAAAATACAGTGTTATTTTATCGAGGTGGGCCTTATTGATTAAATTTCAATGTTAAACTTAAATATTTAATTTGAACTTACATAAAGAAAAATGTCCCTTTAGGGATGAATAAAGGGGATTTATTATTATTATTATTATTATTATTATTATTATTATTATTATTATTATTATTATTATTATTATTATTATTATTATTATTATTATTATTATTATTGTTATTATTATTATTATTATTATTATTATTATTATTATTATTATTATTGGACAAAAAGGATAGAGTAGGTAGGACGTTGACTCAATATATTAAACGTAACTCTTACCATCTCACATCTTGGATAAAAATATCGAATGAATGAATTTGACGTCACTCGGTCTATTGGTGATTAGCTCTCGCTAAAATCCATCTCACCGGTCAAAACTGGTGAGTATATTACTTTAAAACGCATCTTATACGTAGGAGTGGGATACCTGACCAAACATCAATCACAAAATGTTGAACGGAAACACCATCCTCTGTTATAGAAATGTTGGAGATTTCCGCGAATTCGTGACAAACCGGTGGGTTCATGAGACACGTCTTATTTCAAATTTCATACCAAAAACAAACCAAAAAAAAAACAACAAAAAACACAAAAGAAAAAAAACAACCAAAAAACAAAACAAAAAAAACAACCCCCCCCCCCCCCCCAAAAAAAAAAAAAAAAAAAAACAAAAAAAAAAACCAAAAAACAAACAATCATTTTAAAAAAAAATAGAGCATTTATACAGCATAATCTCAACTAAATGTGCTCATAGCACTATACAGAGGGTCCCTTGCCACAGTAACACTTAACATGTAAGACAAGATGATGTTGAGTCATATGGCCTCAGGCGATATTACATTAATTAATCTCCGCTGTTAACGACCAGATTACTCATTTTACACCTGAGTACGGCCAGATAATGTGAGTAAAGAGCCTTCTTCAAGTACTCAACGATGCGCCGTTGAGAGCGAGACTCGAAATCTGGACCTTCTGACGGAATTGAAAAGTTGCATGAAATGTTTAATAAACTTAAGACACACAACCTACCTCTAGATACACTTACTATCAACCCGGTTCACAAGTCATGTTTGAAGATGAACAATCGCACGCACATTGGTAGACAATTATAACAATATATCTAGGTCACACTACAAATCATGAAATTATAAACGCTGCGTTTATCATTAAACAGTCCAAAATGATATCAAGTGCAAGATGTACACGAAGCTTTATTTTCTCTATTGAACGTTTACGACGTGTAGCCTACTAATTCGCAGGTCTGATAACCCAAAGTGTTATGGGGTCCTTCCTTGTTGTGATGGAAAATACTCTCAAACAAACTCAAAATGTTGTCCATTACAACAACGTGAAATACAGCCAATAATTTATGCGCTCGGATAGGATCAGAATCTGCAAAAATATGTGCACGTCGAACGATGACCTTTTGTAATAATAATAATAATAATAATAATAATAATAATAATAATAATAATAATAATAATAATAATAATAATAATAATAATAATAAATCGAGCGCGTAAGGGCGCGGCCATTATAACAAAGGAAAGAAGCAATTTATTGACACATTGACACAACTTTAACACCACACCACAACTATCTTGATTTAAAGAGGAATGTTGTATGATCGTGGTTATGTCTAGTTGTGCACATAAACACACACACATAAACATACAAAAGACGGTCAGTGAATGTCTCCTTGTTGTGTATATAAATCTATTGTTGTGACACATCCAGTCACCAATATCAACATTACAATGGCATCATCATCTCATGCCTTCGTGTTTACTATCAATCACATTTACTGATACTGTTACTGCACATGACATGGCTTACAGTTAGTGTGATAAACAACAGACATTGTATTGATTTCATACACCCATGACTCTCTCTCTCTCTCTCTCTCTCTCTCTCTCTCTCTCTCTCTCTCTAAGACAAAAACCCTATAATTATTCATAATTAGCAAGGATTTGCACCATAGATTTATTTACGTACAGAAGTTCAAAGGCAGGAAGGAGGATTACGCTATTACAAGCCTCATAACATTATTCCTCATCTTTGACGTCTATGTCTTCTAATTTCCTTCCTTCTTTCTTGTTCCTGTTCTTTCCAATTATCCTTGCTTCGTTACACACACACACACACACACACACACACACACACACACACAGACACACACAGAGAGAGAGAGAGAGAGAGAGAGAGAGAGAGTACTCCCTCCCCCATCTCTCTCTCTCTCTCTCTCCGTCTTTCTAGTATTCTCTACCACTCCCCCCCCCCCCCCCCCCCCCCCATCAGGGAAAACCGATAATGTCATTGGTAATAAGCATGTACACATCTAATAATTTGCAGAGGACATTTCCTCAACCCAGTTAATCTTTGGATTGTTTTCTACACAGTCTCTACACTTTCTTCAATCTCTAGAGTTGTTTTATTTATCTTTTTTTGTTTTGTTTCCTTGTTTGTTTGGGGTTTTTTTTTCGGTTGATGTTGTTGTTTTTTTTTGTTTTTGTTTTTTATTTGTTTTTGTTTTATTATAGCATGTATTCAAAACATGTCCAATCATAACTGTTTTGACCAGGAGCCGAGAGAAAGCTTCGGGTTTGAGCCTTCACATTCAGCACCTCGAATTTTCCCCCCACAAAACAAGAAGTTTTGGTGTGTATTTCTAACCAATAGCATTACTACCTGAACATGTCCATTCGGAAATGACTTCCAAACACTGAATGTCGATAGCGTGAAAAATCGTCAATTGCTGACTTTGCTGCGCTGTGCTGTGACTGGTGACTGGGTTACGCCCAATTTTTTTTTCAAATCTATAACAATATATATAATATATATATATATATATATATATATATATATATATATATATATATATAATAATATATTCAAGTATAATTCTGATCAACTTATGATTATTGATAATTAGCAAGGATTTGCACCATACTTGAAATATTTTATTAATAACTCCTTTTATCAAAAAGTTGAGCACTATTATTTCATGGATTTTGTGTTTATAATATATATAATGTCCTGTTTGTTTGCATTTTTTCCCCTTTGTTTTATTCCATGTTAGTGACTATGGCGACACTTGGAACATTTCTAGGCAATATAAACGCCAATCATAATTTAAATTTAGCTCTGAACCAACACCCAAACATTCAATAATAACAACAACTGTACCACATACTACAATAGTAACAATGACATAAACGAAGACCGCATTGTATCAATTCTGTGTGTTTGTGGCGATCTTATAGCTGTCAAGTGTCTTGCCATGGGAACCAACCAATAAGAGACGAGGGACAAATCCTATTGTTTACCTATCTCTATCCCTGTGTCATTATCCCACTTCTACGATTTATCCCCATTAGATAGTGGCTGTCACTCTCATGCCCTATCAGTATTCAGGATTCTAATTCTAGAATCTTCGAGACTCCAGCCACAGGAATCCACCCATTCATTAGAGTGGTTTGCTGCACAGTGACAAAACAGAGTTGTTCTTTTTTTAAAATTATTTATCTTATTTAAAAAAAAAAAAAAACCTTTTGGCATGAAAACTTAATTCAACGTCCCCCCCCCCCCAAAAAAAAAAAAAAACAAAAAAAGAAAAAAAAAAGAAAAAAGAAAAAAAAAACAAACAATAAAAATAACTCCCAACCCCCTCAAAACCCCCAACAAAACAAACGTCTCGACTGTTCTTGTTATTGATTGAAGAAGGATTTTGAGCCCAAAACGTTCCGTGTTTGGGTCTCCAGTTAATTTTGCAAAGCTGTTTTATTCATTGTATACATACATCACTTACACGGTTTCTGGCAAATTTGTATTCACTTTGAGATATACGGGGTCATAATATGAGAAGGCTTATTCCTAAGACCAACGGTATCAAACATTGAAACAATGACAAACACTGGGAGAGAGAATGGGATACTCGGAGATTACACACAGTTCCATTTCTAGAATCCCATGGTAAACGTAGCTCTTCCAACCTCATCCTTCACCCCCCCCCCCCCCCCCCCCCCCTTCCAAGAGGATGTATGCATTTCTAACCACTAATATTACAATCTGAAAATGTCCATTCCGAAATGGGCTCCAAACATTGAATGTCGGTATCGTGATAAATTGACCATTCCTAGTGCAATTCAACCTTATTCTTCTTCACCCCCCCCCCCCCCTTCCTAGGGGACAGTAACGCTACCATCTGAACATAATATCCATTCGGCTATCGCCTATAAACATTTGATTCCGTTTCTTGGTAAATCGACAATTCCTAATAGCGCATTAAGTAAAAATGTGATAGTATCTTTAACTTTTAACTCGATTACATACACATTAATCGTTGTGGCATAGTGGTAGGGTGGCACTTGCAGTTCCCTCTTGACGAGGGTTTCGTGCTCACTAAATGAATAAAACAAAATAAAAAATGCCAAAAGTTGGATTCATCCCTAGGTTCACATATCTAAAGGTCTGATAACCGAACGCAATTGTGGGCCAGATTTAACATTGTTGTAATGGACAATATTATTTTGAGTCGGTTTCCATTACAACAACGACACCATAACAATTTGGATTATCAGACCTGCAAATAAGTGCACGTCAGTTCATCCTAAATTCATTAATATTCACGACCAATCCATTGACTTATTTACATGTAATATATTTATATACTCATCTACCTATCGATAATATATATATATCTACTAATCTTTTATTTTGTTCTATTGTATTTTTAAAACCTTATTTAAAAAATCCTAACACTTGGCGTCAAAAGTTCAATTGGCCAATCAAACAAGAAGCCCTAAAATCAAAGACCAAAATCAAAGTTGTAACAACGACACCATAACATTTTGTATAGTACTATCTTAGCAATATAAAATATGTATTTTGTTTCCACGTTTAATTTTGACTAGATACCTATGTCGATACGTAATTCATAATCTGTAAAGCGCTTTGATGTGTTTGGTTCACGGAAAGCGATCATTAAGTATCATTTTTTATTTTCATTTAAGTTTTTTGTTTGTTGTTTTTGATTCAATGTTATCAATGTTATTGAACACGACAATAAGTGATAGACCACTGAGGTACAATACACTAGGCGATAGGCATCTTTTTAATACATTAAATCCCCTGGTCGCCCTAATGCAAATAATCCTGGTATAAGGTTCAAATACCTAAGACTTGACGTGCTGATGAATGAAAGATAAAACAGGCAGCAAATATAATATATCAGACCTTTTTATGTACACCCAAACAAATACAAATACACTAAGGTACGAGAACACTCGCACACAAACATACACATACACACACACACAGAGAGAGAGAGAGAGAGAGAGAGAGAGAGAGAGAGAGAGAGAGAGAGAGAGAGAGAGAGAGAGAGAGAGAGAGAGAGAGAGAGTTTACTTATGCAGTCAATTTCACAATATCGTCTTCAAATTTGGCGTCATCATCATTTTAACACCTAGATAGTTATTATTTTTTTTTCCACAAAAAAACAAAGACCAACATTTCTGCTGAACTCGTATTTCATTTGATTTCCGCAAAACATGACAGTTTAGAGCACCGTATATATTTTTAGTATTCATGGCTACTTGAACATTGACATGAAACGCCGGAAGTTTACAAAATAAATTCGAGAGATCAAATAAATGACAAGTGGTAAATCGGGAACAGATTGGAATTTGCAAGACATTGACGTCTGAGATAATCTAGAAGTAGCTAAATGTTGAAATTTTAACCCTTTAACGGTGATGCTGATGTTTTTCTCTTTTCAAAAATCAATTATCTTCATATAATTGCAAACAACTATTGTCACGTAAAGGACATTACCGGTTGATGAGATGCAAGCGGGTTTCCTTTGAAACTTTCCTCCTACTAGCACTTTGTCACACAACTAATTCTTGAATCGAATTGCAGTTGAAGAAACCAAAACAAAATCAAACAAACACGATGTGCGTGACAATAATTGAGATTTGATCACCCTAAATCGAACCCCGCCTTTGACAGGTTTAAAAGATAAACAAATACACATTAACGATTCATAAATCCTTTATTTGCCCACTTTAGAGCCGTACTTTGACAAAACATTGCAGTAAAAAAAAAAAAAAAGAAAAAAAAAGAAGATTGGCCAGAAACCTTTAACAATCGAAATGGACTGATGACCGCCGACTACAAGGACTCACAAACTGTCAAAAAGACTTAAACCTAATACTTTCTTTGAAGCCTTAAGTTTAACCAAGACTTTTAACCATTTTGAAAATCATTTTAATCGATCGATATCTAAAGGGGTTTTTTTTCTGGCCAAAATTTAAATTTAAAATAAAATGATGTAAATGTTTTTTGTCAGACGATGACACATCATTCCAAGAGTAAACATTTCATTGAGAAGAATTCGATCCATTAGTCATGAGACTAGTTTTTAGAGAATATAATGTGTCGTCGAGAGGCAAGGGGCTCTATAGTGGACTCACTAGAGTTATATTATTATGTGAGTGAACCAAAAAGGCATTGAAGGAAAGACCAGCCAGAACTACTCTCTCTCTCTCTCTCTCTCTCTCTCTCTCTCTCTCTCTCTCTCTCTCTCTCTTTCTATCTATCTTATCTATCTATCTTATCTATCTATCTATCTATCTATCTATCTATCTATCTATCTATATATATATATATATATATATATATATATATATATATATATATATATAGATAGATAGATAGATAGATAGATATATTTATATATATACATATAAAAATAAGTCTCTTGCTCTCACACAAACACCCCTCCCCCTCCCTTCTCGCTCTCATTCTAAGCTGATTGTCATGAGAAATGGAGATAGGCGGTTACAACAAATGGATATAAATTGAATATGTGTGTGTGTGTGTGTATGTGTGTGTGTGTGTGTGTTTGTGTAAGAGAGACAGAGAGAGATAGAGATAGAGAGAGATAGAGAGAGAGAGAGAGAGAGGGAGAGAGAGAGAGCGAGAAATATAGATAGATAGAGAGAGAGAGAGAGAGAGAGAGAGAGAGAGAGAGAGAGAGAGAGAGAGAGGGAGAGAGAGAGAGAGAGGGGGGGGGGGGAGAGAAAAAGATAAGACATAGAAATAGATTATATATGTACACAGGATCACGTGACTTTTATGACCTTCATCAAGCTAACGACCCGGCTCCAATTTCTCAAAACATAGTTTTGACTTTTAAATCTCCCTCAACTGACAGTCCCAGCGGTCCATTGTGTCTTCTGACAGTTTTGGTCCATCCCTTTTGTCCCCCGACCTATCAACTATGACCTTATCGCCCTGCCTGTCAGATAACGGGCCCATCTATCTGTGATAAATCTATGGTGTGCCATTGTCTTCAATAATCCTAGATCATGACTTCTCCTTATTGCCTGCCACACAGGAATGTAGCACCCAGAGACTAATCTGTTTGATTTCTAAACTTCACAATTTATTATATCGTGACCCATCACTCCAAAACGGTTTTAAGTCGGGGTGGTCCAGATGCTAAAAAATTGAATTCATGTTCCAAAATATGAAGCTTGGGTTAATTACATAATACTGTATATATATGCTTTTTAGAGGACAATGGATATAGTTTCATAAAGAAAAAAAACAACAAACAAACAAAAAAAATAACAAAAACAAATAAAACTGAAACCAAATAAACAAAAAGGAACATAACAGCTTCAAAGAAGAGCAAAAATACCAAACATGGAATATTTCGGGCTCAAAACCCTTCTTCGGCCGACAACAAAAAAAAAACAATGAAAACATAAATACGTTACTTTAAAAAAAAAGCCAGTGTAATGTATTTATGTTTATATTGTTTTGTTGTGAGCCGGAAACGTTCCGTGTTTGGTATTTTGTTCTTCTTTTGATTCATTTGTATTTATTACTTTTTACAGTGCACAGCTTCTAGCAGCATAGTACCACAAAAACTGTAACCTCGGTTTTTTGTTCCCTTCAGCTTTAATATCACCTTTTGGCATAGGGTTGGCACCGGCATAATACCAGTTTGAGATGATGCTATGCAATTAGATTAAATACTCATAACATCTGCTTGCCAGATTACACATAAAACTGTGTGTAACCTTTAACGTTAATGGACTGAGTGATTTAGTGAAAACTTGTCACTAACATTGAGTTTTAAAAATAATAAGAAAGAGCTGAGTGGCCTCGAATTCGTTCCTTCTATACCCATGACTTCCCACTACTTACTATCTATTTTAACATGTTTTATTCGTATCATTTCAACTTTTGTAAAAATAAACAAACCCACTTCCCTTAAAGTTAAGCAAATTATAGTGACTATATACATATAGCATTATAAATAAAGCTCAGAGTTTTTGTTTTTGTTGTTTATAGCGATCAAAAATTAAAGTACGTAGACAGTGGAATCCTGATAAAGCTGACCGCGCCGGACTAGACAGATTGATTTGACTTTTGGCAAGATTGACTTTAAATTTTATCAATGGAAAACACTTAGATAAAGAACTGAAAATTTAGGATTTACAAGAGGTGTTGACTTTAAACAGAAGATGACTTTAAGAGCATTCACTTTATGCAGATTCCACTGTAACATACATTAATAGTAAGCACAAGCATACACCTCACTTCCATGCTCAATGCGCTTTATAGTCTTACTCTTATTTCCCCAAATTAGTCATAGAAATCAAATTTACATTTCACACCGAACAAGACAAATCTTATAGATCTATTTTTTCTTTTCATTACTTTTTTTTTATACCATACCAGTGCATTAACAATATCCATTTATAGCTACAGCCAGATACTCTATCCCACTTAAGCCACGTAGCTTAATCTGTGCCATACCCAAGGACAATGCCGATGCCAGAGTTTGGTAATTATTGTCACTTTAAACTTACTGACTGAGCTCAACAATACTTGACTTAAATGATCAAACAATACTATACTTCAACCATCAATCAATGCCTCCTTAAATCTTTTAAGATGAGAAAAATACATATTAACCACAACTTAAAATATTCCCGGTGTCTGAGGAAAGGACTCAATGCCAATACCAGTGTTTTGCAATCATTGTCACTCACCCACATGCTGACAGAGCTCAGCAATGCTTGATTTAAAAGATAAAACAATATGCTACTCAGCCATCCATGCCTCCCCTAAGTTAAGTTAAAAACAAAAATATCAATTAACCATAAATTTTAAAACTAAAATTATATCTGGTGTCTGTAAGAAGCTTTAATTAAAGCTTACCTGTGGTTATTTCTGGAGCCAAACAAGCAGGACCATCAGATGACAAGGACTTCACAAAAACTTGACCGCTCTGGGTCTTTGAAGAAAGCCCATTTGATGAGTCATTTGTTCCTGGCGTGATTCCTAGGATGTTGTCACAGAGATCTGACAAACTATATCTAGCAATGTCACCTAACTTTCTGCATTTTGAGTGATTGAGAACAATTTCAACATGGGTCGTTTTCCACTCTTGAACCTTTTGAAACCTGCTCAATAAATTATTTTGTTTATTATTAACACTTTTAAAAGACTTATCCGTCAATCGACTGCAGTCCGATCTTTTGGAAGAATAGGAAACACTGCTGGCTGTGCTGGATCTCAGCTCAGATTTATTAAGAAAAATTCCATCGTCGACATCATCGTCTCTTTCAATTAAAGTCGCTGAGTGATTTGATGTAGATGAAATATTCCTAGCAAACTGTTTATCTGATGAATTTTTGGTACAAAAATTGTCTGTATTATTATTGTATGAAGTGACCGATTTAAGTCCACGAGTCGCAAGATTTTCAGAGGCATTGTCATTTACAAGATTGCTACTTTTACTATCATTAATATTAAATTTAGTATAATTGTTACTTTTTTGTTTGTTTCTTTTCCCATGGCTACCACTACTGCCACGACTACTTCGTTGGTGGTCGGAGCCCCATGGATCCTGGTCAGAGGCGTAACCAGTATCTTCACTATTGCACCCTGCACCGATTGCCAAACTGCTGACAGAATTGGTGTCAGCGTTGCTGCTTTGCTTGATCAAAGTCACATCGGCTCCTGCTGGTAGCTCCAGATGAAATATGCCCCCGTCATCACTGATTGAGGACAACCATGGGGGTGCTTGTTTTACTCTGGAAGGTCTTGCCACAGAACTAGAAAGAAGAAAACGAATAAAAAATTGAATGTATATATGAAAATAAAAAAAAATATATAGCCTATATTCATCACATGGGAAATTTGCTCGTATGCTCATTTTTAACGACAGACCAAAATAATCAAGTTGTCAGTTGCACTAGCCTCCCAAAAAGAGATATAAAAGTGGTTTCTTCAGAGCCATTAGGCCCATTGAACCATAATTTATCCCGATTTCTATAGTGTGAAACTGACAATAACTATTGGTTGCTACCCTTTGGATAGGGAGCTAAAAAGAGGTCTAGTGATAAAAAAATAAATATGAGCATACATGCTCATCTTGCCCTTCACAATGGCGTTCAAAATGCTCTATTTATCAACCCAGCAGGCCATATAGAATCAAATTTCCATTCCATAGATTACAAGCCATATTTTTATAACAGTTACTCATATAATATGAGCAACTGCCTAAAGATAGGTTCTACTCATTCACAACAAAGTCAAATGGGGTGGGGGTCTGGGGTGTGTCTACAAAGTGCCTTATCCAAGGATACAAGACCAAGGCCCAATTATGCAATTGTTGCCACTACCAAGTCACTGACTACCTTCAAAATTCTTTGTGACTTTGTTACATGTCAGGACTCCATCCTACTGAACCACCCAAAAAATACATAGATTGGGTTTCTTGTTAAGAGGAAAAAAAAATAGGTTTATCATTTGGCGATGTGAGAAATTTAAAAAGAAATAAAAAGGAAAGATGATTTACTCTGTCATATGCCAATCTAGGTGTCTTGTCCTGCCTTCATCATATTAAGCCATACTTTATTGCAACATAAATAATCATTACAACAACAGCAAATATGTGGCAACCAGTCTCTGGAGTAAACATGATAATTGCAAAGACACCAACCGGTGACAAGCGCCATTATTATTAACATTTTACCAGAGAACTTGTGAGTAGGTAAAAAAAAAAAAAAGTTTTAAAATGCCGTAAAAGCCCAATACAAACAACTCTGTTTTGTCATGAAAATTCCCAAGCGAATTTTCTTCCGAATGATTTTCAATTTCCGACAGACAAGACTATCCAAGGCTATAGTCAAGTCAGACTGTCACTCACAACAACAACGGGATGGAAGGCAGAACCATTTTAGCTATTCGCATGACTGCTATTCCCAGTCGGAATATTATCGATTGTAAACTTAGAACTATTCGAGAGGTTATGATTTTAAAATATGTGTCAATCATTATACCTTTTTTCTATTCTTTCTCTTCTTTTCAAACTTAGTAAACTTTCACAAAGTTGTCAAGTTTTCAAAACACTTCCTCCTCCCCCTCCCCATTAAGGAAGTTCATCCTTTAACCTTTAGCCTTTAACCTTTGACTGATGACCCTTGACTTGCAGCTTTTCCGGGTTTTTCGATTAAGAAGCAGACTGTTGCTTAGTTACCTTTGCACTACATATCATCACCCGTACATATCATATTTAAATGTTATAGTTTGATAAACAAGTTGCTAAACAATATGATGTAACAAAATTTTTTTCGAATTTAAGTTAGAAGTACTTTATCACTTTCATGGAATAGAATTTATTTGAAGGGAGCAAGTTGATACTTGTCTGTAAATTCAATTCTACTTAAATACATTCGGAAAGAGAACATGGGAAGCATTCAAAAATTTGTGGGATTTTGTTGATCGCTAAATCTCCTTTTGAAATTTGTTTTAAACTTATTTTGGTTTAGATAAGGTTTTGTATACGTAGGTTATTACGAATATGATAACCCAAACTTTTATATTTATGGTCTCATTATTGTCATGGGAAATACTCTCATACCAAAGAAATTATAATCAATTACACTAATATTGAATAAAGCTTTTGGATGTCTGACAAGTAAATATGTACACTTAAGTTTTGGATTTCGGTGATATTATGCAATTCTTAGAGTTTTTTCAGCTGAAACCGCTGAAACCGGGATAAGTACAGGCTACGTGGATTCCACCAATAATAAACATGATTTGTGATTGATAGGATTATATATTCATTCCGATAACCGCGTGTTATTCATTGTTGTGGATTGATGAGGAAGAAAGAAAAAATAACTTGGTAATATAATATACTCGATTCAGACGGAGATAAAATGACAAACAAATAGAATGGACATTTATTAGCCTTTCAATGCATCTATTGAGGACCGGATTAGTCCAGCCCAATTTGTACAAAAAGTATGAAGAGGCTTGGTCTTTTGTCGTGTCATAATAAAGTCCGTTGGTCATGCAAACAGTATCAATGACCACAGAAAGACAGCATTTTTACACGGAAGATTGCGCGTGAAACAACACAATCAACTTAAGTAGCCGCGAAGAACGCGGTCAGGCGTCATAGTCATACCCAGTGGAAGTATGTTGTACCTCTATCCTACCACACAGTGACAAGACGCATTAATGTATAGATATATTGGCCAGAAAAATTCCAACTTCATATATTATTGATATATAAAGATGATTCCGGGCATATCGTAAAGACTTGAACTCAAGACTTCTTCAGAATATGTAACATTTTCTTCATTGATGTAATAGTTTTAAAACTTGGCAA
>NC_088363.1:46343183-46355683 GCF_034508935.2 Berghia stephanieae
ATATATATATATATATATATATAAATAAAAATAAATATATTCAGAAAAGTGAGTGGAGCAGCACTTATGATGATAATAACAAGAAATGTGGTGTGTAGGAAAGTACCAGAAGACAATAGAGAATAAAATATTCGTGGCGATGTGATATTATATCACACACACACACACACACGCACGCACACACACGCATACACACACACACACACACACACACACACACATGGACATAAGGGATTATGTCTTATGATTATTACTACCGCCGCCACTCTGCCGTACTCTGGAAAAAAACCCCCCAAAAAAACATATTTTTAAATTTGGCCAGAAAACTCATCCTTCTAGGATTACGGGACGTTAAAGAGCGAGGATGGATGACAGAGAGAACGTCAACATGGTTTTGCGCATGCGTCTCTCTCGTCCTCGCTTTCGGTGAAGTGTCTCATGCTGCTTTCATCGGAAGCGAGGACGAGAGACGCATGCGCACAACCAACATGACGTTCTCTCTCTAATAACTTTTCCGCCGGTGACGTCCAATCAAGGGACGCTACTCTTCCGCGAATCTCATTCCCTATTATTGACGGCCAGCATAGATTTAGACAAGAAAATAAGATGCCATCACTCTGAAACCAGACAATCAATTACACAAGGCATGTATCCACCCCTCTGAAGAGTGGTTTTACACTTTCAATGATACTGGAACCGGTTGTTTTTTGTTGTTGTTTGTTTGCTTTTGTTTTGAAATCCCGCTTTTGTTCCTCATTCAAACGTTAACTTTAATTACTGACGTCTGGTTCACCACGACACAATTCCAGATTCAGGCAGGGGTAACCTGTCGTTCCGCCTTGTTATACAATTTTAAAATGCATTGCACTCTAAGATCTTCCATGCGTAATGAACTAAAAGAAAACCCTGCCGCCGACATCTGCAATATGATCGGCTAATAAAATCAATGTATAGCTTGTTTGTCCCTATAACAAAACATGCTCAGCTTGTGGCCAAAGTGATTCAAAAAAAAAAAAAAAAGTGGGATTAACACCTTATTCTCAACAAATCGACATTTGAGAACAATTAATATGTAAATTGATTCATTCTTGCGTCACTTGAGTTTAAGAAGTTTCCAAAGAGTTCCATATTGTAGCACGACCTTGGGAGTCCGCGATGAGAACAAGTTTTATATTTCGTGACGCATGGATACAAGAATCCCTTTAATATTTCACTCCGATAACACTTATTCTTTTATTTGTATGGCCTTGCGGTCTAGTGGTATGACACTCGCTTTCGGACCGGTAGGTCCCATGTTCGAATCCCGCCCTGTGCGACGCAAAGTTGAGTCATTTGAAAATCGCTCTTTAATTACATTCTCTCATTGTACTCAGGTGTAAACGAGTATCTGGGCTATCAGTTCTGCAAATAACTACAGGTCGCCCTAAACACTCTTGAGCCAATAATAATAATAAAAAATCTTTGTCTCACGACATTGTTAACATAATAATGTCTTGTGCCTTTATTCACTTATTAATTTTTTCAACACCAGTCATTTGCTCTAGTCTTCTTATAGATATTATGCGCTTGGCTAAGAAGCTCACAACATTGCCATCCGGAAGTATAACGGACCACTACACAAAACCATGTGTTCGCTTAAACGTTTATAGTCTGATTAAAACAGATTTGTGATAGTTACTCATTAACGCGGATGGCAAAAACAATAACAAAGACCTGAGTGACGTCAACTTCGTTCTATTTATAGATAGAAAGAGGTTGCCATCACTCAGCTCTTTGTTATTGTATCTATACAGTCTTTGGCTGATTAGTTCTCAGTAAATTGTATCAATCAGATTATAAGCGTTCAAGGTTGCATACAGTTTTTGTGTGTTGGTACGTTATAGTCTGCTGACGGCTGTTGTAAGTATTTTACCTAAACGCAAAGTATCAATATTTAATCATTTGTTTTGATAAAGAGGGAACCCGTAACCTGAACAATCCATTTAAGCTTTACAATTCTTCTCATTCGTTTTGACAGCTCAGTTATAATAACATAGATTTGGCTAATGATGAGCGACATTCGGAATCGATCTAAAGAAATTCTGTTCAGCAGTCAAAGGGTTAACGTTACTGAGTCGTGATAAGTCGTAATTCGAGAACTTAATCCATTCGAAATTGAACACAGGAGAAGATTTTAATAGATTTCAATTTCACGCCCCTCTATTATCCAGAAAAGTCGTACTTAAAATATCTACTGATTAAAATGACCCTCATCTTGTAAAACATTCTCAAACTTGTGACTTCGCGAAGTCCCAGGTTTGAGAAGTTTGACAAGATGACAAGATGTCATTTTAATCAGTAGATATTTTAAGGACGAGTTTTCTGTCCAAAATTTTAAATATGTGTGTTTTTTTTTTAATTTATTTTTCAGGGTATGTCAGTGTAGGTCAATGAATCATGATAAGTGGGAATTGGAGAACTTAATCCATTTGACATTGGACATATGAGAAGGTTCCAATAGACCAGACTACAGCCCTCTATACAACTCTACTTTGCTATGGACCAGGCCATTCATTTAGCTCATCTTCTACGCAAAGTCCCAGGCTTTAGAGGGTTTGTTGTTGTTGTTGTTGTTGTTGTTGTTGTTGTTGTTGTTGATTAGGTGAGGGTAATTTTAATCCGTAGATATTTGAAGGACGAGTTTTCTGGTTAAACTTTTTAAAAACTTGTTGTTTTTTTCCTTCTTCCGAAAACACCAGTATAGGTCAATGAATCGTGGCAAGTTGGGCATTTGAGATCTTAATCCATTTAACATTGGACATAGGACACGGTTCCAATAGACCAGACTACAGCTCTCTCTCTACCTACAACTCGCTATGGACAAGAGCATTCATTCATCTCATACGCTACATAATCTATCCTGAGAGGAAATAAAATAGATTGGGATATAATATTAATTTGTGTTGACACAGGTGATTGGGGGATTTAAGGAGAATTGGATAGAACACAGCCAGGTTCAATGTTGTTTTAGTAAAGTTTTCTTCCGGGTGTTTTTATTAATTTGAAAGGCGGGGGGGGGGGGGGGGGGGGGGGGTATTTTTTCTCCTCTCTCTCTCATCTCAAGTAACAGTATTGTTATCATTAATGTTATTATTATTAGTAGTACTATGATAATAATAATAATAATAATAATAATAATAATAATAATAATAATAATAATAATAATAATAATAATAATAATAACAATAATAATGATAATAATAATAATAATAATAATAATAATTATTATTATTATTATTATCATCATCATCATCATCATCGTTATCATCATCATAATCATTATCATCATTATTATCTACTCTATTTGTCGCCTCACAAAGTCTAAGACTTGAATCATCGTTGATGACTAACGAACACACTACCATCAGCATCACCCGCCTGACCATAATCAAAAACAAGGGCAGAATGAATGATTTATTGACAGCTAAGCCCTAGTACATCAAACACACACACACACACACACACACACACACACACACACACACACACGTGGTAAGAAAGAACAGAGAGATAGGTAGGTCCGCAGGTGGGTAAATATATAGATATATAGGTAGAGAAAGTAGTTTGGTAGATAGATAGATAGATAGGTAGGTAGAGAAAATGATAGATAGACAGAGAAGAGGAGAAAGATATATAATTAGAAAGATATAATATAGATAGCTAAAAAGATGGAGATAGAAAGAGAGAGAGAGAGAGAGAGAGAGAGAGAGAGAGAGAGAGAGAGAGAGAGAGAGAGAGATGATGGAGAGACGCAAATACACACCTATGAAGGCACATACTCACACACTTTAACAAACACACACATGACAGGCAAACTGTTGAATAAGCCATGATTGACATCTATGACGTTTTTTACGTGTTCTAGCCATGTTGTCACTGTGGTCACAGGACCCCTACATTATACCAGCCAGGCTCTGTGACGTCAATGGCAAATGTTAGATTTTTTTCTACATTCCATGATAACACAACAGCATTCAGCACAGCCCCCCTTTTTGTACAGCTTTGCAGTTTACCAGTTAACTGCGGTGCTCTGGAAAGACACGTATTCTAAAATTTGGTCAGAGAACTTGTCATTCAAATATCGATCAATGTAAACGACCCTCATCTTGACAAAAAAACTCTTAAACCTGGAACTTAAAGTCCCAGTTACGAGAGGTTTTTTTCTCTCCCAAAATGAGAGTCATTTAATTCGATCGATATTTGAAGGACGAGTTTTCTAGCCAAATTTTCAAATACATCATATTTTTTCAAAGTCCTGCAGTTAACTGGTCAAGTCGAGTTAATTTTAGTGCTTAAGTTGTATCAGTAGCCTATGCAAAATTTCTTCTTTTCCTTCCAATCAATCGTCTTACATGTTTAGTGTTGCTGTTGGCTAGTGACCCATTGGAAAGCGATTTGAGCACATTTAGTGGATATTGCGTTCTATAAATGGTCAAGATAATGATTATGGATATGCATCTTGTATATTATTGATGGTTGTATGACTTGGCTATTTTATCTAAAAATTATTTTACTTTTTAGTTCTCTAGCGTGGTCAGAGATACTACATATTATTATAATCTCTTCTGCTTTCCCAGGTCTATTTAACGTAAAGGCTCAATACATTAACTCATTAATAGTGTACGTGACATTTTTCTAAATCAAATAAGGAATATCCAAAGGAAAACATCCCCATGCTAATCCCGCCACCAGGTGGATACAGAAACGTCTGGGTTAATCTTGTCAATCTTATCATTAAGTATATTTGTATAAAGGGAAAGTCGGGTGGTGGGACAAAGAAGTTTATTAGACATGTTGGAAGGCTGGGAGGTTAAGGTTGTATTTTGGGGGTTAATGTAAGGATAACGTGAAGGAGAAAAAAATATGAACAAAATGAACTTATGAATCTTTGTCTTATTTCCAGATAGGATGACATACGTGGTATCTTTAAATTCATCGAGACTGGCTCAGACCCACAAATCTCATAACCTAACGCAAATCATTATGCGTCAATTTATCATTTTTGTCATATTATATTGTTTTGGTTTACAGGTTGTTATGTGTTATCACTTCATTCTTGTGCCGTCCTCAATCATCTGCTATCTTAGACTCATCTCTGTAGCGCCATATCCTCTCACCAGACAGAATACAATTGGGCAATTCTATCAAACCTTACTTATTCACAGCGAGATAGTCACCGTTAGTCAGGTCCTGAATCTAAAACGGTTGGCAATCTCCAATCGTTTCCTCTCACTGGTACCATTAAAGCTCCATGGGGCTGTGTGATCTTGTGGTATGACATTCGTCTTCGGACTAGTAGGTCCCTGGTTTGAGTCCCGCTTTGAGTGGTAGCGCAAAGTTGAGTCCTTAAAAAGGGCTCTTTCATTACATTCTCTCACGGCACTCGAGTATAACATGACTACATTGCCGGCGGTGACAGCGTTATATATGGCAAAAAGCGCCTTACAGGTATTATGCCTCGTCCCATATGTTAAATGTTTTAAACTGGGAACTCGTTGTGCTTTGAGCATGCTTGGTGCATATTGCTCTGTATAAAAGCTTACGTTTTTATTTTATGACACAGTTTCTCCAAACATAAGTGCACCCCCTACAGCGTACAAATCCACACTGAGGTTCATACAGAAAACAACCCAAAACGTCATTCAGTTTGTCCGGGGAATCCTTCTGTAGTAAATATTATTTTATTTCTATAGCCATCCTTACAATGGCGTTGAAAATCTGCAGTTTTTGTACACAATATGTAGCCTTTGTGATAGACAGGTATGTATCTCTCTTTGAAGTCAAACAACAAAAGAAAAGCGTGGGTGGGTAAGGTTGTATTATGTCTTGTAACACTTGATTGAGTAGGTCCCTCATTTGTTTTTGATATGTAGCTACTCGAGTAGCAACATATTGGACCCCGGTCTAGGTACCACTCAACGTATTATTTATCTAGCGCCTGTTCGTCATCACTGACGAATAGACATCTCATATTTTTTCTTGCCAAAGCGAAATGATCATGTATTAACTTCGACAATATGGGTGATTCAGGCAAATGTTTGTTCAACTCTCTCTCTCTCACACACACACTCTCTCTCTCTCTCTCTCTCTCTCTCTCTCTCTCTCTCTCTCTCTCTCTCTCTCGCTCTATCTGTCTATTTACTATTTATTTATTATCTCTCTGCATTCAATTCTCTTCTTTCACATACAAACATACATACATACACACACACACAAACAGACATATATATATATATATATATATATATATATATATATATATATATAATATATATATATTTAATCGTGTTTGATACAAATATGGTACGAAAAGTGCTCGACATGTAGTAATGGAGCGAATTATTATTTTTTAAAAATATTTACCACAATGTTTGAGACAGTCTACATTAATGTTTCAGGCTTAAATTGCCATCGTCAGGACTGAGTCAACAAAACAACTCAGTCCTGACGATGGCAAATTAAGCCTGAAACATTAATGTAGACTGTCTCAAACATTGTGGTAAATATTTTAAAAAAAGAAAATAATATATATTTATTTATATATATATATATATTACTCTCTCTCTCTTATATAAAATTCATTATTTATAACTTACATGTCAATTTAGAAGAGTAACAATAATCTGACAGGTTCTATTTGACAAATAAAGGACAATAATAATAACATTATGACATGTTCGGGACCCACGGAAGGGTTTTAAAAAGAAAAAAAAAAAAACAAACAAAAAAAAAAACTATGCGCTCGCTGACATAGACATAAGTAAGACAACAGACGACTGAAAGGGGGAAAAAACCCCAAATAACTGACACTTCAGATTGCTGTAAACTCCAAGTTATTCAACCCCCGGCATGAGCTGTTGACAGATTGAACGTTTGAGAGCCGAACACATCAAAACGCGGAGACAAAATGGTTCTAGAATTTCGTTGATAATGTCTTTTCTAACAAGAAACCTGTAAATATTGACGCGCCTTGTTTAACCCTTTCACGGTCAGATCCATAACTTTATAAACCCATAAATCAATTTCAAATTAAAAATAAAATTCAAACAAATCCCAGATAAGGGATTTATATAGAGCAATCGGTATAAGTAAATTGACGTCATCACTCAGCTATTTGTTATTGTTCTTAGCCAGCCATTTTTATGAGTAGATCTCACTAAATTCTATTAATCAGACTATAAACGTTTATGGTTACACATAGTTTGTGCTTGTTGGTAGGTTATATCCGGCTAGTGAATGTTGTAATTTTTTTGGCTAAGCGCATAGTCTCAATATCCACTTACTGTTCTCAAAGTTCCGTGCCAATAGCAACACTTAATAATGAGTGGGACGATTCATAATGCCCTTAAGGCCGTATTAGTTTGTTTTTTAGACAGAGACAACGCTGTTAACGCTCAGGCACTCATTTTACACCTCAGTACGGTGAGAGAATGTATGTAAAGAGCTTTTTCCAATGCCTCAACTTAGTGCCCCCCCCCCCCCCCCCCCGCGCAGAGTGGGACTCGATTCAGGACTGAAGGCGAGTATCATACAGCATACCATAAAGCAGAATACAAATAAAATTCCAAATATTATACGTTATGGCTCCACTGCAAGATACCTTTACTGAACCAAAAGAGCAGATTTAAGCAACAAATAAACTTCAAGCCGCATCGCTAATACATTACTCTTTAGTTAAAAAGAAAGAAACAAACAACTATCAATAAACAAACAAACCGAGTAAAGTTCGATACCAGGTTGATATCAGTAAAATCGAATCCCATCTTCATGGGGTTAAACATGAAAACGGCTTCATCGGCGTGGCGTGAATCCAGTAACCTGCTATATCACAGCAATTTGTCAAAGAGGTTTTTTATACACATACTGCCTACACTAACAAAATACCTTTTCTCATTTTCGTCAGATAAACAAACATATTGTGTTCCTTAAATGTAACTTAATAAATTAATTACGCCTTTCCGCCACGGCATCATACGATATCGTCGCCTAGGCATTCCACGAAGGAATATAGATAATCCATCAAACAAGATGTCTGATGTCAACAGGAATCACCCATGTTGTCCAAATGAGCAAATTGGGGGTTAATAATCTTTATTATGTGTCTAATAATCTTAATAAATGCAACTTATGTATACCTAAAAATAACGCTTAACTTGTCAAAACACTTTCAATCTGTGTCTTCAACGATAATACCAGTGACTTGGTGTGTTGGTTGATTGTGGGGGGGGGGGGGGTCATCATCATTTATAGGCATAATATTATATAAAGTTAACATTTTCTGACCAAATTGAAAGAAAAAGGCCATTTGTCAGAATGAGACACCATTGATATCGGGTTGCGGACTGATAGGTCGGATTTTTATTTATTTATCAATTTTTTAAATAGTAAATCGTATTATAGAAATGAAATTAGAATGGAAATGGAATCTAATACATTTTAATGGACATTTATGGTAAGTGTAAAAATATAAAATATCAACAATCTAATGAAACAATTAGACTTTCTTACTTTCTTTTTAAAAAATGATTGAGGAATGGTATGTCGGTTTTGATAACATTTTTACAATACATAAAGGCGCCACCACAATGTATACACATACATACATACTTACATACATAAATACATACATACATACATACATACATACATACATACATACATACATACATACATACATACATACATACGTACGTACGTACGTACGTACGTACGTACGTACGTACGTACATACATACATACATACATACATACATACATACATACATACATACATACATACATACATACATACATACATACATACATACATACAACATACATACATACCAATACATACATACATACATACATACATACATACATACATACATACATACATACATACATACATACATACATACATACATACATACATACACACACGCATACATACATACATACATACATACATACATACATACATGCAGAGAGAGAGAGAGAGAGAGAGAGAGAGGAGAGAGAGAGAGAGAGAGGGAGAGAGAGAGAGAGAGAGAGAGAGAGAGTACTAGAGGAAGAGACAGGCAGACAGGCGTATATATGTAAATAGATGAAGAGATAGATAGATAGATAGATAAATAGATAGATAGATAGATAGATAGATAGATAGATAGATAGATAGATAGATAGATATATTTGAAGAAAGATAGGTAAAGAGATATATAGGAAGATCAGGAACACACGTACAAATAAGTTAATATTTAAAATTCTTCACACAGCTGATATCTTCCCCCCCCCCCCACCACTCCCCCCTCCCCCAAACCACCACCACCCTCCCTTGCGAGTTTTGTTTTGTTTCTTTCAATGCAATACAAATCGTTATTTATTTATCTGTTTATTTTATTTACGCTATAACTGGTTATGATAAAATATTATGTCTTACGTTCTTTCATGGTTTGACCTGCTTTGATATCACATACGGCAAATTATTCATAGACTTTCAATAGCATCGAATTACTTTCCCATGCTTTCCCAAATACGCTTTGACTTATCATGTTACCCCTCTTCCTACCCCACCTTTTCACACACACACACACACACACATACTCACAAACAAACAATCACACACAAATACACACACACATACACACACACACACACACACACATACACGCACGCACATTACCACTATAAGATAAAGTGAATTTCAAAACCTGCTATGTCACATTTTCGTCATTCATTCAGAGAAAACTGCATTTTTTGGGGAGTCATTTACTTAATGACTTGGTGGTCCCGGTAGCTCAATCTCAGTTGGTAGAGCACCTACTTCACGCGCAAGGGGATCGAGATCGCTCCCGGGTGCAGTCGAGATTCTTTTCTGACCCTCCTGTCCACCCAGCAGTGATTGGGTAGCTGGGTCTGTGAAATCTGGCGGTAAGTACTTTGCGATAGACTAGCATCGTATCTAAAGGGTTGCAATCAATTGTTAGTGTCCGTTTCACGCTATAGGAATCGGGATTAACTACAGCTCTATGGGTTTCATGGCTCTGAAAGACTACTTAAAAAAATACAACAAACAAACAAACAAATAACTTATTTATTGACATAAAGATAAATCTCTTGTCAGCCTCATAGAACAGACAATACGCCTTGTGTTTTGAAAAATACTATTGTCTCTGGTGATTTAATAAATATACTACTTGAGAGTGTTAACTCCTTTTTTTTTTGTCTGGATGAGTCTTAACAGGCTTTGGAACTTATATCCTCATAACTTGTAGTATCTATTTATTATAATATCAATAAACACCAAGATAACTTATCAAATCACGTTATCGCTTATAACCCTATAGAACTGGGCAATAGACCCAGCAGTCAAAGACCAAAGAGCCATTATAATGGCCGTATGAATAAAAGATTGAACAAACACCAAACAAACGCTCTGAGCGGCCGCATAACTGCTGGACTGTGTTAAAAGCCAAATATTACGTTGATATGACTTTGCGCGTCTCAGAGAAACATACTCCGACAAGCTTGAGGGGTATTTTGACCAGGTTTGAATGAATTCAGACCGCTATCGATAAAATTCTAATCGATTAAGGTTGCATCATTTCGGACATTCGCTTCCGGTCTAAACACATTCAGGAATGATGTGAATACAAATGGTGTGTGTGTGTGTGTATGAGAGAGAGAGAGTGTGTGTGTGTGTGTGTGTGTGTGTGAGAGAGAGAGAGAGAGAGAGAGAGAGAGGAGGGGGGGGGGGGGGGGGGGGGAGGGGGGAATCCCGATATTTAAGTTTATCGAGCACTTACCTCAAACGTCAATAGCCCGGTATCGATTCCGAGTGAAGTCGATATTATTTTCTGAACCCCCCCCCCCCCCACCACCACCACCCCTATGTCCATCACGAAACGGAAGGCTGGGCTTGTGAGAGTTGGTGGAAAGTACCTTGCGATAGATCAACGTCCTGTTCAATGGGTAGCGAGCAATTATTATTGTCTGTCGGACTCTTGTTTCACGAGACTTTGGGCTCTGATGGGCTCGTATAATGTATATAGAAATGGACCATCTAAGGAATTATATTTTGAAGGAAATCCTATCCAGCCACAAACGGGTTAACAATAAGGCTAGCCAGAAGATATTGGATGTTCAGATTTCGTTAGGTCTCAGAGGTGAAATTGTGAATTTTCCCCGAGTGTTTACTTTTTTGCTTCAATGAGGTAAACTAAGGTTATGTACCCATCATTTTTGTGGTTTCCCCATGGCAGACAGGGTTGTCAGATTGGGATTTCTAATGCTACATTCTTTTAAAACATTGGAATATCTTTTGTAGAAGTTTGTTGACTTCAAATAATCGATGTAAATTTCTTCTTTTTATTTTTTGGCGGTTTCGTTTCATTGTTTTATTTTATTATCTTTTCTTTGCTTTCTTTTCTTCATTTCAAAATCATGAAAAAGAAAAGATTACACTTATACGCATCAAAGTATAGAACAATTAAAGAGGACGTCACTCGTCTCTTCATTGTTTCTATACCGACATTTTGGTGATTAGCTATCACTAATGTCCTTCTAACAGATTATAAACATTTAAGATTACACATAGTCTTGGGTGTTGGTAAGAGTTATCTGACGGGCAAGACAGGTGAGTATTCTACCTAGACGCATAATATCAATAGTAGTCACTCATAACTGTAAAAATAAGAATATTGAGATACGTTTCTACTTCCATATATATTATATGATATAAAAATGATACTTAAATAAATTAAAATTTAATCCACACAATCTAATATCTCCACCCCCACCCTCACCCCCACCCACAGACCCTCACCCACACCCGAAGACTTATTTAGCAGTTACAACCAAAATCTATCTGGCAAAACCTGGTGTTCACCACAAAAGAGGTAAAAAAAAAAAAATGGTTTTGTGTGCATGGTGGCTCATTTTGAACATGCCAAGTGGTGTATGAAATGGTTTGTCGGAATGAATTATCGGCCCCTGAGAATAAATGGCTGAATGGCTGAGGGGTTGTAATGAATGGCCAACTTTGCATAAGGTGGGGGTTCGCAGTTCCCTAGGTGCCCTTCATGACGAAATAATATTCTCCTCCTCCTCTTTTCATAATCCTCCTTTTCTTCTTCTTCCTCCTCCTCCTCCCCCTCCTCCTCCTCCTCCTTTTCTTCTTCTTTCTCCTCCTCCTCCTCCTCCTCCTCCTCCTCCTCCTCCTCCTCCTCCTCCTCCTCCTCCTCCTTCTTCTTCTTCTTCTTTTTCTTTGTTCCCCCCCCCCACATATTTAATATTGTCTTCAAATTTGACTGTTTCGTTGGTGAAGGAACGCCGTTGTCTTCCTCGGCTCTACCAGGGGTCCATACAGTTTAGTCTGCAGAGTGTGCTGTACCAAGCCTAAACTCCTATCTCACCATCGTATGCTTTGGACAAATCTTGAGCATATGTCTTGATTTTGGCTTGAAACCCCATTAAAAGCGCTC
>NC_088363.1:46360683-46393183 GCF_034508935.2 Berghia stephanieae
TTTAGTGGACATTGCGTTATATAAATGCTTCTCATATTGTACTGAAAACCGAAACGCGCTATATAAAAGTGATTTTTTTTTATTTGTAAGTCCATACGAGATTTATGCATTTAAAAAAATCGCTTACCGCAAGAATTACAAGAATTTATGACGTCATAGAGCTTACGTTCTTGAGAATCTACTTAGAAAATTAAAAAAATCACTAACAAAAAAACAACAAAACTAAATAAAATCAAAAATTAAATAAACAAATAAATAAATAAAAGGGGGTAACACAAACGTATGTAAGCATATCTGGAACGCGAATAATCGTTATTTAAAAGGCTAATTGCAGAGTCACTAAGGACAAAATTTCAAGACATTAATTCGATCAAGTCTGATTATCATGATCTTCCCCTAGTAATTCATTCAATGGAGCCATTTCAGTAGTCTATGATATCAAAGAACTCGAATCGCCATAAACATTCCGATCTTTATGGGTAATTAGCAAAACTGAAAGGGTTATCTTGTCCTTATTACGGATAACTATAATAATGATGCTGGTAATAATAATAATAATAATAATAAATAATAATAATAATAATAATAATAATAATAATAATAATAATAATAAATAATAATAATAATAATAATAATCATGATAATGATTATAATAATGATAATGATGATGATGATAATAATAATAATGATGATGATAATAATAATAATGATAATAATAATAATAATAATGATAATAATAATAATAATAATAATAATAATAATAATAATAATAATAATAATAATAATAATAATAATAATAATAATGATAATAATAATATTAATAATAATAATAATAATAGCAACAATGATAAATAAACAATAATAAAATACAATCATAACAAGATTATAATATTTTGAAAAATTATTTTCTAATGAATTTAGACTAAACTCGAATGGAGCATATCGCAAAAATTTTAATTTGGGCATCAGAGGTCTGATCTGCCAAAATTAAATAAAACATGGTGCGCAAAGCCCGAATGTAGACTTCAGAGTTTTGATCCGTCGATCGTGAAAACCGAGACTTCAGAGGTTTGATCCGCGGATCATCGATATTATTATATATGGTTAACCTAGCTGCGCCCAGAGAATAACAAGGTTTTAAAGAGCCTAGAGCAATATGCACCGAAACGAAACTTTGTTCTGGCCTTAAAAATGTTTTGATTTCAAGAGTGAGATTAATTGAGGGTAGACACTTTGTTTTTGAAAAATTACTTGAGCGATTTTTTGGGGGGTCCAGTTTTCACATAATTTTATGTCTGCTTATATTTTGATAGTTGTCTTTTTCAAACCAGCCCAAGTCATTGCGAATTCTTTTACGGACCATTAACTGTTTACAAAATGATTCACTGTCATAAATAAAGCGTACTGGTGTGTAATTTGTTTCAACAGGGAAGAAGAAGAAGAAGAAGAAGCATGCTTCATAACATTTATGAATGGAGTTTCATTGATGTTGCTGTGGATTTTATAAGGTGTTGGTTTAACCCTTCGAATGCCGACACTTAATAATGCTGAAATAAATATACAGTATTTTAAAGTCATAGTGCCTTGGAAGCTGGAGTTTACTCCGATTTCTGTAGCGTTAAAACAACAATTGCTTGCTACCATTTGGTTTGTCTATCGTGATGTACTCTCCTCCAGATCTAACAGAGTTAGATACCCATTCACATTTGGGTTGAAAGGGAAATCATGATAAAAAATATCGACTGCACTCCGGATGAACAACGGTTCCTTTGAATGTGCAGGAAATACTCTATCATCGAGTTATTGGAAATAGTTGTTTGCTACCCTTTGGGTAGGACGCTAGTCCATCGCAAGTTCTAACAGCTACTTGTCAATCACAGCTGGATTGACAAGAAAATCGTGATAAATATCTCGACTGCACTTCGGATTAACAACGATTCCTT
This sequence comes from Berghia stephanieae, assembly GCF_034508935.2. Lineage (NCBI taxonomy): Eukaryota > Metazoa > Mollusca > Gastropoda > Nudibranchia > Aeolidiidae > Berghia > Berghia stephanieae. Next base: position 46,362,627 of record NC_088363.1, read on the forward strand.
TAATTGTTAGGGGAATATTCTATCACCGAGTTATCAGACCCCCCCCCCCAACTCACACACACACACACACACACACACACACACACACTATATATATATATATATATATATATATATATATATATATATATATATACTTTAAATTTACAATATAATTATATATATATATATACATATATATATATATATATATATTAAATTTACAATATAATTTTATATATATATATATATATATATATATATATATATATATATATATATATATATATATATAATTCATTTGGTTTAAACATAAAACCATGACGTTTTAATCCTTGAAGAGTACATTCAATAACTGTGGAAACTCACTCTTTCTGCTCTGTGTGTGAAAAATGTGAGATATGTAACTCATCGTCTCAAACCGTATTATGTCGGGGTAGGTAATTGAAAATGTCAGTCTAGTGTCCAAAAAAAAAAAAAAAATCAAAATAAAGTCAACATTACACTATGCATTTTGAGAAAAAAAAAAGGGTAACTGATTTATCTGTAAAAAGCTAAGATTTTAATTTCATATTTTCAATAAGTTCATTTCAAAATGCACTTTTGGCATGTGTTTCATCAAGATATATTACCGGTTTGGGGCAATGGGTGACATATTAACTGCTGTCATGAGCTATAAGGTTAGATTGAAATTGAAGTCCGCACACAAAGGGTTAACTCGCCTTACTTTTTAATTCCTATCGCTTCACATATTATTTGATGGCATTAAATGGGCTCAACGAACTCGGCTTGGAGTTGAGCGTTAAATGGAAAGCGAAAATCCTAACATGATTCGTATTTTATGTTTTATGGCTAAGATGGTGGGAAGGGCGTGAACGAAAATTATAATGATAATGATAATATAAGATAGAAATGACTTTTTTGTTTGATAGAATCGGATTCAATGAAAACTTAGCAGTTCTTGCTGGCAATTAATATTTATTTATTTATTTATTTATTTATTTATTTATTTATTTATTTATTTATTTATTTATTTATTCATTTATTTATTTTGTACATCTGATTTAGGTCTAATGTCATTTACGTAGAAGTACACCTAACCAATCAGAGCATGACTACGGAACCGGATGCTCATAAAAAACACACAAAATAAATAAATAAAAAAAAAACCCAAAGCACAACACAACAGGTCATCGTCAGCCGCGGAGCAAACGAGAGTGACTATTAAGCCGAGCCCGCCCGGCTTAACTGCCGAATCCAGTCTTTTGCAATTGCTCTCTGGGTTGTGTAATACGAAATTAATGACCGAGCACTGGTTCCTATTTTACCGATAAAATCAGTCATTTCCATTGTCTCCTTTGCTATAATCTGACATATTATATACCCAAGGGCCGAGATTTTCTAGTATTTTTAGTCTATTGATAGACTAACTGGCTGACTCAGTCTTAGATTTGTTATGTTTGGTATTAGCTGGGGTCAGAACTACATAATGTGGGGATTTGTAAGGATAGAAACGTTTCCAAAATGTTTTCTATTATTATTATCAAATGTCGAGTATTATGTTGATGTGTTTGTCGACTTGGAAAAAAACAAACAAACAAACGGGGTCGTCCATGTTGCGTTTGGGATCTTTAGAAATAATGCAATTCTGACTAATGGTCACAGAAGGATGTAGAGAATTTATTTGTTTACTGGTTTTTGGTTGTTTTTCTTGTTGTTGTTGTTTTTGTTGTTGTTGTTGTTGTTGTTTGTTTTGGTTTTGTTCTTTTTAAAAACATTAATACTATATCAATCAGTACAAAACCACCACCACCACCACCACCAACAACAACAACAGAAAAAAAAAAAAAAAGAAAGTTGGATGGGGGTTTCAATGGAGCATTATTTCGGTTAACCGTTGTATGGAGTTTTATAATATCATTTAAATCGTATTAAGTATCCAAAGATTATGTATATACGAGAGTATGAGGGTCTAGGATATTCGGTTGGATATGGAATTATGATTGCTGTTGGACGTTGTATTATAAAAGAGAAAATAGGAGTAACGATTGCCGTATAAATAGATTGGTACGACGGCTAACAGACAGATAGATAGATAGATAGATAGATGGATAGATAGATAGATAGATAGATAGATAGATAGATAGATAGATAGATAGATTCATAGATAGATAGATATATAGATGGATAGATATATAGATAGATGGATAGATAGATAGATAGATAGATAGATAGATAGATGTATAATCAGATAGATGGATCCAAAGGATAGCTAGCAATTCGTCCCTTTGTCTATGGGCCGTTTAAAAACATAGAATTTAGGGTAAACTCTGACTCCATCGGTATTCTGGCTCTGACGGAATACTTTATATGACCATATTTTCCACTAGGAAAGATGGGAATAAGTCAAGTCAGTAAGTCAAAAATTACAAAAACAAAAATCCCCGACAACCATTCTGTCGAGTGTATCTAGAGTAAGAACAAAGACATACCTTTGTGACAGGATGGCGCTGATACTGTCAAATTCATCTGTCTTTTCGCTCTGAGCGATCGGGGTCTTAAGTCCGAACATTGTGACGTCAGAGGGGGCAGAGGTCACGAGTGCGTAGCTCTCCGTAGCATGTTGTTTATGGGAAATAATATTATAGCAGTGGCGTGATCTATCATTTGTGATGAAGATGGGTAATCAATACGTTGTCAGAAAAGTAATTCCATAAGATTTATCGATGCATGCATGCGCAGTTAAAACAATCTGAACAGATAGTAATAATATGTTGATTTATCCCAGGTAATTTTCTCACAAGAAGTTAGGATTATCCATAACACAACTCAAGGTAGACGACGATTCGAGAAAAGGAATATACTGAGTAAATAAGGGATGGTGAACTAAATCATTATTGGCAGTATTATCGCCTCAGTTGGACTTTTCTTTGATGTGGTCAGCCCCTCCTTCAAATCACTTCCTTGACCAATCGGAATAGGATATCTATATCCGGGAATTCTTGTCTGAAAGGAGAAGAAAAAAAAAGATTAGTGATTAATGAATGTCATGCTACGAGTGAGGGTGGAGTGCCTTTTTGTTGTTGTTCCAATAAATACACTCAATTAAAATATGATTGACGCTCCTTACGCCAATGTGATTTTTTTAGAGAATGGCAGATTATTTTTTTTTTCAGTGTCAATGCAGTGTCAACAGTTTCTATGTATGTGAAAAAATTTTAATGAGAAAGACCTTGAATCATTGATCAAGTTTATCTTAAAATATGTTAATTACATGATTCGAAATATTGTGTCATCCTAACATTAATTCATTATTAAAACGATAAAAAAGGCGATGTTTTTGTAATAAGGTTCGTTATAACGGCCAATTGGCATGATCCATGTTCATAAAACACAATGTCAAATTCAACCAGCCGTTTCGTTTTCAAGCAATAAACATTGACCTTGCAACAATACGACAATTGAATTGTCCAAAAAAGCGAAGTGATTAAATCCATGATAATTCGTCGATATGCAAAATCTACGAAGAGATCAAACGAGTTCCGCTATCGTTTTTTATCTCTGTATCAACACACGTTATCCCATGATTGATAGAATGTTAATTATTAGCGATAATTGGTTTAACAAATAGCAAACCGTGTCGTATTTCTCCGAGGACACAAAAGCTTTTTGATGCGTGCAAAACAAGAAAAAGCGAGTTATACAAAACAAATCAATTCTATAATATAAACCATAGCACGGTATATCATATGTCTCTTAGTTCATGTAGATTGGTCCGTGCGATAGGCAAAACAACAACAATTCGCATTGAAGGCGGAGGAGATATTTGATCTGATAATAAATGATTTGCCATGTCAGTGACAAAAGATTCCACTCTTGGCGAGACATCGGGGTTTTCCTGAGATATCAGATAGGTTTAGAATTACAATAGATTCTCTATAACTCTTGTCAAGGTTTTTTGTTGTTGTAGACATTGCTTTTCTGAGAACTTCCAATGCTGATGTAACATATGCCATAATAAGTTTTGAAATACAATGGAATCCGTTTAACGCTTGTCAAAATATTATTGTCAATGTTGTGATCTTCTTAAAGAAATAAATAAAGTATGGTTTAGATATCAAACTAACTTTGAATAACAGAGGAATGTTTACATCTGGAATAATATATGACAAGCCATCTCCAAAACACTCGGTATTATGTCGGGATGTAAAAAAGAAAAAAACAACAAAACAAAAAAAAAACCTTAAAAAACCCCAAAACAACAAAACAACAACAGCAACAACAACAAAAAACAAACAAACAAACAACAACTCAGATCATATGTACGTTCAAAAATGTATTATTTGAATAAAGCAGTACTTTTACTCACTGAGTTGTTATACATAGTTAAAACGAAGGCATAGAACAGGAAAATTTGACACCAAACAAAACGCTAGAGGATTTGCACGATGCTACTATCATGCAAAGGGTTATTTCGGCCAACTGACCTTTGAATACCACGTGTATTTCAATTTAATCATAAATTTGGGAATTGATTTTTTTTACCAAGCGTTATTTTGAATCTGTCTACATAAGAAGCATTTTTCTTTTCACACTTGATACAGTTCCAAGGTTTTACAATTCTGTTAGTTAAAAAAATATCTTGTTATGATATTTTTGTTTCTGTATAAAGATTTTAAAGCGGTTTTCTCTTGTAATTTGTACACTCAAAAATGAAAAGAAAAAAAAAATCAGAAGTATCCAAGTCAACCTCGTGATGGACAAATTTATACAATTTAATGTATGGTATAGTTTGCACAACTTTGTCATAATAAGTCGCTAAGTTATTAAATATTGTACTCTTTCACTTTTAAAAATCCAACATAATGTGCTAGATAAAGAAAAGTGAGTTTAGAAGTTAAAATCATGAGCTTAGTGACATTTATAATGTTTTGAAATTCAAAAGAAAAGCAAACAAACAAAGGAAAAAAACCCAAACATTCGTGTATATTAAAGCGTTTATTGTAAATCGGATTTTATAAATTAAGCTCAAAATTTAATGTTAAGCATCTCGCTCACTCTCGACATAATACCGTTTTGAGACGATTAATCACGTTTGGCAACTTGGCCTATTTGACGACATTTTTGAAAAGATGTCTACATAATATGGAATCGGAAGTATGTACGTCACGGTTATTTTAATGATTTATTGACGGGCACTTATGATACTCGACCGCTTATAACACCATATATATAAACCATACTGCCGTACTACGACTAAACACATTTACATAATCTTGGTGAGAAAACTCGTCTTTCAAATATCAATCGAATAAAATGACCCTCATCTTATCAAAAAATCTACAACCTGGAACTTTATGGAAGTCTTCAAGGAAATCTTAGGCTTGTGAGTTTTCGTTGATCGACACGAATATCGAGTACGCGAGTTTTCTGGCCAACTTTGTTAAAATGTGTTTTTCTTTTCCTTTTCATAGAAAGGTTGTACTTTGTATGTACAAGCTATTACTATTATCGATTATCCTCAATAAAAGTAGCACATTGACCTCGTGACCTACCAAAGTATCGACCAAATTATTATTGTCAAAATATCAACTCAAACTCAACCAAAACCCCACTCAATCACAAAGCGAATCGATTGTGTACCGTTTTTCCGGTCAATTAGTAAACTCGATTATATTTTTGATGTCATCGTTTTCCGATTCTCCGTACCTCTCCAAATTCATTCCAATATGGACCCGACAGAAATAAAGGGATCTAAAGAGAATATTTTCACGCTCCATTTTTTTCTCTTTTAAAGTTCGAAACAATCCTCTGATCATGCGTCGAATAGCCCTTTTGCCGTTTGGTTTGTGTGTGTGTGTGTGTGTGTGTGTGTGTGCGTGTGTGTGTGTCTATGTGTGCGTGTGTGTGTGTGTGAGTGCGTGTGTGTCTTTTGTGTGTGTGTGTGTGTGTGTGTGTAAAATGGGATTTTATAATGATTGAGTTATAACTGTTCTATTATATTATGACTTCTTTAGTGAAAACAGGTCACCAAAAAAACCTGATCATTCATTGCTCCTTTAGTTCTTTTCTTTTTCTTCTTCTTCTTTCATTTTTTTTGAGCGCCCTTATTCTATTAAAATACTTACATCTAGCCATTATTTACCGGTGAGATTTTACCAATTGCGACACAGGGGTCCATCCACTCTTCATTCTTCATTAAAAGGGGATATAAATAGCTTAATAGCGTTGAAAAATACACGATTAAAGATTCATGAAATAGTCAGCACCGTATAATATATAGATATATGGCGCAGTCATGACAAAAGAAATGATTATGAAAATAATGTCTAGATTGAAATCCAATCTTGCATTTACTGGGTTAATTTACACTTGCTACCAATTGTCAAAGCAAACAATAAAAATAAAACGAAGAAATAATTGCAATATTGTTTAAAAGATATAACGTTGATGGTTGCTCTTTTATTCTGTGCATTACAACGGGCGGCACCTATTCTTTATGTTATCTATTTTGGTCCTAAAAGAAAAAAGTATATTATAATAACTTATAAGTCCGCGCTACATGCGATAATATGACATAACTCCGCCTTTTTGTCAAAGATTACGCAGACAAATTCAATTCATTGTTGGATAATTTCGTAACAGAATAATAAAAAAAAAGGAAATACAAAACAGATCCGGAGAAGAGGTGCAATAATTGAAAGGTGTTAGTCGTGAAAGAGGGGGAGGGGAAGTGTTTTAAAAGAGACTCATTATCAATAATAATATAGTAGTGTACTAATGGAGCCATTGTCACGTGGCCTTTCAATATAAAATTGTTAAAGTGTTGAATAAATAAAATATGATAGATTTTTTTTTAGATAACTTATATATAAAAGTGAGAAATATGGGCCATTTTCATAGACACAAGTTTAAAACACTTATGTTTTAAACAAAAATTTCCATGCATCACAGGGGATGCAGTCTTCATTTAAACAAAAAGAAAAAAGAAAGACAGGTTATTCAATCACTTTTCAAGTCTACGATATTTGACACAACCGGTCTTATGTAAAAGATTACTTAACCGAATTTACTCCATCGCCACAGGATTTCATAAAAGAAACTAGAACACAATCAAGTGGAGATGATTAAAGTTATTATTGGAAAAAAAAGACCGAGATAATCCAAGCGTTAATCAGCTTTTGTGCAGCGCCGCAAAGTGAGCAATAAACGCTAAGTTTCTTGCTTACGAAAAAAAAATTAAAAAAGAAGAAAAACGAGATGCCGACAGATGGGCTCTAACACGAGTCTCCTGGATGGAAATACAATGCAATGCCAACTCAGCCATTTCTCTTCCTTAGTCTATATCATAATGAAATCTGAGTTAATGCGCACCTTTCCTAAACTCATAGCCGGACACTGACCAACAAATTACGTTAAAATACAAGGCAGCGACCACATACAAAAAGAATGCCGGTCGTGAATTGTATACAATACCAGATATGCCATGCCTATCCTTGAGAGGGTAAATTGTTGACTTTTAAAGATAACTATAGAGACTACGATTTTAATCTCCTAAAAATTACGAATTTTTACATTTTCAAGTTGGCAAAAGGGCCATTTGTTTCCTTGAGCAATACTAATGCGGCTATGTGGTCTTGTGGTATGACACTCGCTTTCGAATCGGAAGATCCTGGGTTCGAGCCTCGCTCGGCGCATAGTTGAGTCCCTGGAAAAGGCTCTTTACTCATAATCTCTCACCGTACTCAGGTGTAAAATGAGTACTGGCTGTTGACAGCGTTGTCTCTGTCACACAAAAAAATGTACTATCGCCTAACAGGTGTCATGTTTCATTCTAAATGTTACGTGTTGCTGTTCGTCAGGGACCCATTGTAAAGCACTTTGAGCACATTTAGTGGATATTGCGCTATATTAAAGCTCATTAAAAAATAACTCACTAGGCAATGCGTGTGAAACAAGTGCTCTACCAACTGAGCGATCGGGACCCCCCCCCCCCCCCCACCATCATCATCATAATTACAATAATTAAAATATCACCTTCCAGGCTACTTGAAACTTGAATTCAATTCAATGGAAATTGATTCACTCCGGAATAATACCGTTTTGAGATGAAATGTCACCAGGACATGACAAGCTAAACATAATACCGTTTTGAGACATATCACAAATACCAAAACAAGGCAAGCTGAATTAGGTCCCTTTTTACGGTAATACTTAACTATAACCCCGTGGTCAAGCTTAGAACGGTCTACATAATGATTCATAATGTGATATCTTGATGCCGTCAGACATAAGTCCCATCATTATAATTACAACAGTCAATGTCTCACATTTCTGACCACTTGAGACTTTAAAATCAATTTTTTTTCGGGGGGGGGGGGGGGGGGGGGGATTGGTAAACCTAACATAATACCGTTTTGAGATGAAATGTCACAAATACCAAAACGAGGCCAGCTGAATTATGTCCCATTTAAAGGTACTACTTATCTATAACCCTATTGTGTACTAGCTCAGAACGGTCGATCCTCGTAATATGATAGTGTTTATGACGTCAGTCATAAGTCACATCATTATAATTACCCGGAGCACAGCACCAGACTCATTGAAAAAGACTTCGCTTTCTGTACAAAAGAATTGACCACACAGTGAGAATATTAAGCCACAAAATTGTCGTACTCTAACACCCCCCCCCCCCCCCCCCCCCCAAAAAAAAAAAAAAAAAAAAAAAAAAAAAAACAAACAACAACAACAAAAAAAAAAAAAAAACAAAAAAAAAAAAACAACAAAAATAAATAAATAAACAAAACAAAAAACAAAAACAAACAATACTTGTCCTTCAAATATTTATCGTTTAAAATGTCTCAAACCTTGGACTTCCTTGAAGTACCAGGCTTGAGAGATTTGGCCAAGATCGACGTGTACATAATATACGAAGTTTGACATCTGAACCGACTTATGGGCCGAGTTTAGCATTGTTGTAATGGACAATATTTTGCGTCATTTTTTTTTAATACTTCCGTTACAACAATGAGTCCATAAGGAATTGGGTTATCAGACCTGCAAACAAGTGCACGTCGGTCAAGATGAAGTTAATTTTAATCGATTGATACTTAAAGAATGCGTTTTCTGGCCGAACTAATTAAAAACGTGTTGCTTTATTTCAGATGAGGTCAGAACAATTACTGCATGCATTACATGTTTAATATGGATCACAGGTACACACTACTATTAATGACGAATGGCGCCCACCAAACATCTACGGCGTGACGATATTCCGGTGTACACACAGAAAAGGCAGACCGACCACTAAAAATAGTCCTACCGGATGTAATGAATGGGACTAATGGGCCCCGGTGTATTTTAAACCATTTTCTCAAATTTGAATGGAACTGTTTGCTTAGTGGCAAGCGTAAGATTTTCAAGTTTCCTCTGTCAAACGAAATTTTGTATGACGATATTCCGGTGTAGACACAAAAGTCTGTTAGAGCCCCTCGACCAATGGATCAATAATAGTCTATACTGATTTCTGAAACATTAAGCGGACAGCAAAACATTTGTGCGGCTATGTGGTCTAGTGGTATGACACTCGCTTTCGGGTCGGAAGGTCTTGGGTTCGAGCCTCGCGCTCGGTGCATAGTTGAGTCCTTGGAAAAGGCTCTTTACTCACATTCTCTCACCGTACTCAGGTGTAAAATGAGTACCTGGCCGTTAACAGCGTTGTCTTTGTCCGAAAAATTGTAATATCGCCTAACATGCGTCATGTCCCGTCCTACATGTTAAATGTTCCTGTTGACCAGGGACCCCTTGTAAAGCGCTTTGAGCACATTTAGTGGATATTGCGCTATGTAAAGCTCAAAGCTCAATTTGTTTACTGGCGAATGTTATGAACTAAAAAAAAACAAAACAAAAAACTAAACGCATAGCATCAATATAAAAGCGAGCAACCCAATTGACACTTAGTGAACAGGTAGTCAGATAGCAAAAATATCGAAATGACGAATTGAACCAAATCCATTTGCATGCAGCCGAGTGCTCTTTGAAGTGGAGAGAGAGAGAGAGAGAGAGAGAGAGAGAGAGAGAGAGAGAGAGAGAGAGAGAGAGTGTGTGTGTGTGTGTGGGAGAGAGAGAGTGTGTGTGTGTGTGTGTGTGTGAGAGAGAGAGAGAGAGAGAGAGAGAAAGAGAGAGAGAGAGAGAGAGATCATCGATCAATATGCTTACATTATTAATTCTTTACAAATTTGTTCAACTAAAAGGCATTGCTGCATCGCCATTTCTTTAAACGCTTGGTTTTACTCTAATCTTACTTCATCAAAACTTGCTATAATATAATATCTTCAATTGGAGAGCAGTAACAGCTTTGATGAAGCCGGGTCTCCTTTTTAAAAATATGAAAACGGTATGATCTGCAGCAAATATATAAGTAAACAAACAAACAGCAACAACAACAAAACCAAGAAAAAGACCTACTAATTATCTCTGTCGTCTATCTGGAATTCAGTAATGTATATATTATGTCTTTATTGTTTTGTTTTTTGTTGTTTGCTGAAGAAGGGGTTTGAACCCGAAACGTGTCGCGATTGGTATTTTGTTCTTTACTGAAGCTGTTATATTCATTTTTGTATTTTACTTTTTCAATAAATGTAGGAATTTACATTTGAAAGGTTTCAGTCGCGTTGTTTAATTTCAATGGCGTGTAGCTAACAGTTTGTTTACTTACATTTTATTCAAATATTCAAGTTCGCACATAATCTTATTTGCTTTTTAAATTATTTTTTTTTTAGGGGAAGCGGGGGTAGGGAAGTAAGTCGGAGCGGGGGGGGGGGGGGGGGGATATTTGTCGAGGGGAAAAGGGAGGGGGGGGGGGTATTCTTTCATTCCTTTAGAACTGGCATTGAAAGGTTTAACTGACAACAAACCGACATATCACACCGTTTGTCCCCTTAACACTTAAGGTTTACAAATGGGTACCTAGCACTGTTTGGCACCCCGGGAGTGTTTCTTCTTTTTTTTTGTGACACTGTTTGATCTCATTTTTAGATCTTTTTCTCCCTTTCATGTGCCTTCATTGTCATCACAAATCGGAGAATGCACTTTGTGATCACTTTCTTACTGCTCAGGATTGTCAGATAGTTGTTTTTTTTCTATTTTCTTTCTTTTCTTTCCTTTTTTTATTTTTTGGAAAAGAAACCAAAAAAAAAAAATCACATAATAATATCAGTGAATGTCAATTCTGTCTTTTCCTTTCTCTTCTTTCCTTTTCTTCCCCCCCCCCCCCCTTTTTTTCTTTCATTTTTGTTGCCAAATTTACATTTGTCATATTATTTATGTAAAAATATATGTCATATTTGAATAGATCTTTATTATATTATTCGCTTTCCAACATCACAAGAAATTTCAATAAGATGCCTTTTGAAACGTTACGATATCATTTGCATTTTAATCGGAGACTACAGGAAAACTAGTTTTTGTGCTAAGTCGTGTCTTAAACGTGTAGCCATAATGCGTTAAAATCAAATAAAAAATAACATAAAATGAGAAAAACCCTTACCAAACAAAGAGAAAAAAAAACCCCCAAAAAACCAACAACAAAACAAACAAACAAAAACAAACAAAAAACAACAAAAACAAAAACAAAACAAAAATAAAAAACAAAAAACAACAACAAAGAAACAAACAATCAAACAGAAAACGCAACTAAAAAAAACCAACAAAAACAAAACAAATTCAAAAACCCGAACAAAACAAAAACAAACAAAAACCACACACACACACACACACATAAACAAACAAACAAACAAAAAAAACACCCAAAAACAACAAAAAACAAAACAAAACGAAACTAAAAACAGCAACAGTACCGTATGCTAAAATATTTTTTCGGTGCCAAAGACTTCAAAAATGTCCAAAATGGGATCCTTATAATGTTTGATCTCATTGTGTTCTACAATTCCTTTTCCTGTGTCATTATTGTCCTCCACAAAGTGAAGAGTGCACTTCGCGGTCGTCTGCTGCTTACCTTCTGCATTGGCAATCGGATACTGCGTCAACAAACTACCGTCCAATGCCAGGGTTTCTATCTTACCGAATAATAGATTTTTTCTTCTTTGCCGTCGGATTAGCAAGGGCTTTTGGCGTTTGATCAAGCAAAAGAGTGCCGGCGTAATGTTTTATAATATGGAACTCTAGCACTCAAAACTTTCACTCGACCATTTCTCAATAATTATACAAAGAATCGTTATACCGCGAGTGTTTCATAAAAAAATCATTATAGGTAGGTGTGGGTACCAGGTACCTACATACATTTTCTAACCCCTCGTCTCCGGTACAATGTATAATATGATTCTATCTCCATTATTCACATCACAGTAACATTTGATATCCTTTGTAATAAATTGGTGCTTCAATAGCGATAATAATTAGCATAAAAATTGTAATATCGCCTAACAGGCGTCATGTCTCGTTCTACATGTTATGGGTTGCTGTCGGTCAGGGATCCATTGAGCACATTTAGTGGATATTGCTTTATATAAAAGTTCAAGTTTTTTTTTTGTTGTTAAAAAAAAAAAAACCACAATAAAACCAAACATCCAGCTTTATTCAACTCAAAGACTGGAGGGGAAACAATCCCTCTATCACAATACTCTCATCTCTAATTGAATAAATTTATTAATCTTTAAGATTTATCATCAACAAAGAACTGTTTTCTGGAACTGATTTAACATTATTTGTTTTGCGATAAATGCAAACAACGGACATGCTCTTTGGTCTGGTTTATTATTTGCTCGTTTTCAAGAATTAAACAAAAAAGAGTAATAGAAACACGCCTCCTACATTGAGGTAGCGGTGATATTTAATTGATCAAAAGATTCTCAAGGTTTATCATATATTTTAATTAACAGATTATTGAAATTCTTAATGATTGAAACCTTTGAAGATTAACAAAAGACATGGTTTTTGTGGCAATAAATTATATATAGACCGCAAACAAATTCTAACGGATTACATTGTTATGTCTATTAAACGCTGCATTGGCGTATGAATACAAAAAAAAAAAAAAGAAAATCCGCGGAAGAATGCAACTGCGATAAGAAGAAAAGAAGCAATCAAAAATCAAATTGTCTCAAATTTTAAACAACACCTCCACTTTTAATAATATTTTACACACAATCTCCTCCCTCTAGTTCTGTCAATACAAACCTATCACTACGCCTTCTTTATAACATTATTTGCTCGTATCAAGAGTGGGAGGGGAGCATATTAAATGCAAATAATTAAAAATATTTTTAAAACAAAAAAAAAAAAACCCACCAAAAAAAAAAACACAAAAAAAAACAACAAACAAACACGCCCAGCTCAAAGCGATGATAATCTTTGATTTCTTAAGTTAAAATATTTATTTATTTATATTTTTTTTAAAAAATACGTGCATTTAAAATTTTGGTCAGAAAACTCGTCCTTTTTATAACGAGATGTTAAAATGACCCTCATCTTGGCAAAAAAAAAAAAAACAAAAAACAAACAAAATAACCCCCTCTCAAACATGTAACTTCGCAATATCCCATTTTTTGTGAGTTTCCACCAAGATGAGGGTCGTTTTAATTGATCGATATTTGAAGGGCGAATTTTCTGGCCATAATATGTTGGATTTTGTTTTCTTCTTCCGAGTATAGCAGTATATTGGTAATTAGCATGTTTCTGAACATTTTCCTGATTGATGTTTGTCAAGGACAAACAAGCGACATGCTCTGTGTATTTTGTGTGAGGCCCTTTATCAGCAGGGTTATAATTTACTCCAACCGGACGACGGTCTTCATTTCTCACGGTTTCTTTTTTACTAACAGATCAGTGACAATGCTATAATCTGTCTCGAGCTCCGATCTCTATTATAATTGCTTTGTTGATGATGAAGGTAAGGTTTACACTTTAAAACGTATGGAACACAGATGACCAATACACCATGACCCCGCCCCTCCCCCTCCCCCAACCTTCCAACAAAACTACTAATAATGAAAAAATGCCAACCCCTTTCTCCACCCCCCCCCTCCCCCCCACCTTAAAAGAAAACAAACAAACAAACAAAAACAAAACCCCAAAAAACCCCAAAAACAACAAAAAAAAACAAACAAACAAACAAACACAAAGTCAGAATAACATTTTTTAAAAAGGTACATTTCATGCTCAAAACCCTTCTTCAGCCAACAACGAAAACAATAAATACTCTTTGCACAGTCCGCACGTTCTACTATTAGTGTAGTAACTCACTTTGACTTAAAGTTTTAAGGCACTTTGAAGACTCTTGTTTAAGAATTTGATTGGAGTTGTGAGTCATATTAATTAACTTATTGTTAGAATATTTTTGAACAGGTCAAAATGAAAAATAGGTGTTTTGTCAGTGTACAACAATACAGAATATAACCAAATAAGTAGCAGAAAAAATATATGATTTGGACAAAGAACCAATATCGCAGTAAAGCGGTTAATTTCATTTTTGAGTTGTCTGAAATTAAAGAAACTCAGAAAAGTTATTTTCCTAACTATGCAGATAATATAACTAAATACGTAAATGGAATATAATATAATTTTCACGCAGTTAAAGGCTTAATTTCTTTTTTAGTTTTCCTGTAAGCAAAAAGAAAAGTGGATTTCATACTGGTGATGAATAAGCGGTAAACATCTATACTGCCGTACTCTGGAAAAACCCATAATTGAAAATTTGGCCAGAAAACTCGTCCTTCAAAAATCGATCGATTTAAATGACCCTCATCTTGGCAAAAACTCTCAAACCTGGGACTTCGCGAAGCCCCAGGTTTGACAGTTTTTGCCAAGATAAGGGTCATTTAAATTGATCGATATCTGAAGGACCAGATTTCTGGCCACACTTTTAAATATGGGGTTTTCCAGAATACGGCAGTATAGATATAGATATCTAACATTGTTTAAAGCATTATATTCAGGTGAGGGTATACTGTATAATTAAACATGGGGGTTTACTGCCGTACTATGAATAAACACATATTTCATATTTTGGCCAGAAAATTTGTCCTTCAAATATCGATCGATTAAAATGGCTCTCATCTTTTCTCAAGCTCTCATTCCTGGGACTTTCCAAAGTTCCAGATTTGAGATTTTTTTTATTTTTCTCTCCAAGATGTGAGTCATTTTAATCGATCGATATTTGGAGGACGAGTTTTCCGGCCAAAATAGAAAAAAAAAAGAATTAATTTTTTTTTAAATTAAAAAAAAAAAAAAAAAAAACAAAGTACGGCAGTTTATGAGGTACGTTTGCCCGATGGATATATTATACGAGATGCCCATTAAGCATTATTTGTTGGCTTCAATTGAATGCAGCCTTTTTTTTTTGCGTAATGATACATCGTGTACGTAAGAGTGCGGCCATTATACGATAGGAAAGAAGCAATTTAAAGCGCTGAAACAACTTTAACACTACAACTATATTATCTCCACTTAAAAAGGAATTTATGATTATAAGTTTTGCACTCTAAAAAGACATCGTTGAACATCTTGTTGGACAAATCTATTGTATGTTCCTAAAATTATAGGTTGACAGCTGGTGGTTCTTGTCAGAAGTTGACCTTTTTCTCTCATTGATGATATAATCTGTGACCATCTGCATGAACCTGATAACCCACAACTTGATTGACAAAAGGGAAGTAATGTCGTGACATCACACCTACTTTTCCGGTTCCAAAGTCCTTGGAAGTGTGTATACAATCAGTTCTTCGAGGGACTAAAAATGAATAGGTTTCTTATTGAATCATATGGTGGCATAACTATTTTTTAAATATTTTAGGCAGATTAAGGAACCTAAAAGAGTATGCAGCATATACTTAGACTCAAAAATAAGATGCAATCAATCTAAAACTAGAAGATAAATTACACAAGGTATGTATCCTCCGGAAGAGTGGTTTTCCACTTCCAATGAGATTGGAACCAGTTTTTTTTGTTGTTGACATCACACTTTTGTTCCCTATTGGCAAAATCGAACATAAATTTAATGGAAAACAAAGTTTATAGTTGGGGTTGTGTTTAGAAGAAACACAACAAGTTTTTGTGTTAAATAATATTCAAATTTGAATCCTCATTGGCAAAATCGAACATTAATTTAATGGGAAACAAGGTTTATAGCAGTGGTTGTGTTCAGACGAAATACACGTTTTTATATTAAAAATTCAAATTAGAAAATTTTGGTGAAGAAACTATGACTCACGAGTGATATGCTTTTCGTTAGTGTAATAACTCACGTCACAAGTAAATAATATGGCATATCAGGTTTATATACGGGGTTGCATAATTGTATAAATAAGATGGATTTTTGTATAGAGGAAATGTGTTTGTTACCTGATTCTATCCCTTGATCAGTGAAAAAGTAATAATTACAAGTTTATTTATTCAAGGTTAATGCTTAGTAATTTCCGAAACATCAATCGGAGGCAAGTGGGCAATTCCAACAGCACATCTGTTGATTTGATGTTTTATGGGACTCCAAAACAAAGACATCGTTATCATTGCCATCAACCTTCCTAAATTGCCCTTTTGTTTATAAAGAATATTTTTCCCTTTAACTTCTATGATAAGAAATGTCTCTTTTTTCTTTTAACCTGTTAACTGTCGGACTTTGGCAAAGCTCATATCCAAAATTTTGGCCAGAAACTTCGTCCTTCAAATATCGATCGATTTAAATGACCCTTATCTTGGCAAAAACTCTCAAACCTGGGACTACGCGAAGTCCCAGGTTTGAAAGTTTTTACTAAGATGAGGGTCATTTTAATCGATCGATATTTGAAGGACGAGCTTTCTGGCCAAATTATTTGAATACGAGTTTTTTTTCCCCCGGAGTATGGCAGTTAACTGGTTGTACAAGTCCTACTTGACTGATAACTGCAATTCCAACCGCACATCTGTTGATTAAATGGTTTGTTCCAAAACAAAGACTGCACTTACTGGATAGGCGACTCGTCACCTGCATCCCTCCCACTTCTGTCCAATCTGTTTCATCAATAAAGTCTTTGATGCTTTAGAAATAGGTCCGTGGAGAGTACATCTTGAGTATACTGTAGTACAGTAGTCCTCCAGATGCATAGAGGCCATAGAGCGGGACTTTATCCCGATTTCTGTAGCACTAATCGATCGGTAACAATTACTTCATATTCATTGAATAGAACGTTTGTGTAGCACAAAGTACTTTACGCCTGATGTATTAGACCCAGCTACCCAGTCGTTGCTAGATACATTGGGGATAAGAAAACGTCTAAACTGAACCAGGGGCGTATGCAGGTCTCGTTAGTTGTTAGGCGAGACCTCTTCCAATAAGCAAACAGGACCCCATAATATATCTTTCAAAAAACGTACCAAACAATTATAACTCTACGTCTAGCGTTACACAAGCCGGGAATCTTACACTTCTGTAGGATTTCTTCATAATCTTTAAGTTATACAATCGTTGGGTTGCTAATAAAAGTTAAATGAACTGGGCAACAATGCATTTCTTGAATATGACGTGAATATCTTACACACGCACACACACACACACACACACACACACACACACACAAACCCCTTAAAAACAAGCGGCATACGTCACAAAAGCTATCAAACCACAAAATGTTGCCTACACCTAATCTTCTCAAGTGGATTACGAAAAGCCAAAAAAAAAAAAAAATAATGAAAAAATTCAAAATAAAAAGTAAAAATCAAAATAGAAACGGATACAAAAAAAAAATATAAAAAAAAATAAAAAAAAAAAATAAAAGAAAATCAATTCTACAGCTTTTTAATGGTTAGGAATTTTGTTTCACGTCTGCAATTGAATTGGAAACCGGGAAGAAGAAAAAGTAATGACCCCATGAAATTATGATCGGCATGATTTCTCGCATGACGAAAACCGTTTGACTCTTTGAGCTCTCCTGCCGTGGTGCATTTTTCTTGAAGCTTTTGAGCTTTTGTTGAAATTACTTACACCTGTTTTCATAAACTTGTACAAATGTGACTGTACATCTTTTGTTTCTCGTCTTTCAAAGCGGACTTTCTTTAATAAAGAGTTAATGAAGTGGCAGAGACATTGCATGCTCCATTGGAATAGCCCCCCTATAGCGCTTTAAAAGAAAAGAAACGTATTATATAAGATATTTATAGCTCCCTCCTCTCCGAATAAAATATCGATGTTGCTGTAATTATAGTTAGTTTACCGATGTCGTGAGGGAGATGTGTCAACTGCAAATGATATAAATGAAAAATGTAACCCGTCGCTTGATCGGTATTACGCTGGTAAGATCAAGTTGTTGAATGAAGTGAATTTAAAGCCAAAAATGTCAGATATCGTATCAAATTTTAGCTCTTTGATAAATGATCTTGTCATATATTCTTAATTTAACATATAAACTTTATATAAATTTCATACTTTTTATTTCATATTCAATTTTCAACAATTTAACAAATCAGGCATAACATTGTTTTGAGACGATGGGTTACTTATTTCCAATGAGAAGCGATGCCGATATATTATTTTGAGCGATGTCGATTTATTACTGTGTCGATGTATCAAAACTGTCAATAAAAGTGACGTCGATATAAACGAGTTGGGTTATCGTTATAACTGGTTTTCTCTCTTCTACTTCAATTTATGATTCACACTAAAGTAAAGCTAAGGGATGGCATTTCTTTGAATTTCATGAAATAATTTTTTTTTAACTCTTTAACGGCAGGAGTTAATATTAGTCTAAATTGACATCATCTTTTTACATTTTATCATGATTCGTCTCAGGCTTGATCTGAGTCTTTTCTGGGCTGTCATGACTCTCTTTGTAAAAAAACAATTTAGTGTGTAGGAAACTGACCAGAGGGGAATTTGAATTTTGGAAACTAGCTTAACCTTCAAAGGGTTAACTCTTTAACTACAGAGGCCGTAAAAACATCGGATGTTATGAAAAGAGTTCCGTGACTAATTGATTGCCTTTGGGGTCGTGCCGTCATTAGCGACGGCCATTTTGTTTTATAGATTGTTTATTTATGTAGCAACGGGTGAAATAAACTATGTGTCCAGACCGCCTCTAATCGGTATTAAATGGAGGCGGACCCGATTTTGAAAATTAAATTTAAACATGATAATGGGTTGAAATTTCCAAATGTAATACTAAAGTAGTTTACGGAATTAGTTTCGTTGTTCTCAATGGAGGCACGTGTATCTATTCAAATTCAAATAACATTTCAAAATCAAAACTTACTATACGTTTTTCAGCTTCTAGTTTTACCATGACAAAATACCGGATTATGAAGGTGAGTCAAAAATGTTTGGGGATAATAAATGATAAAGACATTGAATGTGACAACACAGTAGAATACCGTTGATAAACGTGAAGCGGGGGGAAAAAGATAAAACATAATAACCATCTCGGATAATAACATGGTTTAGTGCACGAGAGACGTAAAAAAGTCACTGAGCAAGAAACCCAAGGACGCCTACATTGTTCAATTTACGGCGCTGCGCTACGGCTTAAGATTGGGTTATTCGGTTTGGATTTCGAGAAAGTTTTCCCGGAATGTTATTACCCTGAAATCAACTCTTTAAAAACAAAAGTTTAAAAAATTAATTTCAATTTCAACCTAAAAACAATATCAAGAAACAAGTACACACATGGACATAAAATGTGTGTGTGTGTGTGTATGTATGTGTGTGTGCGTGTGTGTGTTTGTTTGTTTGTTTCCTTGTGTGTATGTGAGTGTGTATGTGTGTGAGTGTAACATATAGAATTGTTACGTTGTACACGAGAGAAGACTCAAGGTTTATGACCGGAGATTGAAGTTTAGGAATGAGACATTTAGATGCGCCGGCTAAAACGTGTAATTAAAGGGGTGGCAACTCCACCTAATAGCAATGCCACGAATGTCAACACAACACACAAAATGTTTTGCCCACTGTCTGCCATACTCTGAAAAAACACATTGTTTTCATATTTGGCCAGGAAACTTTGACTTACAATGTTAACCTATCAATGCCCCCCAATTCTTTAAATAGTCATATTTTAGACTTTTTCACAAAGTGAAGACCATTTTAAACGATAGATTTAAACTTTGAAGTAAAACTTTTCTGGTCAAAATGAAAAATTAGGAAAAATGTGTTTTTTCAGTTAACGGCAATGCTAGTTTATCGTTTTGTGTGGTTCGTTTGTTCTGATTTTTTTATTATTTTTTTTTATTTTAGACGATATTAAGCTCCTTCTTATTTAATTTTTCCATTTCAATTGTGTCCCTCTTATGACACTCTTCAACAATAAACATTATTCTCAACAACCCCACTTCAAAACTACGAAAGAATGAAACAACGAAACAACGGCAGTGACAGATTGTTTTGAAATAATGTTTCGGTTTCTTTCACGAGTCTAATCTATAATTCGATTAATTTCTATGCTTCTAAAATTAACCCATTCAAGAATCTGGATTTTTTGGGGGTTGTTATTCGCAAATCGCAACGTTATAAACGAGTTGATTCGCAATATTTTATTGACATGAGAAAATAATTTAAAAACATGTTCAGGTTAAATTGACCTTTCAAGACACAGGCCTAGACATTTTGTCAATCTGTCAAATTTTGATTGAGTTAATTATGTATATTATCTAATTTAATTTGACAGTTTGCGACATGTATGTTTGACCCGCTGAAGGAAGTAACTGACACAACAGGTGTCCAAGCTTGTCCTCAGCTTGTCATCAACAACAAAAGCAATAATAACATTTCAAACAACAGAAAAAAAAGAAAATGAGAAAGAAAACAAAGACCCCCCCCCCCTCCACACACACACACAAAAACCCCCACAAAAAAACCCCAACCCCCCCCCCCCCCCCCCACAAAAAAAAAAAACAAAAAAAAACAAAACAACAAAAAACAATAACAACCAAAAACAAAAAACAAACATACATAACTCAAGCTCCAGCTTTTATATAGAGTAATATCCACTAAAAATGCTCAAAACGCCGTTGACCACCAGGTACTCATTTGACACCTGAGTAAGGTGAGAGAATATGAGTAAACCGCATTTTTCCAAGGAATTAAGTTTGCGCCGCTCAGAACGGAACTTGAACCCTGTACCTTCTCACGACTCATTTAATGCCATTAATCTGTAAAAATAAATCGGGTGTGATTTTTGCTTTGTGTTGAAAATTATATAACCGTGTTAGAAAAACAGACAAACAAACAAAACAACAAATTCTAAACTTATGCGAACAACCATATTTGTTACTTCAACATGACCAGGCAACTTCCCACACTGCTAAAAATAAGACGCACGTTTTGAAACTTGTGATATCCGGAATTTTGAATGAAAGACTTTTGTATAACCGGCATAGTTACTTAAACACTGGAGAGTTTTTATTTAAATCAGGCAACTATTAAGATTCACGTCTTATTCCTGTTGCTTATAAATTTTAGAATGTTTCTGATTTTTGCTTCGCGTATTGAAACAGGGTCTAACTTTTTTCCAGAGTTTTTTTTTTTCTTCTTCTTCTAACCCTCTATATATAAGAAAATCTTAAAATTGAGTTCTAAACTGTAAGGTCGACGTATACTTATTTTCAGGTCTGATAACCCGGTTGTAATGGGTTCATTGTTTTAATCGAAATACTCCCAAACCAACAACGCAAAATATTGTCCGTTATAACAATATTAAAACGAGATCGATATTATGCGTTCGGTTATCAGACCTGTAAATATAATCACGTTGTTTACGGTCCACCCCGATAAAATACCATTTTGAGACGATAGGTGACAAAGATGTCTTTTGCGTACTGGCAACAAAAATAAAAAGGTGAAATCATCACGTAAACGTTGTTAATTAAAGTCGACTGCCTTCCGTATCTAAAAAAAAAATAGATTGCATTTAGAATAAATAATCGACAAGACTGGAGATAAATATAACTGAATGAAATCTTAAACGGTGGGCTGGTATTTTTTTTTCGTGAGTGATTAAAGAATAGACGGACGGAATGGTTGAAAGAAAGAAAAAAATGAACGAAATAGTAAACGGTAGTGTTTTGTGTTTATGTGTGTGTGTGTGTATGTGTGTGTGTGTGTGTGTGTGTGTGTGTGTGTGAATAACGAAAGAATGAAAGAATTAATGGATATATTGAATGATGAAATAATTGTCAAAGTAAATAAATGAAAGAATAAAACGAGAGTCTAGGATAAAATGGAGACGGATTCCAATCGACGTGTACTTATGTGCAGGTCTGATAACCCATTGTTGTCATGGAAATACCCTCAAGCCAACGTGAAATATTCTCCATTACAACAATGTTAAAACAAGCCCATAATTGCGTCCGATTCTCAGACCTGTCAATATTTGCACGAAGATTCGAACCCATCTATCCTTATGACACGGATATGAATTACAAAACTATGGACTAAGGGGCAGCCGCTCTGTTTCCAAAGTGAATATTAAGCTGATAGAAGAGATGGGCCGTAAATTGTGACGTATAACATTGAGTAGTAGAAACTAGGGATCAGGCACTGATGTAAGATAAAGATCTGAACAAGTGTGTATGAAAGGTGCCAGACAAAGCAAGAAAGAAAAATACAAGACACAAAACATCCCAAAGTATCAATCTACCTCGGATGATAGCACGTCTGACCGATAATCAGAAAGTCTGAGGTTCCATCTCCAGTCGAGGTCGACTGATTTTTTGGGATTTAAATTTTTTTTCTCGTATTTTTCTTTCTTGCTTTGTCTGGTACATTTCATACACACTTGTTCAGATCTTTAAAATTGAATAAAACAGATGATTATATATCATAACAAACTACTTTACACAGAAATTTCGGGATCAATACCCTTCTTCCTCTCTTCTTCTTCTTCTTCTTCTTCTTCTTCTTCTTCTTCTTCTTCTTCTTCTTCTTCTTCTTCTTCTTCTTCTTCTTCTTCTTCAACAACAACAACAACAAGAAACAAAAGCAAATTGAAAAAAATAATATTAAATTATTATTATTATTATTGTTATTATTATTATTATTATTATTATTATTATATTATTATTATTATTATTATTATTATTATTATTATTATTATTATTATTATTATTATTATTATTATTATATTATTATTTTCATTATTATTATTATTATTATTATTATTATTATTATTATTATTATTATTATTATTATTATTATTATTATTATTATTATTATCATTATTATTATTATTATTATTATTATTATTATTATTATTATTATTATTATTATTATTATTATTATTTTATTATTATTATTATTATTATTATTATTATTTGTTGTTGTTGTTGTTTTGGCTGAAGAAAGAATTAAAGCCAGAATCGTTTCGTGTTTGGTATTTTGTTCTTTCTTTCTTTCTTTCTTTTTTAAAGCGATTTTATCTCAATTTTGACCAAAAAACAAAAAGGAGTAATAGACTTAATATTAAACAGTCAGTTGAATAAATAATTTTTAAAAATAATATAAATCAGTAAATTAATTGAAAAATAAATACCCAAAGAATCAAATACAAACAACAACCTTACATATAAATTTAATGTAAATGAATGAGAAGATAACTAAGTTTAAATCAGTTCAAAACTAAGTCATCAAATACACATTTGATAACAAACACAAGTAAGTACAGAGGACGACTGAATGAATGGTTAATCGAACGGATCAATGAATGTAGAAGAAAAAATAACATAAAAAAAAACAACAAAAAAAAACAAAAAAACAATAGGCCTACAAAAATGAGAATAAAATAAATGTTAAAAACTAAAATAAACTAAAAAATAAGAACCCAGAAAAAAACAAGAAAAAACAAACACCAAGAAAACAGTAACAATAAACAAAACGAAAAACAAAACAAGAACAAAAACAACGAAACAAAAAAAAACAACAACAAAAAACAAAAACAAAAAAAACAAACAAACGAAAACTTTAGAATAAAAACAAAAATAAATAAATAAATTTAAAATATAAATAAATAAATAAATAAATAAATAAATAAATAAATAAATAAATAAATAAATAAATAAATAAAGTAAGAAAACAAAAATTAAATAAAAACCATCGAAAATAATTTCAAAATTGATTAAAGATAATATATTTACCTATTGAAGTGTCAATAAATCTCTTTTTCAGCATTTATGAGTAATATTATATCCATAAAGAATCACACATAATACACAATAACAGAAATTCACGTTAGAAGTCCAGAAGGACACGATATAAATAAACAATAAATTACCGGCAAAAACTGGATTTGAAAAAGAAATAAGTCCAGTGAATAATTCAAACGATCATCCGTGTTACAGTATAAAACTCTTTTGCAATCGCAGGTGCGAGTGAAATCTTTTTTTATTTCCTTCTAAAATTCTTACTTACGCTTTTTGTTATTCATGAAATATTTTTTCACCTGTCACAGACAGCACTGATCAACTGTTTGAAGTTTGGAAGGAAATCGTCACTCGCAAGTCACCGATAATAACAGTCAATGAGTGGTACAGTGATAGATGGCGGTGGTGGCGGCGCGGCGGTGGTGGCGAAGCGGTGGTGGTGGTGGTGGTGGTGGGAGAGGCAGGCGGGGCGGGAATGGCGGGCGAAAGAGGGAGCGAGCGAGAGTGCGGACCTGAACGTTATGTCGCGTAATGAGCGGCCCCGTGGGTCGGGCGTAGTAGTAGGTACAGTATATATATATATATATATATATATATATATATATATATATATATATATATATATATATATATATATATATATATATATATGTATATATATGTATATATATATATATATATATATATTTATATATATATTATATATATATATATATATATATATATATATATATATATATATATATATATATATATATATATATATATATATATATATATATATATACTACAGAGAATACAGAAGCATTAATTTATTTTTTAATTTCGTCGCCGTGTAAGACATTCAAAATATTATGATTTTGCTCGCTAACTCATAAGTTGAACAGCTAAAAAGTTTTAGTCTGCTTAAACGCATATTATTATTTTTAAATGAATGAATGAATAAATAAATACCTGAGTGAATACATCAATGAATGAATAAATGTATGAATGAATGAATGTATGAATGAATGAATGAATGAATGAATGAATGAATAATAATAATAATAATAATAATAATAATAATAATAATAATAATAATAATAATAATAATAATAATAATAATAATAATGTCATGAACTTGACCCACTCCTTGTCTGAAGTGAACACTATTCACTATTATTCCTATCGTTTGGTGTTTTTTATTCACTCTCCTTGACTATATCACCGATGGTCTTACCTTTCTCCTCTTTCTCCCCTCCCCGGATTGTTTTATCTATCATTCTATCTCTCATTCTCCCTTTTCTTCTCTCTGTCTTCCTTCCGTTATTCTTCTTCCTCGCAATACCGATTAGTAGAGGCTTTTCTTGGAGAAAAACGATAACAAAATTATAAGACTTAAGTCTTTAACATAATTCATTCCGCCTCTTATCCCTGAAGGGCTAAGAAGTCGCTCATGATGAGAAAGATGAAATTGAAATACACAAAAACATTTCTAAAATTCTTTATATACTTCGGAATCATCAATTCTTTAAGAGTTATCAGACTGGGGTAGGTGATATTGAATTATTATTGTACAGAAATATTAATGATTATAACGTGTCATTATTCAAGTGCTGTGAGATGGTGTTTGTGATATGTTACTATAATTTTGTGCTTTATATCATATTGTGATTCATGATGGACACATTGATGCCTTTCGTGTTAGCAGTTTAAAGACAGATGGTCTCGGCTGCAAATGAAATATTGATATGTATAAAAATATGATAATAATAATTTTAACAAGTATGATTGTATTAATAATTATAGTAATCATGATAGTTAGAATATTAATAAGCTCTTATATAGCGCATCTCACCCATCACCCTGGGTGGGGTTCCTGACCTCCCATAGTGGGCAGGGAAACACTTATCGTGTCTTCTTTCCACCTATATTTTCAAACATGCTTTCTGTCTTTGTCTTGAAGGAAGATTACTTGGTTTTGTACCGACCCTGACGGGATACACTGGCTGGGAGGGAAACAGTCAAATGGATAGTTAGAGTTTTGGGAGATGATATTTTTTTTTGGTAAATCCTCTATCTGTTATGACTTGTATCATTATTGTTTTACACACACACACACACACACACACACACACACACACACAACATATATATATATATATATATATATATATATAATATATATATATATAATGTAAATTTTCACTCACATTTTTTGCCGAGACAATATATAATATATAATTATATATATATAATTTGTAAACATTTGAGTGTGTCCCTCTTAGTAGGGAGATGTGCTTGTGTCAGGATGAGACATTAAAGTGATCTCAAACTAAATACATTGATAGTGTACTCTTGTAATATACATTTGTTCCCTATTTGAACCAATTCCTATTTGTCTTACTTTTTTTGGGTACTTAAATTATAATTCTAGAACTTTTTACAATATCATTTTCCTCCTTTTTACAGGCGCTGATATGACCTAAATGTGTTGCAAGCGCCGTAAAACCTTTTAAAACAAAAACAAAACAATCACCCATCACCGGGTAGAGGCCCTATACGATATTATGATACTTTATAAACACATTTAGGACTGGAACAGATCCCTCTTTAGCAAAAATTCTACAACCCTATTCTATTGGCTGAGCCCATAGAACTCGCCACCTTCACTTCAACAATTTGTTATGGCCCTGAATTAACTTATCGCCATATTTTTCAGCCCGTATATTTCTGCACAGGCTCCTTATAGATCCCTTAAAGACTGCCTAAAGACGTTCTATACAAGCCAACATCAAATGGCATGAGTATTTGTTCCGGGCTTCCCAATCGACCACGGAGCGAGGGCGATACTGAGGACACCAACGCATACCTCTATTCACCCAAGACAAAGATGAGAACCACAACAACACCAATACCATTATAACAACAGGGGCAGTGATGAAAGAACCCTAATTACTTTTTTTGTTTGTATATATTTGATCCTTTAATTTTTTTTATATATAAAATTTCAAAACCTTTTTTTCCTCTTAGCTTGAGTCATTAGTTATCTTTTCTTTAAGGTGGGACCAGATTTTACTTGAGTACATCTGTACTGACCAAGCAACAAGCTTTACAAATAATAATAATAATAATAATAATAATAATAATAATAATAATAATAATAATAATAATAATAATAATAATAATAATAAAAATCGTCCAGTCTGTTTTGATTTGTAGATTTATACAGATAGAATCAAAACAAACATCACTCAGACAGATCGTCGAACTGATAGGCGTACAGCTTGTATGAATAATGCATTATCATTAATCATAATAAATAAAAACTCTGTATTGCCGTACTGTGAAAAAACACATTTTAAAAATGTTCCCATAAAACTCATTCTTCAAATATTGAATGATTAAAACGGTCCTCATCTTGTCAAAACAAAAAAAAAAAAAAAAAAAAAAAAAAAAAAGAAAAAAGAAAAAAAGAAAAAAACTCTTAAGACTGGGACTTTCTCGAAGACTTCCTCAAGTCCCAGATTTGATTTTTGACAAGGCCAGGGTCATTTTATTCAATCGATAATTGAAGGACTAGTTTTACTGGCTAAAATGTTTTAAATGTGTTTTTTCTCTCTCAGAGTTTTACATTAAAGATCTTCAGACAAGTGTGTAAATGAATGAGAATATCATTGACAGACATGTATTCCTCCCATTCATACAGCACAATGTTAAAACTCCCATGATTGTATAGAACATAAACAAAAAATCTTATTTACATAATTTTGTATCCGTTTATTTATCAAAAGCATTTTATACAAACATATTTTAAAAAAAGTATAAGCTACAGTAAAAATCGGTTAAATCGAAAATGTTTTGACCAAAGATTCGATAAACCGAGAATTATTCAAAATGTTGTCGTTTTTCTGCTCTCCTGGGATTTTAAAAAAAGTAGGTTAGCAAACATTATAAGTATTGAAAGTCCTAATCTTTGCACTGCCCGCTTTTAAAGAAGAGAATGGATTGGCTGTCAACACGGAAAAAAATTGCATGGAAAAATCTCCCAGTAAGTTCACAAAAGTAAATTCAAAATATATCCTTTATAACATAGACCTCTTCGATTAAAACGTAAGATACTCAATGTTTATAATCAGCAGCGCGTAGCATTTATTGATATGATAAAGACCTGAAAAAGTGCGGATGACACTGTGCCGGAAAACGAAAAATAAATAAATTTAGAAAAATAGATAAATAAAGGAAACAAAAACAAGGAAAAATACATCAGGCTGATTTTTTAAAGTTTTTTTTTTCTTGCAGTTTTCTTTCTTTTTCTTTTTTTCTGACACCGTTTCATACACACTTTTCATATCTTTATCTTACACCAGTGCCTGCTCCCTAATATGTCACTTATATATAATGAAATACAAGATGCACATCAATCAATTGTTTCTCAGTTGAACACTGACTTTCGGCGTAATAATATATCGTACATGTAAAAGCGCGGTCATTATTGAAAAGTAAAAAAGAAACCCCAATTTATCGCGCTCAAACAACTTTCGCACAACTATCTATTCACTGGACAGCAAAGGAAACTAACAAAATTGTGAAAGAGTCCCTGGGCATTGGGGAGCCATATTATCTCATCAAGATGATACATAAACTAAAACTTGCCTTTTTTGACATAGTAAGAGACATGACACCCTTAAAATGTTTTTTCTAGAAGGTGGATGGTAAAGATCTGAACAAGTGTGTATGAACGGTGTCAGAAAAAGCAAGAAAGAAAGATACAAGAAAAAAAAAACCCGGTTTAAGCGATTTTTATTGTTTTTGTTTTGCAAGGGGCCTCCCTCCCCCTGTGTGTGTGTGTGTGTGTGTGTGTGTGTGTGTGTGTTTGTATGAGAGTTTGGGTGCGTACGTGTGTGTATATCTCTCACTCTTTCTCTATGCATTGCATGCTTACAAAGAGTGCACGCTGTGTCTTGTGTAGGTATGCTAACTAGGTATTACAAGTTTGTTTTGCTTTTAGTCTGGAGAGTTTTCAAAGGTTAACGTTAATCATGCATACAAAATAGATTTGATTGATGGCTAAAATGGGACGACGAGGTGGAGGGTTGGGGAGGGGAAGTGAAGGAGGTCCGGGGAGAGAGAGAGAGAGAGAGAGAGAGAGAGAGAGAGAGAGAGAGAGAGAGAGAGAGAGAGAGAGGAGAGAGGAGGTTAGGTCGACTGTCAACACAATTGATTTATGGCTTTAAATCGTCAAGGGATGGTAGAAGATAACCTTCGGCCAAAGCGATGGTGAGAAACGTGTGAAATAGTAATAACAGGGGGGGGGGGGGGATCCCAACAAACACAAACACAAACAAAAACAAAAACAAACAACCAATCCCCCCCCCCTCCCAAATAAATAAATTTAAAAAAACAAAACAAACAAAATACACATGCAAACATATATTCTACCAAAAAAAAGCACAATAAAACAACAAAGTAATAATAAAATGCAATCCAACTAATTTTAGCTTCTCACCTGAAAAAAGACACGAATTTCAAATGTTGGTCCGAAAACTACTCCTTCAAAATATCGACCGATTAAAATGACCCTTACCTTGGCAAAATCTCTCAAACCTGGGACTTCATGAAGTCCCAGGTTTGAGAGTGT
The DNA here is from genome assembly GCF_034508935.2 of Berghia stephanieae. Lineage (NCBI taxonomy): Eukaryota > Metazoa > Mollusca > Gastropoda > Nudibranchia > Aeolidiidae > Berghia > Berghia stephanieae. The sequence goes on from NC_088363.1 coordinate 46,392,343, forward strand.
TTGCCAAAATGAGGGTCATTTTAATACAAAAAAGTGAGTGGAGCAGGCACTTATGTTGGTAACAACAAGAGATGAAGTGAGTAGAAAAGTTCCAGAAGACAATAGAGAATATAATTTTTTATTCTCTATTGTCTTCTGGCACTTTTCTACTCACTTCATCTCTTGTTGTTACCAACATAAGTGCCTGCTCCACTCACTTTTCTGAATTAAAAGATTCACCCCATATACCGGAGCATGCTCAATGTCTCAATTGTTTCTATGTTATATGTTTGTGTTGAGAATATTGGCTATTAAGCGTAACTCCTGGTCAGCTGACTTCGCGATGGTTGTGTGTTGGACCCGCGGTCTCCAGTAGTCGGTGAGAGAGAGAGAGAGAGAGAGAGAGAGAGAGAGAGAGAGAGAGAGAGAGAGAGAGAGAGAGAGAGAGAGAGCTCTAGTAATGAATGACCTGAGTTTGATACGAATTTTTTTGGGTTCGTGGATAGCTTATAGGGTAGAGTCACGCTCTCACCGGCCAGGCGGAGTTGTCGTCCCAATAAGGTCGCAGGTTCAAACCCCATCACCGCCGCGAAAGTTTTATATTCTCTATTGTCTTCTGGCACTTTTCTACTCACTTCATCTCTGGTCATTTTAATACAAAGTTTGAATGTTTTTGCTAAGACGAGGGTCATTTTTTGGAGGATGAATTTTCTGGCCATAATTTTTAATAATATGTGTTCTTCCAGAGTAAGGCAAAATAATGTTATCTGACCTATAATCAGGCGAAATTTGAATACGCTGCTGTAAGGAGAAAATATCAAAATAACATGAAAGTAGCACGCAACTGTGGCTGCGTGGCACA
>NC_088363.1:46398183-46408183 GCF_034508935.2 Berghia stephanieae
CATCTATCTATCTATCTATCTATCTATCTATCTATCTATCTATCTATCTATCTATCGATCTCTATCTTCCTCTCCCTCTCTATCCCCTCTCTCTCTCTCTCTCTCTCTCTCACACACACACACATACACACACACACTCCCTCGCTCTCTCAATAAACAAAGTCTTCATTTTTATTATTGTGTGGAGAAGGAACTAAGGATAAAGGCACATATTTCTTTTTTATTATGATTCTGCGTCATTCGAGAGCTACTGTTGCACCTTTTTACTACAATAATTGGAATTGATGTTGCTAGGGGGACCACCGACCACCATTAAAGACAAACTTGGATTTTTCACCCAAGAAAAAGTCTTGTTTTGGTTTTGGGGCTAATGGAGTAAATTATCAAACCTTGTCTATTTGAGTGGAAGTATATTGCTCTATCGACTGAGCAATCGTGACTCCTACAGCGACATACCATCATCGTCATATCACCGTTATATTCACTATTATCGTCTTTGTCACCTATTTGGCACTTGGACTGGGCGTGTTTGGTAATCGATAATCGATTTATCGATGGGAATAAGGATCAAAGTTAAGATTCCCATTGGATATCGGATGGTTATTGATTTATCGATTACCTAGCGATTCTTTGGGTCAAGACGGACAGAATATCGTGGTCTATAGTATCGGATTGGCAGAGATTGGTGGGTTGCTATTTATGATTTGCGTTTCTGTAAAATACTCACCTATTCTGAAGGCCAGATCAGTCGTACCAATACTCAAAATTATTTGTGATCTTTATTATTTAGAGTCTGTTAGAACTTAGCCTTCGTTAACTTATACCCTGACAATGGAAATTGTATTTTGATGTCATTTTTTTGGTTAGTGCAACGCCTAGTGAGTTGTCGTTGGGGTTGCTCAATCAAGGGAATAATTGATTCCATTGGTTGATCTATTATAAAAATGAGCTTTTATATAGCGCAATATCCACTAAACGTGCTCAAAGCGCTTTACAAGGGATCCCTGGCTATCAGCAACATTTAACATGTAGGACGGGACATGAGGCTTTTTAGGCGATATTACAATTTTCTTTTTCGGACAGAGACAACGCTGTTAACGGCCAGGTACTCTTTTTACACCTGACTATGGTGAGAGAATGTGAGTAAAAAGCCTTCTCCAATGACTCAACTATGCGCCGAGCGAGGCTCGAACCCAGGACTTTCCGATCCGAAAGCGAGCCGCACAACTATTAAATTCAACCCAACATTTGCTTTCTTCTGATGGGCAGGCTTTGTGTTTTGACGCATTTTTTTTTTTTTTGGTCAGTGTCAAGTCTTATCCTTTGTTATCCTAGAGCCTGACACTTGGACGTGTATTGTCACGTCATTTTTAGCGAGTATTAATAATTAAAAAAAAAAAATAATAATAATAATAATAATAATAATAATAATAATAATATAATAATATAATAATATAATAATAATATAATATAATAATAATAATATAATAATAATAATAATAATAATAATAATATAATAAATAAAATAATAATAATAAATAATAAATAAAATAATAATAATAATCATAATAATAATAATAATAATAATAATAATAATAATAATAATAATAATAATAATAACAAGGATAATAGTAATAATAATAATAATAACAATAATGATAATAGTAGTAGTAGTAGTAGTAATAATAATAATAATAATAATAATAATAATAATAATAATAATAATAATAATAATAATAATAATAATAATAAAAGCCCAAGCCGCAGTTTTCCTCGACTTGACCACTTTGGCACTGTTTATACACACCAACACAATTTCAACAATATAAATTATATTGATTTAATGAAATGTGTATGATCTTTGTGAACGCAAAAAGACGTCCAGTGAATATTTCTCCCCTAACAAGTCTCCTGGAAACATTAATCATATTCTCAAGTCATAGTTTTTACTCATCAATTAATTGCTATGTCAAAATAGGGGAGTGGGGTAGGTGGAGTGGAGGGGGGGGGGGGGATTGCAAATTTACCCCCGACGAAGGACGACAGTTAATTATTCAGATCCGATCAAAGTACATTTCAACATAAAACTAAAATCCATAAAAACCTTGAAAACAGCAAAAGACAACACCTTTGATAGACGACAATGGCAATTAATCACGGTTCAAATAAAGAGAGCTGCCGACTGCTCAGGCGTAGATAAATAAAACCAGGTCAGGGTGTTGGATAGATCAATTGAGGGAATGCGTGTCTTACCTTATTCAGTCCCTTGTTCAGTGACTTAGCAATGCTTGCGACGACTCACTCACATTGGACTGTTATCCCAGTGTTGTGACTTCTTTTTTTTCTGTCTTGTGTGAACTGTGAGTTTTGGTCATTCGTAGAAATACGCTTCAACAGTCGTAACGTCACTTCCCTCGCAATGACGCATGGTAACTTAGTAACTGGCTCTAAACTATCGGAACAGTGGCGGACACCCTTATGAAATATTTCTCCGACGAGCATAAAAGCGTATCCAGAGGGAAAAAAAACCCCCATAAATCTGATCATGTTTTGACTTTTACACATTCTGATCACAAGACATATGAAACGTTCTAGCCAGCATGAAAAATAAAAAGTACCGATTTTCTTTGTTTAGACCCACGATGGCCGCCGTTGCTGGGCGACGTGATATCTGACTATTGAATCCAATTATCAAGCCCTTTGGAATAGTTTTTTCCATGTTAGTTTTCCAAATTGTAATGTTTGATGTGTTGGAATCAACTAAGGGACACAAACGGCAACTAATACATCCTTTATACCCATAATTTCTTCTACCCCAGGCATTCACCACGACATGCTTTGTTGCTGAACACGCGTTGGCATTTTACTCAAGAAACTCTTAACATTTTGTAATTCGGATCAATTCCAAGTAAACTTCTTTTCTTAAAAAAAGATTGAAGCATGGATTTGAGCATCCATTCACTGCACGTGTTCAAAACGCTTTACGTCGGGTCCCGAGCTAACTAACACAACATGTGGAGCGAGAGATGGCGCTTGTTATGCAATATTACAATTTCTTTTTGGACAGAGAAAACGCTGTTAACGCCCAGGTACTCATTTAACACATGAGCACATTGAGAGAATGTAAGCAACGAGCCTTTTCCAATGACTCAACTATGCGCCGCTCAGAGCGGGACAAACCTTGGACCGTCTCGATCTGAAGGTGAGTGTTATAATACAAGATATACCATATATCTTCACTTTGGGTGTCGGGTTCACCTTGACACAGATAATACCGCACATATTTAAACGCCTCATTAACCATAACAAAGTAAAAATTATCATGCATGTAAACATCGGCGCTCATAAAAAGTTGACATATCAACCATATCACTGTAAACATGATTGAAATTCGACCGCATTTTTTTCGACTTTTCATTCATGAGAACACGAAAGAGTTAAATTACGCCATATTCTTATAGGTAAATGACATTGAAAAAAAAGACTTAGGTAGAAACATTTGTACGTACTTCAAATTATATCGATAGATTAAAATGAACTTCAACAATTGAAAAAACAAAACAAACCCAACTTAAGTCTTGGACGTATACAGCAGAGATAATTGACCTCTTTGAAGAGTCAGCTCTGAGACGTTTAGATAAGTTAAGGTTCATATCGATATTTGAAATAAAAGTTTTCTGGTCAAAATTAACAAAAAAAGGTTTTCTCAGAGTTTGGCTGTAAATTTAGAATCTCTTTGACAATCAAACAACGGTCGTAAAATGGAAACATAGTTACATTTGACAAAGCATAGGGAGAACCCCCGCAGCTTCTTATTGAAACAAACAGTTTACGATAGAAACCAACGCGGTGTTTGGAATAACAGCTAACAGTGAATTAATTTTTTATGATACATAATAAAGATTTCAAAAAAAATGAATTAATTAACCATTCCACTGCAGTACTCTTGAAAAACACGTTTTAAAAATTGGCCAGAAAACTAGTTCTTCGATAATAAACGATTGATTTAAATGGCCCGCAACGGAACGGTTGCATCTTGGCAAAAGCTCTCAAACATGGGACTTCGAGCGGGTTTTTTTGGGTTTTTTTTTGTTTTGTTTGTTTGTTGCCAAGATGAGCGTTATTTAAATGGTGGACGAGTTTTCTGGCCAAATTTTCAAATACGTGTCTTTCTAAAGTACGGCAGTTAACTTGCCAATTTGGGGTGAGAATGACTCTGAGGGTTGCCCTGCTCGGCATTGCAAGGGGAGGGATTGAGCAGAATGGGGGCATTCGTCATAAGCAAATGATTTACGCCAAGAAGAAAATTAACCCCCTTTGGGTAAGGCAGAACTTCTTTCAAATTATTTGGAGATGTTGATTTCACCATACATAACTAGGGGGTCCCGATACCTCAGTTGGTAGAGCACTCGTTTCACACGCAAAGGGTCCGAGATCAATCCGAGTGCAGTCAAAGATTTTGTCTGACCCACCTGTCCACCCAGCAGTGGTTGGGTAGATGGGTTCTTTTAGATCTGGCGGATAGTACTTTGCGATAGACTACGGTCCTATCCAAAGGATTGCAAGCAATCGCTATAGTTCGTTTCACGCTATATAAACCGGGATAAACTTCGGCTTCTTGGGCCTCTTTGCTCTTAGGGACAAATTTAAAAATAATAACTTTCAGACCTAACACATGTGACCTGTCGTTTCAAAACGGTGGTAACTTGAACCAGATGACAAAATGAAAAATACTTGATTGTTTGTAGTATGGTTGAGAGAATTTAGTGATAACTTATCACCGAACAAGCGATTTAAAGTCAATAGAATGATGAGTATGACGTCAACTTCATTTATTATAATCTATCATTATAAAAAGATCCGCTATATTGTGTCATGAACCCTGTGTTTTGAACGGTCAAACATCTACTGGTTATTTCTCAATAAATGTGAATGATAAAATAAAAGTATAATGTTTACATGTCAAGGGCCGGGGGGGGGGGTGTATTTTGTATTCATTCATATCAGTTCACGCTCCATATAGCCTCGCTAATGATGTTCAGTAGAATTTATAAGGGTTTAATCAATATATTGTATTCTATATCCATGATTTTAACCAAAAAAGATAATAGGGGAGCGGAGGGGGGGGGGGTGTTATGTTTTTGTCTTTAATGTCTTACAATAAAACGCTTTGTATGCACAATCTACACCGTAACCTGGGGCCCCAAACGGCTACCTTACCATATAATGGTCGGTCAAGTAGGTGTTGGTACCAGGCGGTCAGCCACTTAGGTAGAGTGACCCCGAGAACTGATACATTACGGCCACTGGCTCAAAGGACAATTAAACACTAACTGCAATAATTTTTGTTCCATTTATTAATGGACGCCCGGGGTATAAAAAGCATTAAGCAATGACCACAGAGACTAATGGGGCGTTAATAGGGACCTCCTGTCTCTCCTCTGTTCACTGTCACCTCAAGACGCTTGAGTGACCAGCAATGATCAATATATGAAATGGGTGGACAATCTAAGAGACCACTTCAAACTGAATGTTGGGCTTGGACATTGCTGACATGACCCCTCGCAATGATGAAACCAAGCATATTTGGCCATACTATATTCCCTGATACGGCTGATACTCGTTTAGACGGAACGGTTGCAGAAGTTCCGTAGACAATCAAATTCAGGCGCGTGGCCTTACTTCCGTTTTTATTGAACCAATCAGAATGGTTAATTTTAATCAATCGTACATGGATTGGTCTGGGAAAATTTCCAACAAAAAAAAAAGCGCCCGCAGTCGAATTGCATACGGAATGTTTCCTTAAGACGTTACCACACGTTCCGTGTTTATCACCAATAATGGATGTACGGCAAATGGACAAAGACCCCTTGCGACGAATTCCTCAAGATTATACACATATTATAAGTTCTTTTATTATATTAATGTGTTCAGCTGTTGTCTTGGTCGATTCCGCACTTCGCAGTGGTCGTAAACGTACATTTACATCACATTGGGTGCCCCCACCCCCACAACCATTTGCAATGGCCGTAGGTCATATTGTAACAGGTTTCCAAACATCTTGTCACTGTAGGGGATAAGAAGGAAATTGGAATGTGGTGAATAAGTAATTCTGTTTAAAAAAAATAATGGCATACTGTATTATGTCACACTCTGTCAGTCTGCCATTCTTTTATTCCTCCTCTTACACGACATCCTACGACCTCTCCTCCCCCTCCCCCACATCATACTTCTCATCCTTCTCCGCCTCCTCCTCCCCCTTCTCCTCCTCCTCCCAATTCTTCTTCTTCTTCTTCTTCTTCTTCTTCTTCTTCTTCTTCTTCTTCTTCTTCTTCTTCTTCTTCTTCTTCTTCTTCTTCTTCTTCTTCATCATCATCATCATCATCATCATCATCATCATCATCGGCATCTTCTTCTTCTTCTTCTTCTTCTTCTTCTTCTTCTTCTTCTTCTTCTTCTTCTTCTTCTTCTTCTTATTCTTATTCTTCTTATTCTTATTCTTCTTATTCTACAACAATTGCTACTACTATTACTACCACCACCACCACTACTACTACTACTACTACTACTACTACTACTACTACTACTACTACTACTACTACTACTACTACTACTACTACTACTACTACTTCGTCTTCGACTTCGTCCACCTCTTCTTCTTCTTCTTCTTCTTCTTCTTCTTCTTCTTCTTCTTCTTCTTCTTCTTCTTCTTCTACTTATTCTCAACCCCCCAATCATACAAATTTGTCACCATAACAAAAACTCACAAATCCATCGACTGTTAATTGTTTGCCGCAGGCTTCGATTTTTTTTTCCTAAACAGACCAAATAATCACTTCAGCATACATTTTAATTTCATTTCGCTTCGTTTGTTTCCAATCGAATTATATATTTTTTTAATATATCAAAGACAGTTTTTACACAATGAAATGATTCCATACAAACGAACGGAGCCCCTATCGTGTCTTTTATTTGTCTAATGTTCTCCTTTCTTAAACATGAATTCAATTCTCAATTATTTTTGCTTAATTGAAAGCAACGGTTACGCCCCAAAAGAATCCGCAATGATTTAGAAAATTACAACTTTGCCCGCTTCTCCCTTTGAAAAGCTGAACTAATAATGCCAATTTCTTTGATGTGTGTCGTATTATGCTGTTATTTATTCTTAATTTGAGAAACTTAAATGGTGTCACTATATAACACAAAGACCTTATCTAGAAATGTTCACAACAGACTTGCTCAATAAATATCAAAGTCGTTGAAAAGATTGGAAACTTTGGAAAGGGTTAAATTTCTCCCCGATTGTTCTTCGAGTGAAAATTATCAAATCGTGGCGTTTTTTATCCAATATCTGATTGTCAATCAAAATTCAACAATGATCAGGGTATATCGTTTTCCTTTTGTTAGCGACAAGTTACTAATGTTGTAGAAAAAAAAAGAATATGACAGCTCACAGAAAAGAACAAAATTCTAAAAGTGGAACGTTTCGGGTTCAAAAGCCTTCATCAGTAAACAATAAAAGCAGTTAAAATGAATATTTCCCGTTTAACCAAGATTAACGTCTACCCGGATTTAACGTGCCCTATTATCGTTTTCTATTTTTTCCGTAAGTTGTTATAATATTCATCTTTGTTCAATACTTGTTAAAGTGCACAGCTTCAAGCAGCTTTATTTTTACAGTAACTGGTGCTGAGGTCTATGTGCTGGAATTATTGATTGGTGTACAAAGTAGGCAAAAAAAAAAAAAAGCGTATCCTGTAAAAACGCAACAAGTTAATCAATTTGAAAGATAGATTAACTTATTGAAATAAAACTAAAATTAACTATGGCCAAATCCTCGTGCCAAAATACAAAAATTTAATTGGTGGGGAAATAATATTACAACTATACATTTCAACAAACACACTGACGGTGTGCGAAAAATTTAATTCGTAATGTGGAAGTGAATTGGTGCACACATTTCGAACAAAATGGAAAAAAAATGTTGGTTTTTGTTATTGCGTGCAGTGTCGGTTACAATGAAGATATTACATCTCAAATTGGTAGTGCACCTTTGGCTATAGAACACTCTAAAATTTCGATGATGTGGTCCAAAAATAGAGAGTTATTGGAAACGGTGCTATTTTTTTGGGTACCTGGCGGTATCTACATTTGGTATTTATGAGGCGTTTCAATAGACGATCAAGTGGCGTTAATCATTCCTACTTTCGTTTTTACGGGAAACATTGAGAGTGTTGATTTTGAATATAAATAATTTTCCGGATTTTTACTTGCTTCAGCTTTTGCTCCCTACGTGAGCGTAGACAACCAACGACTGACTTCCAAAGGACATGATGTTGGGCTGCCCTCTTCACTACCTTCTTCTTCAGTTCAGCCTTTGTGTTGCGCCTCCAGCTTTTACTTGGTTTTCCCCTTCTATGTTCCCCCAAAGGTTCATATGAGTGCTTGTCCCGTGATGCTGCAAATTTCTTCCTAATGTATGCCCAATCTAGATAGCCCCACTTCCTCTGTCGGATCTGCTGCTCGATCGGTGTATGTCCTGTACGTTGCCAGAGCTTTTCAGTGGTTATCTTCTCTGGCCACCTTATGTTTTAGATCCGTCTCATACATGTATTTGGAATTGTTTGTATCTTTTTGAGCATAGTTTTTGTTGTTCTCGTTTCCGATCCAAAGAGGAGGGCGGGCCTTCCATTTGCGTTGAGGATGCGGAGTTTGTTTATTAGATGGTTTACTTTTGAAGCCCAAACATTCTTCAGCAATATGAATATGAAGGCTGTTCGTGTTTTGTCAGTCCTAGATGATACATCTTTACCCGACCCGCCCCGCCCCGCCTCGCCACCCCCATCCTTTTTTTTTGTCCGTCACAATCCCCAAGAAGTTAAATGACTCTACACATCTGACAGGCTCTCCTTTCACTGTCATGGTGTTCGGGCAGTGAAATTTAATTGAATCGGAATTATCCTCTTGTGATTTGTTATGAGCCTGAGCTCGCATTTTGATTGGTTGACAAAAAAACAAACAAACAAACAAAAAACAAAATAAGTTGAAGCAGAAAAGAGCGCCCAACATCGTCAACTAGCTACGTAATCAGACCATGTGACGGTCTCGTGATAAAAACGATCAAAAATCTTTTTAATTATAAAAAATTTACCCTGTTTGTGAATTAAACTTTATTTTCAACGAAATGTGAAACAATTTTTGACTTGCAACGATTTATTTTGAATTAGGGTGGACTTTGCCTTTGAGGTTCCCATAGGGAATGCGGTTCTAAAATATATTTCTAAAAAAAATATTTTTTCCCCTCTACTCACAAAAATTGCTTCTTTCTTGAAAAATAATACATTTTAAATCATTTTCTACAGAAAGGAGACTGATTTAGAACACATTCTTTTTTAGATTTTAGGTTATTTAATACAGTGACATAGAAATAATACGTTGCCGTAACCAGGAATAAGTGATTTCGAACAAACAAAAATTATCTGTACAAGTTAAAACATAAAAAATAGCAAAGCACATTTTCCTGCTTATGTAATTTCCTTGTAACAGTACAAACAAGTAAAAAGTATCACAATGGAAAAAGAATAGATATGACATGAGAATAACAGTTTATATTATATCATTTTTTGATATTTCGTTATGTTAAAGTTGAATAATTACTGAAGACTTTAGAAAGAAACTGGAGGCAACAGAAATGTAGTTTCTTAGAAGGATGTTAAGAATCTCATGGACAGAGAAGAAAGCTAATGAAGAAGTATTAGAGCAAGCTGAAACTAAAAGGTTACTAATTCGTACAATAAGAAGAAGACAAATGCAATTTTTAGGGCACCTAAATCGACATAAATGTATGAGCATCTTGCTCTCACAGGAAAGATAGAAGGTAAAAAGAGTAAAGGTAGACAAATAAAAACATATTTGAATAGTTGAACAGCTGGGTGATAAAGAAAGAGAATAGTAATATTAGTTTCTGAGATTATCTGATCAGAAAGATGGATGGCGTACT
>NC_088363.1:46413183-46490683 GCF_034508935.2 Berghia stephanieae
CTGCCAGGTAACTCTAAGCAGTTATTGGTTTGCATGGCATATTTCTTATCCTCCTATCACGCTCATCTCAATGATGTTCGATTGGATTAACGTTTGGAGATCTTGAAGGCAATGTCATTTTAGCTGCATGTGGTCGAGCATTGTCCTATTGGAAAAGTCCTCCGTGACATAAATGCCAAAAATTGTAAGACATGTTGGGCGATGATTTCATCACATTAATACCACCTGGCTGTGATGTTACCTCAATGATGACACTCCAGCAAATCGAGATGATATTGTTCTTCTCTTAAATGGGTTTTGAACTTGACAATCGACAATGGCACGATCTGTGCGAGGAGTTGTCCTTGGGCGACCACTTCTTGACAGTCTTATGCTGTGTGGCTATGTGGTCTTGTGGTATGACACTCACTTTCGGATCCGAAGGTCTTGGGTTCGAGCCTCGAGTTGAGTCCTTAGAAAAGGCTCCTTACTCACATTCTCTCATCGTACTCATGTGTAAAATGAGTATCTGGCCGTTAACAGCGTTGTCTCTGTCGGAAAAATATTGTAATATCGCCTAACAGGCGTCATGTCTCGTTCTGTATGTTACGTGTTGCTTTGAACATGTTTAGTGGACAATGCGCTATATAAGATCTCAAAGTTTTTTTATCTAGTTAAATTAGAGCGCTGATGTAAACATTGCTCAGTTCTTCGGTAAACATGGTAAGTTCATGCTCAGAATTTACTTGTAACCATTTTTGGAATCAATGAAATGCAATACTTAGACTTACTTTGACTTATGCCTCTTGACTCCTGGCGGAGCATAGGGCCTCAACAGCACTCTTCCATCTTCTTCTGTCCTTGGCACAGACCTTTGCCTCACTCCAGGTAAGATTGGAGACGCTCAAATCTTGGGGAAGGCTTCTCCTCCAAGTCTGTTTTGGACGATCCCGTTTCCTCTTGCCCTGTGGGTTCTATTCGAGAGCTTGTTTGTTTGTATTACAGGGCTCTTTCCGCAGGGAATGACCAACCCATCGCCACTTTCTGCGTCTGACCTTGACATTCATTTGTTCTTGGTTTGTGCAATACTTAGAACACAAAGAAAATGAAAAGCGTTGATAATGTGCAAGCTTTGGGTGTACACCTGTAACATTGTGATAACAAACTAACACGGTCCGACACTTGTAGGTTATACAAATTTCTTCAAAATGCACGCGTCGTCCATGGCCACTGCTCTGCTATGCGTTTATTCAAAATGCTCACAACATCCGCCAGCCAGATATAAAGTACCAGCACACTATATGTAACGTTGAACATTTGTAGATGCTGTGCGCTTGGCTAAGAAGCTCACAATATTGCCACTCGGAAATATAACGAACTAACACACAAAACTATGTGTATTCTTGAACGTCTATAGTCTGGTTAAGACAGTTTAGTGAGAATAGATTTCAACAGTCGTGACGTCACTTCCCTCGTAATGACGCATAGTAACTTAGTAACTGGTTCTAAACTATCAGAACAATGGAGGACGCCCTTATGAAATACTTCTCCGACGAGCATACAAGTATATCTAGAGGAGAAAAACATTATAAATCTGATTATGTTTTGATTTTTATACATTCTGATCACATGACGTGAAAAATTTCTAGCCAGCATGAAGAATAAAAAGTACCGTTTTTCTTTGTTTAGAACCAAGCTGCTCGTTGCTGGGCGGATGTGACATCAGACAATTGAATCCTATTACTCATAAAGATGGTTAGCAAAAAACAATAACAATAATAACAGTGACGTCAACTTCGTTCTATCTATATATAGTATGCGCTTGGCTGAGAAGCTCACAACATTGCCATCCGGAAGTATAACGTACCAACACACAAAACTAAGTCTAACCGTGAACTTGTATAGTCTGGATAACACAGTTAAGTGAGAATTAGTCATAAACGTGGATGGCAAAAAGCAATAACAAAGACCTGAGTGACGTCAACTTCATTCTATCTATAGTTGTTTTAGCCGGCTGGCAAGTTGTTGGGAGTTTTCTGGCAAAGCGCAATGGGAACGATCTATATTACCTTTCCATGTGCTCGAGGTCATTGGTCACATTGGAATATATTTTAAAAATGACCCACATCGTGAAAAGTGTTCACAGTTTGAGAAATATCCAACATCGCAATTGGTCAATTTGCTCAGCGTGACTCATGGGTATGTTTGCACTTTTCATAAACACAGCAGCGTGTTTACATTTATTGATAAATGTTCAATCGTTGTGCAGCAACAAATCATGTGATCGATGACTAGCTTGGACGAAAACATGAATATATCCCATTCATCAATAGTCTGATTGACGGAATTTGTGAGAACTACTCATAAAAATAGCTGACTAAAAACATTAACAAAGAGCTGAGTGACGTCAGTTTCGTTCCTTCAATCGAGTGAATTGCCACTCAGTGGTGAACATTCTCGTGCCGTCAGTTGTGTATTAACATTTAACATGGCAAATGAATTCACTTTTTGAGGGGTGTGACATTACTTTTGGAACACGGTATAGATAGAATGAAGTTGACGAAACTCAGGTATTTGTTATTCTTTTTTTGCCATCCACGTTTATGAGTAATTTTCACTTAACAGAATTATCCAGACTATAAAAGTTTATGGTTACACCGAGTTTTGAGTTTTGTTGGTCCATCGGGAAGTATAACGGACCAACACACAAAACTATGTGTAACCGTGAACGTTTATAATCTGGTAACACAGTTTAGTGAGAATTACTCATAAACGTGTAGGCAAAAATCAATAACAAAGACCTGGGTGACGTCAACTTCGTTCTATCTATAGAAGCAAAGAGCGTGTAGGTAACGATTGTTATGTTACCAAGAGCTCTCACTTCCCGCTTTTGGTGAAGCCAAGCATCTTCCGTCTTCTACTCGTATTTTCTTCATTGTATCAGTAAGCCTAGCGCGCATGATACACGCGGAGCACACCCACCTCGCTGTCTCGCCTGGCACGCGACAATAGCATTGCGGTTAAGAGAAGTGAGAGCTCTTGGTAACTACGTTACCCTACACACTCTTTGATAGAAGGAACGAAATATGTAAGTATTTTACCTAAATGCATAGCATCAATAATTTAGTGAGGACTAATCATAATGGCTGTGCAAAAAAAAAACAACAACACAAAAACAAAGAGCGGAGTGACGTCAACTTCGTTCCTTCTTTCGCTAGAAAGATTCGTTTCCAATATTTGGTGCAAACTGTGGCATTTGTGATAAGAGAAATAACTTTAATGTAGTATATGACTACAGGAAATATAGAACGAGTTAATCCCCTTACAATTCTACCTGGAATCTTTGTTTATGTTTTAAAGGATTTTACGGTGCTCACAATACGTTTAGGTCACATCAGTACCAGGAAAAAGGAAGAAAATGGGATAGTAAAAATATATAGAATTATAATTAAAGCAACCAAGATAAGGTAAGAAAAATCGGAATTGGTTCAAATAGGAAACAGGTGCAGATTCCAAGAGCACACCATCAAAGTACTGAGTTTGAGATCACCTAAACATCTCGTCCAACAAAAGCACATACTCTGACTAAGAGGAACACACTCAAATGTTTATAGATCATATAATATGATGTGTAAACAAAAAATAATAATAAAAGATTTACAAGACAAAAAATATCATCTCCCAAAATTCTAACTATACATTTGACTTGTTTCCCTCCCTGTTAGGGTATCCGGCCAGAACAAAACCAAGTGATCTCATCCCGAGTCAAAGACGGAAAGCATGTTGGAAAATAGAAAAAGGAGATAGAATGACACAGTAAGTCCCTCCCTGTCGACTATGGGAGGTCAGGAACCCCACCCAGCTTTCTGAAATCTCTGGAGCACATTCCAAGGAATCGTCATGGACCCTCACTTCCAAATTACGAAAACAAAAGCAGGGATAAAACATATAGATATCTAAGATGTGGGTTTTTATCTAGAGCAATATCCATCAAATGTGCTCAAAGCGCTTTTGAAGAGGATCCAAACCAACACATCATGTGACGAGGCCTATGCTGTAAAGCGTCATTACTACAATTATTATTTTCGACAAAGACAATGCTTTTACCGGCCGGGTACTCATTCCACACCTGAATGGCGCGATATCCATTGAATCAAAACGGTTTTCTAGAGGGCCCAAACCAACAACAACAACGTCTCACGGGGCATGAGACTTATAAGGCGCTATTATAATTCTTTTCCCAACAACGACAAGACTGTTACCCGTTAGGTACTCATTCTAAACCTGAGTATGTTGAAATAATGTGAGTAAAGAGCCCGTTTCAAGGGCTCAGCCTTGCAGCGCCGACACGGGACTCGAACCAGAGACATGCATATCACAACCCAAATATCAAACCACAAGACCACAGCCTCACTTTATTTTCTTCAAATTGAAGTAATCGCTAAAGAAAAAAAAAAGAAAAAAAAAAAGAAACAAACCCCGAACAATACCTTACAATGAGGAGAAAAAAAAATCAAAATTAAAAAAAAAATTAATTAAAGAAGACAAACAAAATCAAAACATTTTTGGTATATTATTCACGTTTTATTTTGAAAGACAAACTAAAAACAAACAAACAAACGAATAAAATTCAAACAAAACAAAAGTTCCGTAAAAAGTCTGTACATCAAAAACTTGTGATGGCTATTCGTAATAAAGTAGAATCAATGTTTGTGATTTAATCGTGATGGTGAATCTCTACTCTAATGGTTAGCACGCACAGGGACGCTTAGAGTAAAAAATATAGAGCCGTAGAATGCTAAAATGCCATTTATTTTATTCTTAATTTAGTCAGAACTATTTGATAGATAAAGATGATCCCAACCAGGTAGCCTTGTCCCCAACGTATAAACAGTCTCAGATTAAACATCTGAGATTTCACGGGTCTCTTATATGAGACTTTTTGACAAGTTGAAAAAACTCTTAAACCCGCGACTTCGCGAAGTCTCAGGTTTCGGAGTTTTTTGCCAAGATGATGGCCATTTAAACTGATCGATATTTGAAGAACGAGTTTTCTGGCCAAATTTTTAAAATACGTGTCATTCCAGAGTACGAAGTTCAATATATTGACACATTTTGAATCTATCACAGGCTCTGGTATATTAAATTGTTCCATAAATCAATTTTACTCTTTGGGTAATTTTTTTTTACGAACCTCTTATCTATATCTGGGCTTGAACAGATTGTAAGAGTGGCCTTTCAGTTTATTTTGATATCAATGAAACATCGTAATTTAGATGCTGCGGGTCGAATTAATAACCAAAGATATAAAACTTATTTTAAGTTTTATGTTATTTTCTCTTTTTATCTATTTATTTATTTATTTTTGCTGTTGTTTTATTTTAAATAGAACAAATAGTCTCCCGCTTTGCAGGAATTAACATTTTCATATTCATTAATTCGGATCATTTTAACTTTAAAATATCCCAATCTGGCATCTATAGTAACCAGCCATAACAATACCGGCTGTAGACGGTAGATCATCTGTGAAGAATTTTCCGGCCAAAATGTCAAAAATATGTTTTGTCAATAATGAACGGAGAACAGTCATAATAATATATCGTAGGTACGATGTGCTTTGAGGCTTTTATTAAGCTTTATGAGGGTTGATCAAACGGTGAAAACAAAATGAATGAATGAATGATGATGATGATGATGATGATGATGATGATGATGGTGATGATGATGATGATGATGATGATGATGATTAAAATAATCATAATAATGATGATGATGATGATGATGATGATGATGGTGATGATGATGATGATGATGGTGATGATGATGATGATGGTGGTGATGATGATGATGATTAAAATAATCATAATAATAATGATGATGATGATGATGATGATGATGGTGATGATGATGATGATTAAAATAATCATAATAATGATGATGATGATGATGATGATGATGATGATGATGATGATGATGATGATGATGATGATGATAATAATAATAATAATAATAATGATAATAATAATAAAAACCGCTTTGTTTCATATGATGGCCAGTTAAAGGATTTGATTTTATAAGACTAACAGGGGCTTGCAATATTTCAAGGTCATATCAGCTCGAGGAAAAAGGAACATGGCCGGATCCTAAACATATATTATTTTGTTTTTGTTAGTTTTTGAAAATATTACTGTACCGATGACACTTTTAGGTCAATTCAACTCCGAACCCGAGTTTCATTCTGCATAAAAGGTAAATGATAGTTATTGATTTGTCTTTGAAAATTTTCTTTAGTTATGCCACAAGCACTAAAAACCTCAAGCAAAACAAAACAACCTAAGATAATAAGAGGGAGAACCTATCTTTGGTAATGTTATGTCACTGTTATGACCTAAAGTGTAGTGTCTAGAGCATGGGATGACTCCTTTATCATTCAAACAACGAAAGGTTTTTTGTTGTTTTTCTTTTAATAAGGTTTTTACGGCGCTTGTGAGACATTTAGGTCATATCATAAAAAAGAAGAAAATGAGATAGTAAAAAAACTGATTTACAATCAAAATTACCCGAGGAGAGTTAAGGCTAATGGGACTGGTTCAAATGGGGAAAAGAAGTAGATTCCATGAGCACACTAGTAGTGTACTTAGTTTGAGAACACCTAATAGCTTCACCCAGACACCAGCACGGGATCCCACTAAGAAGAATACACTCAAATATTAAGAAAATATTCAAAACAAAGACGATAACATTATACAACAAAGAGATGATTTACATTTAATATCACTCAAAACTAATACTTTACATTTGACTGTTTCCCTGTCAACCAAGGATTCAAACAAGGGAAATGACAAAACCAAGTCCAAGACGTTTGTTTTTGTTTGTTTTTAAGGCTTTTACGGCGCTTGCAACACATTTAGGTTATATCAGCGCCAGTAAAAAGGAAGAAAATGGTATAGTAAAAAGTTCTAGAATTACAATTACAGCACCCAAGAGAAAGGAAGACAAAGGGGAACTGGGAACAAATAGGGAACAGATGTAGATTCCAAGAGCAAACCATCAATGTACTTAGTTTGAGATCACCTATAAGTCTCATCCGGACACAAGCACAAAATCCAACAAAGAGGAATACACTCAAATGCTTAAATTATACATTAAAAATAACAAACATAATAATACATAACAGAGAGATGATTTACAAGGAAAAAAATATCATCTCCCAAAACAATAACTATGCATTTGACTGTTTCCCTCCCAGCTAGGACTCAGGCCAGGGCCAGGACAAAACCAAGTAATCCCATTCCAAGACAAAGACAGAAAGCAAGTTGGAAAACAGATTAGAAGACACAGCAAGTACCTCCCTGCCCACTATGGGGAGGCCAGGAACCCCACCCAGAAGTCAAAGACGGAAAGAAACTCAGAAAACAGATATTGGGAGATAGAAGACACAGAAAGTGACCTCCTGCCCGTCAAGGAAGGTCAAAAGGCCCCACCCAGGACCTGTAAATAAGTATACATCGTTATAAGTGAATAAAAATGGAGAAAATTTCTCACTGCTAATGACATGATTTTTTAAAACAATTAATGAAATTGAATTTGTTTTATCTTTTGTTTGTTTGTTTGTTTGTTGCTTTAGGTCTCTTCCAACACAATTGAGGTTATATGAGAGACCGCTGAAACAAAAAAACAAGCAATCTAACAAAAATAGTACAAATGTAAATCAAAATCATAACCTAAAGATATCATAAGCTAAATTATAAATAACCAAGAACAAACAGGCAGAAGATTTACAGAAAAAAAAATATCCCCTGTCAAAAATACAATCACAAACCAAAGAAGCAGGATAGGCTAGTAAAGAGAAGAAGAAGAAACGACATCACTATCGGATCGTACACCCATGCGAACATCATAGGTATATGATTCAAGGGTGATGCTCCCATCCAACCACCCGCTATTTGTTTTATCTAATTTGATACTTGAGTATTCGATTCTGATACTGAATTTATTGTCATAAATAAACATGCTGACTAAATATGAAAACCAATAGCCAATACACACATCCCCCCCCCCCCCCCCCCACATTTCACGGTGCAAAGACTCTTTAGCCCTTTCATACGGTTACTTTTAAAAAAACTTCTTATTTATAATTCGATATTCTCTCTCTCTCTCTCTCTCTCTCTCTCTCTCTCTCTCTTTCTCTCTCTCTCTTTCTGTGTCTCTCTCTCTCTCTTTGTGTCTATATATATATATATATATATATATATATATATATATATATATGTGTGTGTGTGTGTGTGTGTGTGTGTGTGTGTGTCTATCTGTCCCTCTCTCTCTCTCACTTTTTAAAAACTCGTCTCTCTCCCTCTTTCTGTCTCTCTCTTTTTTTAAATCCCGTCTCTCTCTCTCTCTCTCTCTCTCTCTCTCTCTCTCTCTCTCTCTGTATCTCTCGCTCTCGCTCTCTCTCTCTGTATCTCTTTCTCTCTCTCTCTCTCTCTTTTTTAAAAAAATCCCGTCTCTCTCTCTCTCTGTGTATATATCTCTCTATTTGTCTATCTATCTATCTCCTTTAGCTATTTATCAGTCTATCTCTACATCCCTCTATCCTTCTCTCTCTCTCTCTCTCTCTCTCTCTCTCTCTCTCTCTCTCTCTCTCTATCTCTTGCTCATTCTCGCTCTCTCCAATAACACCTATTTTTGTAACACATACAATCAAATTTGGTTGACATACATATAATGTTAATCATGACTTTGTGAGGCACCATTGAAAGCTGATGAAAAGACAAAATACACAAAAGCATAGTTGAATTTAAACTATATTTATCCCAATGGCATTGAACACAAACATGAAATGCAAAAATGCTGTATTGTGTTACTCGTCGCCTGAAAAGGGATTACTCATAATATGTTGAAAATTGAATTTATAGTCTCCCTGTCTATGCCTTCTATCTGTCTGTCTGTCTGTCTGTCTGTCTGTCTGTCTCTCTCTCTCTCTCTCTCTCTCTCTCTCTCTCTCTCTCTCTCTCTCTCTCTGTGTGTGTGTGTGTGTGTGTGTGTGTGTGCATGTGTTTTCTTTATTCCTCAAAAAGGCTGCACATTTTCAATTTCGCAAATTGAGCGAGCGATGGTTGTATCTCTGAAAAGTTCAGATTCTTTTGTTGTAGTTGTTGATGATGTTATTGTTATTGTTGTTTTTATTTTTTTAAATATTATTGTTGTTGTTCTTAACGTTGATGTTGTTGGAGGGCTGATTCCACTGTATAAAGCATATTAATATAAACCAACAGAACCCACTTCATTAGATGGTGTGTGTATAGATTATTCGTGTGCAAACAATGATTCAGACTATTGATTATTATCATAATATCCAAAAAAAAACAAAACAAAAGTATCACATGATCTTGATGTGAATCTTAAGCCAAACGTTTTTGGCGGCAGTGAAACAAGAAGATAATCTGAAACTCGTGACCTTTATCAGCTTTAAGATGTTCATTCAAATTTAGGTCGAACACTGAAGAATCTAAATATAAATATAAATCACCAATACACAGAAAGAATCGCATCTTTTACATTTTGGCCATAAAACTTTAGTTTTTCTGATATAATTTAATCAAAATGATAACCCCCCCCCCTCCCAATCAAGCGTGGCAATATATCTCAATTCAGAGAATTCTTTGGAGTCTCGTGTTTAAGAATATTTTTATGAGCGGATGTCATTCTAAAATATCGATATGGGGAGTAAAAAGTTTTCTGGCCAAATTGTAAATAGGGGTTTTGTCAGTGTATTGCAGAAACGTTATGACAAAACCATCTGATGTTTTTTTTTTTTTTTTCACAATCAACAGTTAGTAAACATTCAAAATAAGGAATTAGGTGTATACTATGGAGGGGAAACGAAACAAAGGATCATATAAATATATAAAATAGACTGTATATAGAAAATATTATTCGAAGTTTGAACCTTATTAGAACAGTGCATTTGGTAAAAAATTGTGAAACTATATAAAGGAAATATAAATAAAGCTAATAATTATAATATAACCAACCCATCGCCTAAATGGGTATTATGTATGTCGGAGTTGCTAAAGTGTTGACAATTTTAACTAATAATAACTTTTGAATATGCTAAATTGAGAAGAAATTATGATAACAGAGTTTTGTTTTAAGTACTAAAAAATGTAATTCAATATCTAATGATTTTGACTTTAAATTCAGAATTTTGATGAACTTGGTCTCCCTGACATTTAATACCACTCTGGGATGACGGGTCACACATGTGATTGACTCACTGCCTAAAAATAGTATATCAGTAGTCCCTCAGGGCCATCAGACCAATGAATCCGGAGTTTATCCCCATTTATATAGTGTAAACGGATAATAGCGATTGCTTGCTACCCTTTTGATAAGATGCTAGCCTATCGCAAAGTACTTTCCACCAGATCTAACAGACCCAGCTACCCATTCACTGCTAGATGGACGGGGGGGGGGGGGGCAGTCAGAAAAAAATCTCAACTCACCTGAGATCGATCTCGATCCCATTGCTTGTGAAGCTAATGCTATACTAAATGTGTTATCGGGACCCCTATTGTATCAGAGTGGTTTAGGAATTGAATTCATTGTCTTAACTAGGAAACTTGGGTTAAATTGTTGTGTTTGGTGTAAACAACAGATTTGATTTCATACAGTGACAAAAACTGAACATTTCTCATTTCGTGTAACGTTTACATAAAAATCACTCTTTAGCATCTGGTTCACCTAGACATAATACCGATTTCGGGCGATGGGTCACATATTGAGTATAATATATCACCATCATAATGAAAAGAGGGCAGATAAATGCAACATGGAAGGTAAGTCTATATATAATATTATGTATAACCTTTACATACCTGTACAAAACAAAAACAAAAAAATACAAGTTGGAATAGTTCGTGTATTTATACAAAAGTTTGCGTAGACATAGGTGTAAAGGGTTGAGTTAATAGTCATCATGAGTAGAAAGTCACATTTTTAATTGCGGTTTGTCCAAAATGGAAAAATAAAAATTATTAAAAAACAAAAACAAAACAAAAACAAACAAAGAACATGAAAACATACAATAAGGAAAAAAAACCCAAAAAACCCCAATCAAATAAAACATCCAACCCCCCCCCCCCCCCCCCCCCCCGACCCCGACCAAAAAAAGAAAAGAAAAGAAAACAAGAAAAAAAAAAAGGAGAAAACAAATTTGACTACACATCTCTAATCCTCTGGTGTGATGGGTATGCAGTCACCGATGCACATAAATAATAAATAAATTGATATCCCAAATGAAAGAGGCATTTATAATGGTATTTGACATGAAATGATTCAACACACACGGCCAATCAAATGGATACAAATAAAACTAGAAATGATGCGGTGGATATGCAATCGATTACGTAAATAATAAATAAATTGATATCACAAATAAAAGAGGCAATTATAATGGTAATTTGACATGAAATGATTCAACACACACGGTCAATCGAATGGATACAAATAAAAATAGAACTGAAACAAGCACCATATACTAAGTACATACAAAGGGTTGGAGTTAAATTATTTGTTATCAACTATAAAATAGACACAGAACGGTATGGGAATGAAAAAACCCTCCAAAAATGACAAACAAAGCATTGTACCAAAAATGTAACGAAACACCAATCTCTCTCCAAATACTTAAAGCCAAGTGGAACCAGTTTGGACATATCCTGAGACGAGATAATGAAATACCAGTATATAAAGCTATGTCATTCTACTTCACCAATTTGGGACCCAAACACAAAGGACGCCAAGTCACCTCATTGTTGATTACACTCAACTAGGACCCCAAAAGATTGCCAAACATCAACCTCCAGTTAACATCAAATATAAACCTCAACAACATCAGAGACATGGCATCAAACAGTCAGAAATAGAGATTCCTCTGCACAGAAATCATGAAGGCCGCTAAGGCTGTAAAGTCGGTTGACTGTGCCAGCGAACAGCTTTAAGTTTAAGTCAATGATAAAATGTCACCCATTTCACCAAAAAGGAACTATGTCAGGGCGAAGGTCATTTTGATCTATTAATATTTGAAGAACAAGCTTTCTGGCCAAAGTTTTTTTTTTTTGTTTGTTTGTTGCTTTAGGTCTCTTCCACACAATTGAGGTTATATGAGAGACCGCTGAAACAAAAAAACAAGCAATCTAACAAAAATAGTACAAATGTCAATCAAAATCATAACCTAAAGATATAATAAGCTAAATTATAAATAATCAAGAACAAACAGGCAGAGGATTTACAGGAAAAAAAATATCCCCTATCAAAAATACAATCACAAACCAAAGAAGCAGGATAGGCTAGTAAAGAGAAGAAGAAACGACATCACTATCGGATCGTACACCCATGCGAACATCATAGGTATATGATTCAAGGGTGATGCTCCCATCCAACCACCCGCGCCAAAGTTTTTCAGAGTATGGCATGATTGTCCCCAATAAAACATAATGTAAACTCAACCCAAGTTCTATGTTTCTTAATTATGAATATAATTCAATTTCTTGGTTTGTTTTCAACGGTTTTACGGCCCGTAAGACACGTTTAGGTCATATCATTATATTTACTGTTTTATTATTATTATTGTTTAATCATTTGGTTAAATTCATTAGTTTATAACAATACCCAATGTAAATTTCCAGAAGTGGATGAATCAAGATCCTCAAACCTTATCTTGTCTTATTAGCGCCAGTAAAAAAGGAGGAAAATGAGATGGTCAAAAGAATTTAAGAATTACAATTAAAGCACCCTAGAAAGGGTAAGACAAAGGTGAATGGTTCAAATAGGGAACAGATGAAGATTCCAAGAATATACCATCAATATACTTAGTTTGAAATGGCCTAAAAGTCTAATCCAGACACCAGCACAGCATCCCTCTTAGAGGATTACACTCAAATGTTTGCAAGATAAGCTCAAAAAAAAATATATATATCACCTCCCAAAACTAACACTATACATTCGATTGTTTCCCTCTCGGCCAAGGACTCTTGCATTCCAAGACAAAGATAGAAATCAACTCAGAAACAGTAGGGGGATAGCAGACACAGCACATGACCTCATGCCCACTGTGGGAGGTCAAAAGACCCTACCCAGAGTTAATTTCTTTAGTATTCCAGCCATTCCAACATAATATCAATTTCAGGTGGTAAATGATAAATATCAAAACAAAACATGACATATCTATTATTTTGTATAATTTATAAATAAAACAACAAATCAATGAATTAAGGCAAGCGAATCGTTTTCAAAGTTGAATTACCATCTGCATGTAGCTATTATAATCTGGAGATCAATCGTACACATTCCATTCGTATTTTCGTTTATTTACAGCGTTTGTGACACTGTTAGGTCATTTCAGCACCAGAAAAAGGAAGATGGTAGAGGTAAAGTTGGTTGATCTGAAGTTAAAAGCACCAAAAGAAAAAGTAAAACAGAGGGGGTGGTTTAAATATAGGGAACAGCAGATTCTAGAAGCAATCCACCCATGTGCCTATTTTGACATCATCCAAAAGTCCCATCTAGGCGTAAGCAAATAATTTCGCCGAAGGGGAAAATTTTTCAAATGTTTACAAAGTATATCACATTCAAAATATACATAAACACTTCATTGAATGAGTTAAACGTACATACCTACAGTAGTCAATCTAAAATATCACAACTAAGAAGCAATTTTTATTGTGAAAACAAACAATCAAAAAATGGTTGTAAAACAGTTCCTTGCAGCTCAATAAATTTAGTCATCGCCATTGAACAAACAAGTTGATATCACCTTATAATATGTTATATATAATTATGTAATGAATTGAATGTGATTCATCTTATGAGAACATTTGTGTGGTTGTATAGATACATGAGTTTGGGGTTGCATGGGTAAGATTGGATCAAAATCGATCCAAGATATTAGTTAACTGCCAAGTATGGAATGATATTAATTCATAATACATTAATCATAAAAGTAAAAGGAAAACAAAATACTCAGAAAAACAAAACAAATCACTCACGGAATGTAACGTTGGAATCAAGCTCGATTTTTTTCTTCTTTTGTTAAATGTTCGCAATGGGTGGCAAATGTAACACATCTCTTTGGTCATTATTATTTTTTTTTAATTTGAAAAAAAATTACATAAAAGACATAACAACCTTCAAATCACCCATAGTTAATGATTCTATCTATTTTCTAATTCTGCCCCAGGGTTGCCAGATTGATTTTTCAATAATCGCTAATAAATCATAGAAAAAAAAATGTCAAAAAAACGTCCATTTTTTTTTTCTTCAGATATCACCTTTTCTGTTAAAATCCACAAAAATAAGAATTAAAATAATTTTTTAAAAAAAATAACAATGTTTCCTTTTTCTAATCCCACTGCCGTTTGTGTAATGAGTGAAATTTCTCAATTAAATAAGTAAAATAAAAGAAATGACAGGAATAAGCTCTCAAAATGCCAGACCCAATTTTTTTTCTCTCCATGATCAAAGACTAAAAAAAAAATGCCTGTTTTTGTTAATTTGGCAATAAAAATTCCAAACTGGTAACCCTGTTCCTGTTGATAAACGGGAAACCCAAAACTTAATTCATCATTTGGATTGTTCTTGTTTACCTATAAAAAAGCTTATCTCTTTATGATCATAAAATCAAACATGAATAAAAAGGTAAAATGTAAGATCAACTTTCAGATTTACATTTTGAAATATACAATCAACCAGTGTTAACAACATAGGAATGAAGAAGTGAAAAAAAAAAAAAAGGGGGGGGGGGGGGGGGGGGGGGGGGAAAACGAGGAGGGGTATGGAATTGAAGTAAATATCATGCTTGTAGGAATATGTATCAAAGAACTAATTATTTTATTTATCATGGCCATCAAAGCACAAGAGTCGTTCGTTCCCTTACTGACCATTTCCCAGACAGATCAAATAGATAACACACGAGATTTTCTGTTTATGATGATATTTACCGTACAGCCTTTCTTGCTATTCATTTGATTTATATCAAATTGTAGTGCATCATAATAATGTTCCGTTAGTGGTAAGATCGGGTGGTTGGTAGGGGATCAGGCTTTGGGTGGTAGGGGAACGATGGAAAAGAATGTGGTCGGCAGGGGAAAGATACATCATATATTTAACACCACTAGAACATGGATAATATTTCTTATCGGGGAAAAGTCAGTTGACAACCCAAACCTACCATCATGTCTTAAGATTTTGCGACATTGTTCTTTGAAAACGGTATTATTTATGGTGCTTGTTTTGGACAAATTATTTCCCTTGTCCTTGTAAGGTGTGACAAGTCTCTTTGTGGACGGTAGGGGACGGAACGACTCTACATTGCGTAGATCTGTCAAATACCCCAGAGCAAAACAAAAACTTTGTAATATTTCAAGATTATATTCTCTGACACTGGCGGACAGAAAACTTAACAGAATGCTGGGAAAATGAGAGAGGACAACGACTAAAATTGAAAAGGAAAACATTGTAATCAGCAGCAGTAACCAGACAGTATAATAGCTTGTAATCATGGCTCTAAGAAAGAAACGTCATTTATGCATTTTGTCCAGACTTGCCTATTACTACAAAAAAATTCGTAAATTGGATTCAGAATTTCATGAGCATTTCTAAGTCCTTAAAACTTATTGACAATGAAAGTTGATGCCAGGCTAAATAATGTTAAGGATTTTGAAGTATTATTTAATAATTAAGATGGTAAATTGTATTGTTGATCTATAAAATTAACCCTAGCGACTTTTTAAATTTTTATCTCCTAAAATTTGGGAATCAAAAATTTCCAAGTAGGCAGGTCTGATTTTGTCTGATAAAATAATGAAAAACCCCATAAAGACAATCACTCCCCCCTCACACCAACAAGGACAAAATATTGAAGAAAAAAAACACAAGAAAAACAAAACAAAACAAAAATACAAAAGTAAACATCAAAAAGATATGCTCCATGGAAACGAAAAGAAATTACAGATAGAAACCATATAATAAAATAACCAGTAATAAGCTAGGAACTCAAGCAAGGAATCATTCAAGCTGTGATGTTTTAATTAGACACACTTAATCCAATTATTATGCACTCAATTCTAAATATTTATGCCACCTCTTTCCTTTACCCAACTTTTATATATTCATTCACCAGATTGTATATTTTAAAAATCACCATAAATGACAAAATTATTGGTTACAAATAATTTAGAAATGCAGAACTTTGAGGTTTCTTGACTTACAGATGTCATCAGGTCAATGTTTCTCATTATTATAGTAGATAGCTTAGGCACATCAAATTTTTATATTAATTATGAGGACAACTGTATTAAAATCACAATATGACATAAACCAACTCAATAAAATAACAAAATGAAATATATGCTGATGGTCTTAAAAAATCTAATTTTATCACTAGTTGCAGGGGACTCATTACGAAATATATTCTTCACGATTCATTGGCATCGTTAAAATGGAGTTCAACAGAGAAGTTGTCCCTGAAAACGTGGTGGGTCTTTTTCTTGTGAGGGTTGTCCAACTCTTCTCTCGGAATGACAAGGCTAATGAGATGGAAAGGAAAATGACAATGATTTTGATGATGATGGTAGGTAGTGGTGGTGGCAATTGCAGTGGTGCTGATGGTTGTGGTGGCTCATGATGATGATGATGATGATAATGGTGGTGATGGTGGAGATAATGATGATTACGATAATAATGATGGTGGAAAAATTATGATGATGATGATGGTGGTGTTGATGTTAATGATGATAAGGATGATGATAATAACAGTGGTGGTGGTGAAGCTGATCTTAATAACATTATAACTATATAAGGTCTCCAAAGCATTATTTCGAACTTGCTATGTGTTATTCAGATTACTTTAATGGGTGAAATATCTTACTTGTTGTCTTCCACAAATGACGTGTAGAACCAAAAGTAGAAAGGACACTTATCGTAGCCAATTGGCAGCTTTTTCTGGTGACAAGTAGAACGATTTTTAAAAAAATTATTGGTGTGATTTTATGTCATGAATTATGAAACTAATTGATTTCTAAATGTAATATCTCAAATCATGAGTAGCTTTCTTTGATATATATAAATATATAAATATATATATATATATATATATATATATATATATATATATATATATATATATATATATATATATATATATATGACATATATGTATAATTGATTCAAAATAAACAAAATGCTTAGTACAGAATGGGGGTTCCGATAGTTCAGTTGGAAGAGCACTCGCTTCACATGGTGCAGTCAAGATTTTTTTTCTGACCCCCCTGTCCATCCAGCAGTGAATGGGTAGCTGAGTCTGTTACATCATCCTATCCAAAGGATAGCATGCAATTGCTTTTGTCCATTTCACGCTATAGAAACCGGGATAAACTCCGACTCCATGGGCAGAATGGCTCTGAAGAACTATTGTTAGCACAGAGTATTTTTGAGGTTAAAAAGCCAACAACAAGAAACAATTAAAACAATATTACTTTGCGTAAAATCCAGATGGATGGGAGGAAATGCCTTTGCACATCCATTTGGGATAAACAATGGCAAAAAGTCACTGGTATATTTAAGCACCTTACAATTAAAAAAAAATCATTGAATACTAAGCTGATAAAAGCTGTGGACTGTTAAAAGAAACCCCCCCCCCCCCCCCAGATAATTCAAATCTGGGTGCCATGGGTAGATGAATTTACAATAGTTAGCAATGTTCATGCTTTCTATAATATTGTTGTTTTTTTTTCAACTTTGACACTTACGCTGTTGGTTTTAAACATAATCTTGATATCTCCGTGGATGTTGGGACAGTTGAACAGAGTGATCACGATGCTGTCATCATTGTCATACTTTATCACCTGTTAATAAGTAGTTGTTGGTAAATACATAAAGAAACTGACATCAAATAAAGCATTAAAAAAATAAATAGATAAATAAATAAATAAAATAATAAAAGAATAAAATGCAATGAAAGATCCCCCCCCCTCTCTCTCTCTCTCTCTCTCTCTCTTTCTCTCTCTTCAAATTTTAGAGGCCCTATGGCAACTTTTTGGCCATGTACCACGAAGAGGCGTGGAAATACCAGTAAACAAATCCATGAACCATGGCTATGCCATGAACGCATTTTAAAGTCTGGACAGGTTAAATAAAAAGACGACCACCAAAGACAATTCACACTATTATGCAGGGACATCAAACAGTTAAAATTGTCAGCACAAAATATATTTATCAGAAGATCCTGTCTCTAAGATCTATGGAGAAGAACATGAACGGTGGAGAGATCTCACACAGAGGATAGAAGAGGCGGAGGACTTGTTCCAAGTGTATGGCTAGGAGGCAAAAGACACTAAAAGTCAATAAGTCATAAAAGAATAAAAAAAGGACATGTTTAAATACGGCTTTCTAAATCTTTGCCATGCTCAATGCACATCATAATTGCTTCTTTTATTCCCCCAAAAGGCTTCATGAAACTAAATTTTCATTTCATACCGTACAAGTTGCCTATTATTGACTACTATTGACTTTGTTAAGCACTCTCTAAACTGAGTAAACATTCACAATTGAGTCAAACGGAGTATGTCATATATACAAGGACATAATGCCAGGGTCAGACCATTCCAGTCATTACCACCCAACTAGCCCCTAGCATGTTCAACATTATTTGACTTTGCTATAAGACGATATACTGTACAGGTTAAGCATCAACTCCGTGTAACTTTGATGTATAAAAAAAAAGCCCTTTTAAGTGGGATTGTGAAATGATATTATACGATAAGATGTGATAAGAAAAGAAGAGAAAGCATTTACCTCACAATTCGATTGTGTTCCAAGATTGCAATCAAAGATAGGCAGGTTATCTTGCCTTAACTCCATAAAGAGCTCACTCCCATCCCCATTGCCAACATCTGGGTTAAATGTAAAGGGGAGGATAAAATTGATGAGAAGAATATTGTAAAAAATAAATAAAGTGATAAAAGACTGAAAAAAATCTGAGATGCATTAGCACGACAATATAAGTAAACCATTCCAGAGAAATTATTATATATGAAGCATATCTATTAAAACAAAAAGAGCAATATTGAGCCAATAAGAATTGATATTTTTGTATGCATAATTTTTGATAAAATGTCACGAGTATTCACACTAAACTCTAATAAAATAGAAAAAAGGTGATATATTAACCATTAACTATTGTTAGAATTATTTAATCTTTGACAGAGCGACTGTTTTTTTTTTTTTCAAATGATAATTTCCTCCATTAAAACTGAATGCCTATTCATTTTCATCCATAGAGAACCAGCTGCAATGTGACTAAGATTTGAATAAAGCCCTGAATTCATCATGGATGACCCAGTTGTACTGCCGTTATTTTTCTCTAAGTGACACCATCAAGACTGTAATAGTAAAATCAAATCTAACTTTTAAAGGATTAACTTTTGTAAGCATTTTTTAATCATAGGAAGTTTTGTTGTGGTAGCATTTGTAACACTTACTTCCAATACTGTTGATTTTGATGCTGACCAATTTTAGAATCTTCTTGGGAGGTAGCTGCCTATTAAATGCATTCTTGAGTTTTTCATAATAACCAACGTACCGACTCTGGAATCAAATACATAAAAAATAAAGAATTTATAATTTTTGTTTTAGGAAATAGAGTAATTGAAATTGCTAAGGTTGTTCAAAATATGGGTGTATTTATTGATTCAGATTAGTATTTTACCAGCCAATCAATCATATCGTAAAGTTAATGTACATGGAAATGAGAACAGAACGTAGTGTTAGACATCTCATTCTTGTGAAGCCAAATTGACTTGTAAAATTTGCGAACATGCATTTGCATATTTGGCACCCCTTATTATATTGCTTTATTTCATACTGCATGCAGGTTTGAGTGGTTATTTGTTTGAGTAAAAGTTGCCACGTTACTGTTAAGCGCTTTTAGCTTGTTTCTCTGTTGAGATACAGGGTAAGGCGCTATATAAAAACTATATATTATTATTACTATTATTATTATTCTTATTACTATTATTATCATTATTATTATTATTATTATTATTATTATTATTATTATATTATTATTATTATTATTATTATTATTATTATTATTATTATGGTTATTATGATTATGATTATTATTATTTTTATGATTATGATGATTATTATTATCATTATTATCATTAATTTAAATATGAAAAATTATTTAGAGCATTGTTTCAGTTAGTTTTAGAACTTTGCTAGCACTTGAGACACTTTGGGAGGGGGATGGAAACACCACCTTAAGAATAAACACTTCGCTATGTGGTCGAGAAAGAACAAAAACAATAATCGGTAGAGAGGGTGGGGGACCTATGTAAAGGGCATGGATTTGATTTTCAGTAAAATCATTCTTAACTTTTTTTTTCTATAACAATATTATAATCATCACTAATGTTATATGTTATAAGTCCGGACTCTTCCAATTTATTAAAGGGGAAATTATCAACATTAGAAAGAAGAAATAAGATGATTACCTGACTGGGTGTTTCTACCCCTTGAAATGTGCTGCCTTTACTGAGATCCGTTCGTCTGTCCCCAAAATACTCCAAACTTTCCTACACACAAAAATGATTGAAGAGTTAGACAAGAAATAAATTGAAAGAAAGGTACACCTGTTTGTTTTGTTTTTAAGGTTTTTAAGTTCTTGCAAAACATTTAGGTCATATCAGCTCCAGCAAAAAGAAAAAAATGGAATATTCAAAAGATTCTAGATTTACAATCAAAACACCCAAGAAAAAGTGAGGCAAAGAGGAATTGGTTCAAGTAGGGAACAAATGTAGATTCCAAGAGCATATAAATATATACCATCACTGTAATTAGTTTGAGATAACCTAAAAGTCTCATCCAGATGCTAGCAGAGGATCCCACTAAGAGGAATATACTCAAATGTTTACAGAATATCTCCAAAACAGAAAACATAACTAACAATACATAACAGACAGATGATTTACTTGGAAAAAAAAATATCATCTCTGAAAACTAATACTAAACATGTGTCTGTTTTCCTCTAAGTTAAGGACTCCAGCAATCCAATTCCAAGACAAAGACAGAAAGCAACTCGGAAAACAAATATAAGGGGATAGAAGGCACAGCAAGTGACCTCTTGCCCACCATAGGAGGTCAAAGGACCCAATCCAGAGATATATTTGTGATCATGAATCAGGAAAGTAAATTTTCAATTATAAATCAATTAACATTGATCTAGACCATGTAACCATCAATAGCTAACTAACTAACACACACACACACTCTCTCTCTCTCTCTCTCTCTCTCTCTCTCTCTCTCTCTATCTCTCTCTCTCTCTCTCTCTCTCTCTCTCATGGCATTTGACTTATTCTCTCTCTCATTCTTTGATCCACGATTTTACCAAAAATATGACAAAACTCTCGAAACGTAATAATTTCAAAACAGAACACAGTGACGATCACCAAAAGAAAAATGTACAACAAGCTATCTTCAATAAGCTGTATTTTTTAAAAGAACATGGTATGTGCTATTTGATAAACATTGCATAAACTTTGTTTTTAAAAACAATGGCAGATAGTACTCAAGGTTAAAATTCATGTTTGTATTTTGATCCTACTGAATACATTGCATTGTTCCTTTTTTCTTGGTGACTGTTGCAATGCTTTATATATCATTTTTTGGAGAGAAAATCAGACTTGTACATTATCAAGGCCACAACCAAAGACACTCTCTTTTGTTCTAACTTTTCAACGACAAAATCTTTATAAAATTCATAGCAAAAGTAGAGAATGATGGGGGCTGCTTGAAACCTTGGATCGTAAAAATACTAGTAAAAGGTGAAAATGGAGAGGCTTCAGATGGAAACAGTAAATAGAATTCATACACACCGAAGCACTTTCTAGCAATCCACAGTCAATGAGCCATGTACAAATCATCGTGCCAGTCCTGCCCTTTCCGCCTTTACAATGGATAGCAATGATGTTTTGTTTATCAGCAGCCATCCACTCTCGGGCATTTGCTGTGAAATCGATCATCTCTCTGTAGGAAAATATTACAGTCATTAATCGTTCTTGAACTAAATAGTCATAGCGCTAATTCTAATTTTTCTTCACCATGATACAGAATCTCCATTTGGAGATGTCTTATTATGTCTTATTTAGTCTATTTTTGTTTTATTTTTTTGATTTTTTGTTGGCTTCTTTTCTTGCTACTAATAAGCAATCTGCTCCTATCAAAAACTATAAAATCCCTTTAAAAAATTCCATATATATAAAATCAAGAACCAGAGCTTATCCAGTTTCTAGAGAGTAAAATAAATACATAATTTTTCTATGCACTTTGCATAAGTTGCAGTTTTATTACAAATTACTGTTAAGCAAATCTTTAGATTTCCCAATCACTGTTTGTTGAAAATGAGGGATAGGAATAAAAGAGTTTCTAAAATATACATATTTTGCATTTTAAATGCTTAAAATTGAAAATTCTAAAATTTCTGATTACCTCAGCTTTGGGACATTGTGATCATCAATAAATATCCGCTCCACATTGTTGAAGAATAAAGTTTCGTCATAATCTCTTTCACCTGAAATGATTGAAAATGGTGTAAAAGTTGAACGGGGAACAGTACACAAGAGCAAAGATTTAAACTTTATGAAGTGAAAGAACAAAAAACAAAACAATAACAAAAAAAAACCCCTTCCCCTCATGAAAAAAAACAAACACTAAAAAAAACCCCCAATATAGTGCAATATCCACTCAATGACAATGTACCAAAAGCGCTTCACAAGAGCTCCTAAGTCAAAGCTTAACATGCTGGACGAAACATTATGCATGTGAGGCACTATTACAATTTATTTTTTCGACAGAGACAATGATGTTACTGACCAGGTAGCCTACTCATTTAACATCTGAGTACAGTGAGAGAATGCTAATAAAAATCCTTTTCCAAGGACAACTTTGTGCCACTCAAAGTAGGATTTTGAACCATAAACTAACAGATCTGAAGGCGAGTGTCCTACCACTAGACTACAAAGCCATTAAAATTACACCGGTATAAAAGGGCTAACTGCAGTTCTTCATGTTGACTTAATGCCTTAAACTGATATTATAAAGCCTAAGTATAACGTTATTGCTCTCTTGGCAAAGATAGCAAGATCTGAGGTAAGGTTATAATAAAATCTAACACCACCTGTAAAAGAATGATGAAAAATGAAGCCTACTCACTACATAAGTTGTAGATCCTGTAATGACCTTTGTGCTTTGTGTTGAAGAATCTTGCAACCTCCTAAAAAATTTGGTAAGAAATAAAAATTAATAAAAAGGGATAATTGTTTTACAGTAAAATGAATGAAGAATGAAATAATGGCACTATATTTTAGATGTTTTAGAATTATCAAAAATAATATTTAGCTAGGTCGGATGTAAAAAAAAAAAAGAAGCATTTTAGCAGATTAAAAAAATAAAACTCTTAAAATTGTTAAAATTACTTTATAAAAAAACCAAACTGATTCAGTAAATTGGTACCCTATCTGTATTGGATTGAAAGAAAATAACATTTACTTACAGCGACAGGATTCCGATACATGGCCATCATCCCCTTGGATGGAAAAGACATTGCAATGACTCTCTCTGTAAAGTATCAAGAAATGTATATATATTCTTTTAAAAAAAGATAGGGTTAGGAGTCAAAATTGTTCTGTACAGCTCATATTAAATTTTTTGCCAACGAGCTCAGAATTACTGGCAAATCTAAAAATGATTAAAACTATTTTTGAAAAGAAAAAAAGAGGATGGCCTAGAAACAGGATCATCTTATTTCTCAACTCACATATCATTTTGATTGACAAACTAGGGTGCAGGTAGGCCTGCAGGTGAATGATAGACATCTGAAAAGGTGTGAATGAAATAGTGACAAACAAAGCAGAACAAAAAAATACAATACAAAAAAACATCCCCCCAAAATCAGTCGGCCTCAAAAATATAAGAAAAAAAAAACATCCTAAAAAATCAGCGAGCCTGGCAGACTGCGTAGTTCTTTCTTTGTGTTTTGCCAACACTGTTTCATAGACACCTTTTCATATTTCCATGATTTAGACTGTAATTTTCACTATGGCATCTTAAGAGAATACATAATTTGTATAAGCGAAACAATAAGCGAAACAGTATAGAATTATAGAAAAGTCATTCATTTGTTGTAAATTATTTAACCTGATAGATTCTAATAGTAATTTGGTTTTGTATCAAGTTAACATTCTATCTATATTATTTAATTCCTATCAGTTAAAGAGAGTGGCGCTCAGTTGGTAGTACACCATCAACACAGGCAAAGAGACTGAAATCAATTCCATGTGTTGTAGCCTGTCCATCCAGCAGTGATTGGGTAGCTAGATCTCTTGGATCTGGTGGAAAGTACTTTGCTACACTAGCATCCTATCAAAGGGGTAACAGACAATTATTACTGTTCTTTTAACAGAAATCACAATAAAATCCAGCTATATGGGCCTCAAGGCTCTGACTATATTCTTTCTTATCTAAAAGATGAGAAATTAAAGTCCTTCCTTACCTGTAATATAACAGAGGTCAAGGTCAAATCCATCACGCTGATATCTCCTCTTGTTCTGGGACACCATTTGTCTGGTTGCCCTGGCAACCTGACGATGCTGGACAACCATGATGTAGACAATTCGCACGGCACGTATAATTCTCACAACTCGACCAATGACAACCAACCTGGTGATGGATATTAAAATATGAATGTTATGGAATGTAGTGGGAGAGAAAAATTACTACTAAGCTGTCAGAAGCTGTGGAATGCACAAAGTAATGCACAAAAATGAATGTAACAGCTTCAAAATGAGAACAAAATACTAAAACCGAACATTCTGGGCTCAGAACGAACTGTCTTCACTTAAAAAAAGTAAAAATGGAAAGAAATAATACTGTTTTTGTTATTGGCCAAAGAAGTATTTTGAGCCTGAAAGAATTTGTGTTTTTATTGCTTTGTTTTTTTTTTTAAGCTGTCCCATTTATTTTTGTACATTATGTTAGAGAAAAAAGGTGGCAATCAGAATATAGCTAAAAATTGTTTGATACGAGAGAAAAGTTATTTATAACTATAAAATCTAGAGAAAGATTTAGTGAAAGAGGGGTACTTTGAACGCAGGTCAGCATTGCAATGTGAGCTGTATGTACTAAATTTCTACAAGATTCCAACAACAGGGTTCAAACCTGGGACATCTATGTACAAGTGTAATGTCTTAACTGGTCCATCATCTGTCCCCTAACCCTGATAAACTATGGGACTTAATTTACGTAGGTTGACTGTCCAAGACTGTACGGCTTTCAACACAATGTCACAATCATTCAAACATTGATCAAATTAACCCTTTGAATGGCAGCATTTTTTAGGCACACTATGTGGCTAAAAAAAATTATGTGGTAAACAAGCATTTGTTAAAAACTGATTTAATAAAAAGCATTTTAAGAGTTTTACTTTGCATATTTGCCATCATGTTCACAATCATCCTCAGACGACAAAGCCATGAAGACAACGTCGATGATAAAGGAAATGAAAACAACCGCCATATCCAAGAGATCCAACCAGTTCAGGAAAAACAATTTTCTGAAATAAAAAGTTCAACATAATTTTGATATGAATGGAAGAAATGTTGAAATTGTTTTACAACTTGAAAGAAAAAAAAAACAAACAAAAACAAATAAATCAGGAGAAAAATGAATGTTACATGTGACCCTCCTCCATAAAATAAGACACAAGAAAAAACCAACAACAAATCACTTTAAGAAAAATGAGAAGAAACACATGTGATTAATGTGAAATAGAAGCTACCTGAAAATATTATCAAAGAAAATAAAACCCAATAAAAAAACAAAACAAAATGAAGGAAGACCTAAAATTAAAAAAAAAAAAAAACCAAACGAACAAAAAAATAAAATAAAAAGCACAACATTATCCATTTAATTGAGAAAAAAAATCTATAAATGACTTGCTTGGATTTGTAAAACTGTAAATCTAAAGGTGAAAAGCTTAAAAGCTTGCTTACATACCCTTGATAAAAGATTCGTGCTCCTATTTCGATGACGAAGTAGACGATGATGATGTGAGAAACAATTTCAATGGGCTGCTTACTACTGGCACAGTCGTAAATGGAAAGATCCACAATCACGAGAATGAAGTCTAACAAGATTATAATGACGGTAAACAGTCTGAAGAAAAAGTTCTCAATGATATTCCTCACCTTGAACTGTAATTTTCTGCAGACAACAGTAAAGGAGCAAAATAATATAATAGACACATTTTTAATCAAATCGGCTGAATGTGCATCTTAAGTCAATGCATCTATACCTCCCTCTCAATCACCCCTTCTCTTTCTCTGAGAGAGTATCTCAATCACCGTCACTCAAATCATTTAATTAAACCAAAAAAGTGATTAAAATTGTTCAATAAAGGGGCTTGTTTGAAATATCTTATCCCACAGTTGTTATAACCAACGTAACATCCAAGCATTTTGTGATTTTCTGTCAAGAGTAGCTATGTCCTAAATTATTCCAAAATAATATCCCAATTTTATCTGCGACGTCAACTATGTAATCAAAACTCACAGATTATAAATGTAAAATAAAAGGGTTGTGTTAAAAATAATAAAAAATAATTTGATAGTGCATCATAATATTTCAAGGCTGTACTGTAAGTTGGAGTCCTTGAAAAATTATTTATTTCTCACACAATCTCATGATACCCAGGTATCTATAATAATGTGATAACCGCCCAGTAACACTATTGTCTCTGTCTCAAAAGAACTGTATCATTGCAGTAGGTGATGTTTGCTTCGAACCTTTAGTGAAGTGTCTTGAGCCAATTAAAGAGATATTGCACTCAATAAAAGTCTAGATTCAATATTTTTTTTTAATGAAAGGGGGAAAAAATGAGCCCCCTCCACCCCTTAAAAAAAATAACACCATGAAACTAGTTAAGAAGAGCCATTAAGCATTATTATAAAGAAAAAACATCATGTGATTGTGACCACAACATCAATCCAGTATCCTGTTGGGTTGAATCTGATGCTGAAAAAGGAACTTTAATCATATATTAACTTAACCCAGGCTCGTATTTTTGTCTGCAAATATCATATTTTGCATCTTAACCACCACATAAGAATTTGAGACAGTGGGTCACAAATATTGTTGATAATAAATCGTATATAATCTTACTCTAGAGTCGTTTTTGGTGCAAACGGATCTCCGGCAGGATCTTCGATGTATTCTGCTGATTTTGCTTGCTCCTCATCGTTGTAAATTGTAATGCTAGGTTCGCTGTTTTCCCTAATCCCTATCTGAACGTCACTGACGTCTGCAGATTTTACTGGTGACCCAGAGGAACTTCCATCTTTGTGGTTGTCACTGACAGTTTGGGAACCATTTTGCCCGAATCTCTCATATGAAGACATATTTATGCTACTAACTAGGGCATCTAAAGTGGGGGTGGATGTGTGATGTTCTGAAAGACTGTCGCCCTTTCTGTTCAGCCAATGTAATTTTCCATCACCTAAGGAAGATAAATGTAAAAACAAATTTCAAATTATTAGCAATAAATTGATAATTGTGAAGACAACGACAATGATGATTAGAATTACAGAGTGTACCTAACTTATTCATCATTGTGCGTGACAAAACTGCTGTATATAAAATTATTATTATTATTATTATTATTATTATTATTATATTATTATTATTATTATTAATTATTATTATTATTATTATTATTATTATTATTATTATTTTATAGAGCCAACATATCACGTGAACTCTAGGAGCTTTGATAATGACAATGATGGTGATAATAATAATAATAGGAAGAAGAAGAAGAAATAGTAGTAGTAGTAGTAGTAGTAGTAGTAGTAGTAGTAGTAGTAGTAGTAGTAGTAGTAGTAGTAGTAGTAGTAGTAGTAGTAATCATAATAGTAGTAGTAGTTGTAGAAGAAGAAGAAGAAGAAGAAGAAGAAGAAGAAGAAGAAGAAGAAGAAGAAGAAGAAGAAGAAGAAGAAGAAGAAGAAGAATGATGATGAAGATGATGATGATGATGATGATGATAATGAGGGAGGGAGGATGAGGAGGAAGGGAGGATGAGGAGGAAGGGAGGAGGAGTAGGAGGAGGAGGATATTCAGAGAAGAAGGACAATTAAACATTTTCCTAATAAAGAGTTATTTCTGACCATTGTTTTATTCAAGATTTGTCTTGGAACGAGAATTCAAAGTTTTTATGTCACGGTGACACAAGAGACACATACTTTTCCTCCATCTACTTCAGCGCTCATGGTGTTGTTTCAATACTATACATGGTGTCATTCATACAACATGGAGAGAGCTAATTGTTATTCTTATCAATTATGTTTTTGTTATTTTGTATGTTTTGTGCACGGATCATGAATGTCGTATCTATGGTACGGATCAACTAACCCGAACAACTTGCAATAAGTTGGATAAAAGTAAAAGCAACACTAATCAATAATAAAAATAATATTATGTTTTTTAACCCCAACATATCAATGTAGCACAATCATACATCTTGATAAAAATCATATTAAACACAAATTCAATAAGTTTTGGACAAGTAATTTAACACCAACCGGATTGCGAAAACTTGGAAAAACAAGAGAGTAAAGGACGGGAAGTCCAGGAAAAGGGGGTGGATCATTTTCTGGCTCAGGTAGTAAAATTGCGAAATATATATATGCACAAAAAAACAAACAGTAAATATAACAGATTTGAGATATAAAGATAAGAATAAGTAACTGTTTAAGCACTTACATCTATTTTTGATTTGGTTACAATTCAGAGACACAATATAATTGAGCTCAACAAAAAGGGCAAGGTTTTAAAATAGAAGTAATTTAAAAAATCGACTTTTTAATGAATGAAAGATTGACTTAACAACCTTTGACCCAGAAAAAGGTTAAGTTTTGATTGAATCCATGGTTTTGATTGGATACTATTTTAAAAGAAATAAAACAGTAAACAATAACTGGAATTTTGTCTTTTGTGGTACATTTACTTTATCAAGACTCCATTATACATATATTCATTTAGTATTAAGTGGATACAAAGGTATACTACACTTTAAAAATAGTATAATTTTTTTTTCACAAGCGATAAAAGGAAATACGAGTTAAATGTCAGCATTGAACAGCTGATTTCTCTGACCAATCAGAAGGAGGCTTATTGAGATGAAGTAATTCAAAATGGCGGATAAACATACATACGGATACTGAATGCTGAGGTTATTATTCTATAACTTTTGTCCCAAGTTCCTACAAAGTCCGTATAAAAATTAAGGAAAGCTTTGACTCCTTCTTTTGAATGGTGAATGTGAGTATCTTTTATGTAAATTCTACCACATGTAAATTACTTTCATGGATTCATTAGTATTTTTTTGCTCGTCGAATTACAAAAATTACACGGGTAATTTCTCGCACTGTTGTTTCGTACTGCTGACACTGACTCTGCACGACACTGACACTGTGAAAGTGAAATTGAGAAGTTGGAGCTGTTGCCAATACATAGATGATGTCTTAATTAAATAGAGAAGGATCAATTAAAAGTCACGAGTAACTCTTAAGAATGAAACTAATTACAGTCAGGTAGGAGTAGGAGTAGGAGTAGGCAGTTTAGTAAGCAGCAGCAGTGGCAGTCAAATTTTGACCCAACTCGCCCATAGGAAAGTTGTGACCGAAAATTGCCGTTCGCGTTTTGGGGGGTTCAATTAAAGATGCATAACTTCGTTGTAAAGAGGAATATCGCAGATATTTTGATATCATTATTTTCGTCTTTCAATTTCCTTTTAAATGGTGCCAATTAAGGAAAAATCCATTAATAATTCCAGAAGTTATATGAAGTTAAAATTTGGCAATTTTCAAATGCATTTTTTTTTTTATTTACCGCGTGTGTTTTTAAAATTTAAACGCTTGTTTTTAGAATAACATCTAAACTTTATTCATGCCAAATTTCAGGGCTCTATATCGATGCGCAGACACCTTTTAACTCTGCGCCGAAATGCCTTGTTTACATTATCTTCTCATCATGGCTGCCGGGCAATATCGATATTCATATCGATATTTTAAATTTAGTTATGTATTATGTTAAATTTAGTCCATAATATTTTCAGTACTATTATTTGCTATGTTTTTATTTTGAATACATACTTTCCAACTTTATTTATAGGCATTTTATAGTTTTTGTTTTAAAAGTTCGTATATTTCTTCTCTTTGTGAAATCCGATATTAATAATATCGATATTTTAAAAATACCAATTGCTTTAATTTAATTTTATTTTACTTTGCCATCAAGTCATCAAGTTTCTTTCCCATATGTTTAGATATGTTTATCATTTGTATCCATATTCTAAAGGCCTTAGCCTTAATAATTATTATGGTAAGAAGTTCTATTAGTTTTGACACCCCATACATTGAGAGAGAAGGGGGGAGGGGGTGGGGGGATAAAATTATATTAATTGTCAGTTCAAATGATGTAATAGCAATAAACCCAAAGTGGTTCAGCAGAATTTTTTAAAGTATTAAAAGCCAGAATTTTCCTTCTAATTAGGTATAATAGGGAATCTGTTTCAATTTATTTGAACTTTTTCAATCTACCATTTTATTTATATGCAATTAAATTGCCATAGGTAAATATAAACTCATTATGTCATTACACAACATGTTTATATCTTTTCATTTAAATACTCTCAAACCCTTTTTTATTCTCTATGTATTAATTAGAAGAGGGGATTATTTGCAATTGTTTCAGTGAGATATTGGGGATAAATCCAAAAGTGATAGAGCAAATTGTTTCTTACGTCTAGCCGAGTTTTTGATTATGTAACATTTGCGTCATATTATGTAATAATGTGTTAATTTGAAATGTTTATCTTCCTCTTTATTAATGTAAATGCATTGTCCTCGATAAGCCGAACATTTTGGTATACAATATATGATAAGAACTCCATATTGACTGTTTTAACCATTTTTTATTAACATCACGCGATTTCAGTCACAACTTTGCAATGGTAATTTTGGGGTAAAAATCGGTCTGAAATTTCAGACTTTGAACTGCCGTAACTACATTTCTAATCAAGATACAAACAAAATTCAAACTGTTTTGTAATCTGTGTTGCCAGCTCTTTCATATGACATTGGTTTCAAGTGTGTGAGGTACATTTAGAATTTCTCAAGGCCCTAGCCCAAACCCTTACTCATTACTCTATCCACTACAACTACATCGTGTTTTCACTATCACTATCACTGTCTACACTATCACCACGAATGAAGTCTAAGTACACGCCATACAGTGCTATGAAGAAGGCCCCGATTTTAATCTACGAGGCATCATAATTAATAATTTGGGAGGCCTTCCGAAAGCTCCTACTGACTGACTTAAAAAAGTTTCCCCCCTCCCAAACCCCCTACTAACTACTAGTACTAGAACTAGAACATTATAAAAAAAGAATACTGGAGATGTAGGAGCTTTAGGAAGGCTTCCCAATAATTTTAAGTATATTGTGTAAGCTGCAACTCTTCTGAATTCTGATGTGTTTACCATATTATTATCTGATAAATTTGCTATGGAAGGAGCTATTTGGACTCGAGTCTGAATAGTATCCGTGGCTATTCGGACTCAATTCCAATGGGTGTGCGCAAACACAGGGGGACACAGTACAGGCTGTGGGCAAAGAGAGTGACTGATAGAAGCAGAAGAATTCAGAGGAAATTCTGTTTTGCTCATATCAGTTTGACTCAGTTGATATCTCTAGCTCAGACTTTAGGATTGTTGTCTCTAATTCCTGATTTTATTTGGACATCGTGTAAAGTTGTTAGAACAGCTTTTTCTTTATACCAATTACTTTGACTGACTTTTGTTCCTTTTGAAGGATTTTCTCTTTAATTTCTACTTATGGACTTCCAATTTTTCGATGATTTTGTATTTCTCACCAAATATAGTAGAAGTAACTATACCATTATTATTTTCATTTGCATCAATTTTATGGAATTGTCAATAATTAAAATTACAATAAATGTACGTTTAAAAAAAAATCCAACATATATATTGCCATGGGAGACTAGGATTAGGATATTCTGACTTGAGACTATGATGACTTTTTGATAGCACTTACGCATTGGAGTTTGAGTCCGAATACCCATTAGAGACTATTCAGACTCGAGTCCGAATAGCCTCAGCCATTTGCTGGTTATACAATAAGACTGTTACTTTCCAATCTATTTCAAATTCTAATTTTAACTACTTGAATGTGATGCACTATAGGCGTAGGCTGACTGCGATGCGGACAAATTCATCCTGTAAGGTGATTTTTCTTTTCAGTTGTTTACTACTCGAGACAACTGACAAGTCTTTCTCATTTACAAAATTGAATCTGAATTGAAAATGGCTGCTTTTACTTTTACTATTCCAATGGACGTTTGAAGCGAATTTAAGGCAAAAAGAATAGTTTTGAAACCAAAATTTGCCAATGCAAGTTGGGAAGAAATTTCATTTCGGAAATCACAGCCCGACCAATTTAAAAGATTCAACTGTTTTATCTAATATCTTTCAACTTTTCTATTTTTTTGGCGATTTTCTCATAAACTGGTAAAATGAAATGTGCCACTTTGGCTTTTCTGAATTCAAATTAATTTTTTTTAATTTATAAAAATGGAGTGAGTTTTATGGCTTGCCAACACTTCATGCACACAGAACCTCTCATAATTGAAAGATTTCGTGCAGTGAGTTATCCAGACTTTGTGTCATTTTAAGTCCCTGTTCTGATGCACTTCAAAATTTTTGCTCAGCAGTCAAGTGGTTAATCCCACTGATTATTATGTGAAATGCAGTGTCATGAATCATACAACCATGGCTCTAGAAAAAAAAGCTGCAGCTTGCTGGTATTTTAGGCCTTATTTTTCTCTTTACTTTGTGGGTCATCCAAATCATTGACATCTTCCCTTTTTCCGAAACTGCATTAAAAAAAAAAAATTTATGGATGGATTTTTAAAGCATTTACTGATTATTATAGAGATAAAAATTTGATTCTTGTAACTTAATATTTCTCTAAAATGGAACTTCAGGCTGAGACTAAGATCAAGTGACCAAGTCTAAAACTAAAAAACTCAGTAGGTATATATCAAAATGTAGTTAACGTTAAATAATAACTAGGCCATCGGGGTATCAACTCAAACCTTTAATATAGATATTCCTAATGAAATGTGGACAGTTTTCAGTCACATTTACTGGATTTTCCTGGACCAACGGCAATCTTTAAAAGCATTTCATTAGATAACGGGAATTGATTTATCTTCATCTTTAAATCTGGTTCAGTTTTTTAAATGTTTCATCACAGAAATTGTTATGCACATGTTATATTAGTTTTTCGCAGATGGAAAACAAATGTCATTCTTTAAATCTCATTGATTAAATAAAATATTTTAATTTCTCAAAAGCAAACCATAATT
Organism: Berghia stephanieae; assembly: GCF_034508935.2. NCBI lineage: Eukaryota > Metazoa > Mollusca > Gastropoda > Nudibranchia > Aeolidiidae > Berghia > Berghia stephanieae. The sequence goes on from NC_088363.1 coordinate 46,446,723, forward strand.
GGGGAATAGGAAAATATGTTATAAATTGATTATAGATATGAAACAAGATTAGATGTTTTATATATATATATAATATATATATATATATATATATATATTATATATATATAATATATATATATATGTGACTATGATGACAGATCTTATTATGGCACCGGCTCAAGTATGTTTCACATATGGAACAATTGGCCACGACCTTTTATGCCAATATAATTTCCTTCCCCTCTCACAGGTACATCATGTCTTCAAACCTTGATGGCGACAACAAATTACTTCAAGCTGAAGTTCAAAAGCTTGAAGCCAAATATGCAGAAAACAACGATCTCCTCCGTGCAGACCTGAAAGCCCACGGCTTTGGTAACCTCCCATTCTCTGCCCAGACAAAGAAATTGTTGGTCAGGAAACTAGCTCAAAAAAATCTTCAAAACTGTAACTTGAACCATTTGAGCTCATTTTCTCCCAAAGGTATTCTTTTATTCTTTGTAGCTTTTTGCTACAGTGGTATGATACTTGGCTTCTAGTCTGTAGAAGTAGAACCCTTGGTTTGCGTCCCACTGTGAGTGAACTGAGATTGAGTTCTTGAAAATGTCTCTTTACTTGCATTTTCTCAAGGTGTAAAATGATGATAATCTTGTATCTTTATTTTTAAAAATATAATATTGCCTTACAGATGTATGTCTTGTCCTGCATGTTCTGTGTTGCTTAACACTTTTGACCCTTTGTAAAGCCCTTTGAATACATCAGGAAGATGTTGTGCTATATCATAGCTCACATCTTTAAATTTCATAAATAATAATTAGTTTTTTAGAATAAATATTTTTCTTTTGTGCAGATGTACTGAAGTGGTAGGGGCAATAAGGCATTTCACAGTCAGTTGGAGAATCTGGATTTGTGTCATGCTTTTGGCATCTTGTTTTTACTTTGAGCAAGAAATTTAATTCCTGTGCATGTTTCTCAATTTTTAGCACCGATTGGGTGCCTGGATTATTTCTGTATAATAACCCCAAATAAATGCTTCTCGATATATTAAAAACTAATTTAAACATATGATCAGCTCTTTGATTGATAGCATTTACCGTCATGTTTGTGATAAAGTTTTAATGGCAATAGTAATAAGAATTATTTTCCTGCTTTTATTTTCTAGATGCAATGTATTCCAAGAGTTTCTCTGTGGAAGAAGAGTCTTCATCAGAATCAAATTCATCGCTGCATTCAGATGACCCAAATAAAACATTTTATGCTTTGTGCATTCCGGGAGAAGGTTTGTTGTTTGGTTATACATTTTCAGTATTTGAAAGAAAAAAGAACTTAGATTACTGATGACAATTATGTGGTTATCATTCGAAATGGATGTGAGGATCAGAGCATTCTGGATAATACATTGTTGTTTTTTTTTCACAAATATGTTAAAAGTACCTTAAGAAGGCTGTATAGATAAACAGCATCCTGTATGCATATGCTCATTATCCACCAATATAACTATATATTGTGTTGTAATAGGCTTAAAAAGCATGGTGATAAAAACTGTGGTTCATTGCGATATGATTTCATAATGGATATTTAAATTCTTTTATTTATAATCTTATTCCATCTTAACCCATGGTGCTGGATTCTATCTTTATTTTTCCAGCATGAAATGGGAAGTATCAGTTGCTTTCTACACTCTGAATAGGACTTTTTTTTATCTATCATAGAACTTTCTACCAAATCTAATTTCAGAGTAAGCTACCCACGTCACTTTTATGTGGGCATAAAGGTTAGAAAAAATTCCAGTGTCCATTTGAATATATTGCTTTGTGTTAGTAATTAGGTGCAAAGCGTTCTCATCCATAGTCTCTTTGATTGGTACCTTCCTGTGTGGGAATAATAGATATGTTTCTCGACTTTTTCTGTATTGAGCTATTCAGATAATTATCAATATTAGTGATTCAGGCATGTCTACCATCCCAGATTTTCTTGAAAGTACGGGTTTTTTTGTCCCAGAAAAAAGAAAATGTTGTAAGCAGGAGGGAGGATAAAATAAATAAACTTTAAAATAAAATAAAAACATAAAATTTCCTTCATCCCATAGGGGAAATTTATCTCTAGCGTCTATTCCAAGGGAAGACTGGAATAACTCAGGTGTCAGCCGCAGTGCAGCGCCGCAAATTGAGCTAGGGGGCGGTGACTTGCTCAAGTCCACACAGCACATCAGGTATTTGAACTCGGGATTTCTTTTGGGTATGAAACAAAGACCATAACGCTGAGTCACAGTGCCCCTGAGGTCAATGACTGAGAAACATTATTATTCTACCTCTCATATTTTAAAGTTTTGCCATCAGATTGGTAAGTACTTCTTCCATTACCATTGTAACCATATTATGCTTTTGATATAACAGGTCTTATTAAGACTTTACTATTGCCCGACAACACACAGGTTTCTGAAATGTGAGGTTTTATCTTTAACATGTTTCTAAATTTGAAATTTAGGGTAGGCATGCATAGAGTAATTGACTTAGGATGTTTCTTCTCTTCTTTCAGATGATCAAATTTTGATTGAAAGTGATTTTTTATCTGTCCTGAAGAAGATGAAAGAATATAACAAGAAAAAGCCAAGAATGTTGTCATTTTCCAGTTATTTTGATGCTGTTGCTTTTGCTAATAGCACATCTGCTAATGCTGTATGTCAAGGCAGTTTGATCAAATCAACATTTCCTAAGGTGAGGGTATTATAGAAGGGCTTTTAAAATTGATATTGTAGTGATGAATTGTGAATTAGTGCATACTGTAAATGCTCGCACAATCTTGAATATATAATGATGATATGCGAACTACTCAAGAGAGGTTGCTCATTTTTAAGTCATTATGCTTTGATAGTCTTGTGTTTGTGTATGTGAGTACTACTACGAAGCTGCTAAAAGCTATGGGCTGTAAAAAGAATTGAACAAAAATGAATAAAACAACTTCAGAATAGAACAATTATTATTATTAATATTTTTATTATTATTATTATTATTATTATAGTTATTATAAAACACAGTACGTTTCATGCTTAAAATACTTCTTCCGTTAATCTGTTCTTTTTAAATAAAGGTTTGGGGATCAACATTATTCCGTACAGCCAATGTCAAAATTTTATCATCGAGAACTAAATTACTGACAAATCTTATAAAACTATTTTTTACAGACTGATATACGAGTAACTTGCAAACCTTTTTTAATCTCAGGCTAATTCTATAGCCAATATGGTAGGATAATAAGTAAAAAGATGAGTGTTTGTGTGTAATAGTCTTTATTTGCCCGCAAATATTGCGGGTTCTCAACTAGTAATTAAAATGGTAAAAAAGACAACAGAAAATGTCTCTGAATATCTTAATCTTATGTGAAGTAATACTTTTGTTTTTTATTTGTTGGCTGAGGAGGGTTTCAACCCTGTAAACATTCTGTGATGATTATTATGTTTTTTCTTTTTTTTTTTTTTTTTTTAAAGCTGTCACATTTATTTTTGTTCAACAATGTTTGCATATTTTGTGACTTTCAGGAGAAAGCAGAGTTGGAAAACAACGAGTCTGTGCCATTTCCCTCTGTGACCATCCCACAGCTGAATGCCTTCAGGATACACCTAGAAAGAGGAAACATTTCTTTGGCCGGTGAAATGATCTCTTCTAATCCAAGGCTTCTCATCGGGACTGGGGACCTGCCCACCATATTGAAGGTACCATTTTTAGTGTCAACTTTCATTGCATCAATTTATTTATTTATTAATGCCATTTTATATGCGAACTACAACCTCAAAATGGTAATATTTTGCGTGAATTAGATACTGAATATTGAACTCAAAATCAACCATATCATTAGGCTATGGGAAGTTTATATCATGGCTCATAGAAAGGACTGAATCTAATTTTTAAAATGTCCTTGCTTCAGAGCCATGAGACCTACAAGGCCTGAGTTTATCTCTGTAGTGTGAAATGGACAATAGCAATTGCTAGCTACCCTTTTGGATTGGATGCTAGTTCATCACAAATTATTTTCTGCGAAATCTAACAGATCCAGCTATTGAATTCGTCCAAACCGACTTCCATCTCGTATGTGCAGCTCTTTCCGTAGTCAGGGATTCTGCATACAAGGGTTGCCGGGACTTATTTCGGCTCGAAACGGGGGCGCCATCCATTATGCACTTCAGAGGGGTATCCCCATTCCCTCTCTCTTTGATCTTACTCAGCCAGTTTCCCGTAATCGTCTCCCTCCGGACATCGGGGGGCTGGATCGCTGCCATTATCGGGCCCCATTCTCTAGGAGTTGTTGCTAGCGTTCCTGACACTATGTGCATCGACTTGCGAAGTTTTACATCCACCTTCTCAACGTTTCTGCTTCTACCCCACACTTTTTTGATGTGTTCATCTTCAGGTACCACTTGTCGAAGTAGGATTTGAGTCTGGTGAAGTCCTCGCTGAGTACGCTCCCGAGACGGGTCCACACTTTACTCTGAGTAACGAGTGCCCAGTCGTCCGCGTATCCCAGCCTCAGGGAGGAAGTGTTTGGCATATCGCTAATGTAAAAATTAAACAACATTGGCGCAAGTACCAACCCCTGAGGGACCCCATTCTTCAATTTCCTTACTTTGCTTGTGGCGTCTCCCAGCGCGACGTGGAATTGCCTTTCCCCTAAGATCGAAGAGAACAGCTTCAAGGTCTTTTTGCACCTTATGATTTTTGCTAGTTTGAGCATCAGCCCTTCGCACCAGAACCGTATCGTACGCCGCTGATAGGTCTATAAAGACAGCACCTGTTTGCTGTTTTCTCTCGAACCCATGCTCAATATGCTCTGTAAGGGCAATGGCCTGCTCCGTGGTGCACCTCCCTTCCCTGAAGCCCGCCTGCTCGGGTGGCAGGGCAGTGTCTAGGACCGGCCCCCATCTGTTTAATAGAACACGCTCCAACAATTTGTAAAGACAGCTCAGCAGAATATGGGTCTGTAACTGTCGGCCTCCTTCCACACTTGTGGAAGCTTTCCTTTTGCAATGACGTCGGACATTGCCTCTTCCAGCCAGGCCTTTGCCCTAGGGCCCAGATGCGTCACCATTTCGGAATATACACCATCTATCCCTGCTGCTTTGCCGTTCTTTACATCGCTAATGGCTGCACCCACTTCTCGGGGTCTGAACGGGGTCGTCCAGTCCGACTCCTCCACAGGTAACGAGTCCAAAATCCTATGGTACGCCTTGCGGACACCGCGCTCAAAAGCCTGATTAGGGACCCATTTGCTACAGTTCTTAATGTTCTTGGCAATTGTGTCTGCCTCACACTCCCGTGCAGCCTTCGCGTAATTCCGGTCCGGGTCCAATTTCTTTATCAGATGCCAAGCGTGGCAGCTGGAGTGTGTAAAGTCGGGACTTTCCACAGTCTCCTGCCACCGTTGCTTCCTTCCCTCTGCCAGAGACTGAAGTAGTCTATCAGCTACGTCCTGGGACTGGGTCTGCTGGTACTCTTTGTACAGCTCTTCAGACTCTGCTGTCCAGCTAGGGGTGTAGAATTTCCGTTTGCCCCGTGGAATAGAACGTTGAGCGCTCTTAACCAGTAGCCTGCTAAATCTGGTTATATTCTCGGACTTGGGAGGAATGGCAGGGCAGACCTGCTCGATACCTCCTTGGTGATACAGGTTCCTCAAAAATATTCAATTAAGAAATTTCTAAAAATTGATTGAAAACAACAAATTCTATTTGTTAATCGATTATTCCCAATCACATTATATCAAAATTGATCCTGCAACCTTTTAAAATATTTTATTGTATATATGGAGCAGGTTTGCAATATATATCTTGGTTCATAGAGTGGAGGTCAGATAAAGCATACTGTGCTTGCAAAATTAAAAGTTTGTGCTCCTCTTTTCTGATTTTAAGCAAAATGTTGACATTTGAGTTTCAGGTTTCAGTTCTTAACGCTGGCACCTGTGCACAGCTTCAGTGACATCCCATTAGACAATCTGTTTATGGTCGACCACTGGCATATTTTCCTTTTTTCCTTTTTATTTCAAAGTGATCGAAATGCTATGGAATTAGAAATAAATCATAGCCAGTTTTCAGATTGGGTTATTTGAACCAAACATAGAACAACGTACCTACAACTCAATGGCAGATCTCTACAAATGGTGTACTGTTCATAGTGTATGTCTACCACCTTTGTTAAATTGTAGATATTTATTAGAATATGAAATTTTTGAGTTTTTAGGTGCTTTAGAACAATGAGCCCCAGCAAAAAATTTTAAATATTAGGGCTTGTTATCAATCTCTTTGAGCTCTCTTCTTTTGATATTTATGAACACATGACAAAATTGCATATTGATAGGTTTCCTATCTTAGAATTTATTAATTGCTTTTTGTATTGGTGTATTTCCAGGTAGGGCCTCGCTACAATGCTCTCCATGCCTGTGTGTTTATGGGACAGTTGGCTTCGTGCAAACTCATCATGAAATATCTGTGTGATATCGACTTCCTTCAGAGAATGTATGAGACAAAGGAGAGGGCGGAGAGCTACTCCAGACGATTGGTTGACCTTTATCTCAACACACCAGAGAAAATGGTATGCTGTAATTATTAGTATTCCTTAATAGCCATAAGGGTTTAACCTGATTTCGGTAGAATTTAACAATTAAAATGTTTGCTTCCATTTGGATAAGTTGTTTGTATCTAGCAAGGTATTTTTTTGTCAGATTTATCGGATCCAGTTACAAATCACTGCAAAGACTTGAGCATTTATACAGGGGTATATCCAATAATGCACTGAAAGTGACACCTAATTTGTAGGACAGGACATGATGCCTGGTATACGATATTACAATTTTTTTCTGGCAGAAACAACACTATTAATGAATGCCAGGTACTATTTTACACTTGAGCATGGTGAGAGAATGTGAGTACAAAGCCTTTTCCAAGGACTCAACAATGCCCCCACTCAAAGCAGGACTCGAGCCGAGTGTCATACCAACAAGTTCACATGGCCCACATAGTGGGTCTGAAATTTCTTGGGTGTGAGTTTAGTGCCCTATCAATTTTGTCACATTGACTTCCATTCATGAATCAGCTGGGCGAGAGGAGAGAAAATAATAACTTTATTTTCAATTAATGTGTATTGCATGTATTAGAGTACAGTCCTGATGCTTTGGGGATGAGAGATTCCAAAATTATCGCCCTTACTGGACATGCCCAAATTTATTACTACTTTGGGAAGTAATTTTGCTATACTACATTGGTATGTGTTTGTTTATGCCATCAGTTATAACAGGATGAGTCAAATTGCTGTTGTATGTTTTCAATTAATATTTTATGGTAGATATTTAAGACTATTGTTCGGGTAAGCCCATGAGATTGCGAGGGGTTATTCATTCTTGGATCGAAATGTTTCAACTCAAATAGTGATGATGACATTGAAATTTTAATAAAATAAAATAGATATTATGACCTTGTTGTTAAATCCTTCAATCTTATGTAGTCCAATCGCAGACAGAATTTAAATAACTGGTGTCATCTTTTAAATGAAACCTTAAGTGTGTCAAATTTATTATTGACATAAAACTTTAACTTTTTTTTTGGGAGCATTTCACCACACTTCTTCTATTCCAGTTGATAAATGTTGGTAAATCCATCATTAATGGTACTTTGTGGTTTGTATTTAAGGAGCAGAGGAATAAGAGGAAGAAAAAGAAATTAAAGCCGATTTTTGTTAAAATTGTGATATATTTAACCTATTTAAAAGGGGCGTCATTTTTAAGTAAACAGTAAGGATTGTAGAATGTCACTTTAAAGGTGGTGAGAAAATGACGTTACACCTGGGTTTATTTTTCTTCCATTCACCATTTTCCAGTTGAACAAAACTCCACTCCATTTTGCCAGTGAGAAAGGATTAGTAGAAATTGTGGCTTTTCTTGTCAGCTTTAATGCTTGTGATCGGCTTTTACAAAACACAAAGGTAAGATTGATTTTAATTTTCCATTTATGTGCTTTGTCAGAAGCATGTGATTTTTGCATAGCTGCCAACTGTCATGATAAAATCTGGACTGTCCCGATTTGGCAATCAGAGAAAATGTTAAAGAAACCAAAATTGGACTGCTTATGTGTATGAAATGATCCATGCATGTCCCCGGATTATGGTTTTTTGACTAGCAAATTAAAACAAGGAACAGAAAAAACTCTAAATCTAGGTCATATTATATAATATTCCAGCCATACTGCTATTTTGGGTCATGACGGTATTGTGCATTAGGGTGTCCCGTTTGAAAGTTGGCAGCTATGAATTAGAGAATTATGAGGAGAGAGAATTCCCATGTATGGAGTTGTTTTTAAAACATTTTAATAAAAAAAATTAAAAAATTCTGTATACCAAATATTTTCTGGAAATATACATAAACTTGAAATTGTATCACTTCATCTATCCGTCTTGTGTATATATAATTACTTTTATTTTGATTTATTATTTGTTCACACTAATATTGTCTTTATTTTATTTTTTATTTTCTTCTATGCTGATGTAGAAGTTCAATGTCTGGATTGTTCATTGTTTCTGTATTCATGTAAATTAAATTTACTTGTAGTATTTAATTTAGCAATTTCAGAAGCAGATAGTTTATAAATAACAACAATACTTTCTTGATTGTTGTTGTCATTTTTCATTAACATAACCACTCAATTCATAATTCAAGACAGAGATAGTTGAAGGGAAGAATATAAAGAAATGTTTTATATGATAGCAAAAGTTATTGATTAATACATACGATATAACAATAGCTTCATACTTTTAGTATAGAGTCGTGTGAACTTGTGATACTCATTGTTATCTTCACTCCTTCTTTTCTCATATTCTCCATTTCTAAAGTTTAATGCGAATGGTCAGTGAGCTCATGAATATTTTTTTGGTGTGATTTTAGAATACATTACAGCTAATGAACATCCGGAAAAGGGTTCTTGTGCCAGTTACTTTTTAAAAACATTTAACGTGTGCACAGTAATACTCAGTTTGCTAGAGTCTGACAGTATACATGAAGAGGGATAGGGAGGTTGAAAGAAGATGAATTGCCGAAGAAGGAGAAAATGCAGAGGAGGAAGATGAAGGAGAAGATGCAGAGGAGGATGACGAAGAAGATAGAGGAGTGTTGAAGAAGGAAAAGAAGCAGATGAGACCATTATGGTCTAAAAGTCAACTCACCCAGAGATAAAAGTTCTTTGTCAAAGATGTATCCTTTACTGCCTCTAGGCGACGTGTCCGGTGCCCAACTGCGTCGCCTGTGGGTATGGGTGCTATCCAACCGTGATAAGCTGTTGCTGATGAGTTTGTCCTCTACTTTCTGGAACTCTTGGGATTTACGAGTCCTGTTCCGATCCAACTCTGGGACGTTGGTCGCACTGTGGCTGGGGTGGAGGTTAAAACGTTCAGGGACATCAAGGCTGACGGTGCCTTTAAGTTTATTGCCAGTACTCCGGCCTATAGTATTTGAGAGCTTTTGCCGTTGGACCAGGTTTAGAGATTGTGGGTGGTTAGGAATCGTCCTTTGGGAGCAATCACCATTACTTGACAGCTGTCCAAAAATTGTTCTATCGTTTGAATTGTGATTCATGTAATTATTTATGTAGCCATTATTGAGATTATCTGTGAAATCGTCATCCTCGATTTCATTTTCATTATTTAATGTGAATTTTGTTTTTGAAGGTGAATTTGTGTCATCTTCGGGTGAACACGTGTCGTCCTCAGATCGAACTTTGATAGAAGGCACTTCGAGACTAGAGCAGCGCTGGCCCTGTTTGTCAAGTTTTGATTTTTGTGGGTCTGTTTTGTCACCTAAACTCACAGTAGCTCTGAGAGGTATCCTTTGCCGATTAGCCATAACCTGTTTATGTAATACCTTTGCAGTTTTCTTGAGTTCCTTCGGTGACTTTGGAGAGACTGTGTTGTGATTTTGATGATGATGGTCCTCCATTTTCGTCTGCCTTTGGAGTGGAAATCTGTCTGTTTGGTTTGGGGCATAGGGTACTGTTTGTTGCTTTGTGTTTGAGTTATTGTCGCTGAGGCTGCTCGCTGAACTTTGTTCCACTTCCAAGACAGCTGGTTGTTCTTGTTGCTGAAATACAGTCGTTCCTGCATCATTTGCACTAAATGCTGGCGTGGGTATGCTGCTTCGTGTAACATAATTACTCCCAAAGGAATATTGTCTTTCAAGCACTTTGTTTTTGGTTCGTTGTTCTGTCTCACTCCACGATCTGTTTAGAGGTATGGATGATGTTGGTGAAGATCTGGTTGTGGTTTTATTGGTATCATTTGTCACAGGTATTTCATTTGTCAATATCTGTTCGTTCAATTGTCCTGATGGTTTTTCTTGTCCTCCAATCGAATTTGATGACTCCAGCGAAGATTTTCTTAAGAGTTGCCTGTTCAGGTCATCACTGTTTATGCTGGAGTTCAAGGGATCTTCGTCCATTTTGTCGATTTGTATTCCCTTTAACTCGTCATCATCATCCTCTGTAGCATTATTGCTTTGAATCGCCTTCTTGTGCCCTGTCTTATGTGGCAACATGGGCTGGTGTGTTGGGCTCGCCATGGTGGTGACAATATTCAAATTTGTCTCATTTACTTCCAGCGAAGTTGTCCCATCCTATTTGATGATGCCTCTATTATCCCTAAGTTATTTCAGCGCCTTTATTCATGGTTGATGATTTGATGTCTATCTGGCGATAAAAGAGATAATGTTCAATGATTACAATGCGTGTTGTCTGTGCGTAATGAATGATTAATAGTAATAAAATCATTGTATGTGATTTTGTATTTATTTTTGTATACATATATTTATGACTTTATTTGTTTATTTATTTATATTTTTCTATTTTAAAATTATTTATTTTTTTGTATTTAGTTATTCAATTATTTATTTTAACAGTTTAGAAAACTGCTTTCTTCATATTAAAGGCATGATAATGTAGGTCAAACTTCATTATCCTTTAACTAATTTCCTATTCTTAATTTATCATGAAATAATAATATTATTAATGATAATAATAATAATAAAAGTTTCAGATTGTGTCACATGTATTAGGCAATGTAAATTGCTTATAAAAATCTTGAAAAGTGTGTATAAGACAGTGCTGGGCAAAGCAGAATTACATAAAGATAAAGTCATGTCAAAAATTCGGCCTGAATTGACTAGAAGATTTTTGTCTTGTATTTTTTATTTTCCACTTTGTCTTCCACTGTTTGGTAAAAAAAAAAAAAAAAAATACAAATTCAGATTTTTATCTTGCATCAGAATTTTTCACTTTCATAATTTTCAAATTAAATTACGGTGTGTGTGTGTGTGTGTGTGTGTGAGAGAGAGAGAGAGAGAGAGAGAGAGAGATGTAGTGAGACAATACGTCTAGTCTGTGAATGCCATACTTTAAGCCAATTGATTTTCTTATTATGAGCCAGAAATATCTGACCTTATTTAACTATATATTGGTTTTGATGTTAAACCGATTGAACCGGGAAATCGTGGCCTGTCTGAATCAGCTTGTAATCTTATTATTTCACGTTGAGTCTAAAAAGGTCTGCGTGGATGATAAAGTGTCAGACAATGCACATTGAACAATACGGGAAAAAAATAAACATCAAAACAAACAACTATCATTTATGTGCCAGTCCTCTCTCTCCCTCTCTCTCTCTCTCTCTCTCTCTCTCTCTCTCTCTCTCTCTCTCTCTCTCTCTCTCCTTTTTTTTTTTTGGTATATATATTTATTTATCGTCATTGTCAATCTAATTGATAAACCTTCAATTCATGCATCCCCCTACCCATCAACCTTCCCTCCCAGGATTTCACCACCTACACCTACACAGACAGTTCCATGAAAAGTGCCCTAACGCCCATTGAGGTAAGGAACATTTTTTCATATCGGTGACTTTTAGCGACACGAATCAACGCGCCGTTAGACGATGATGATGAGGTAGTGCCATTAGGATTCCATCAATGTATTAATGGATCACGTGATCTTGTAAGCCTATAAGTTCGTTGGTCGTGTTGATACAAGTCACTAACAGAAAATAATTTCAAAACAAGATACAACCTCCACACCTCAACATTTAGAAACACTAACAAAAAAACATCCACAAAACTCAGCGAACATATTTGGAAATTAAAAGACAACAAAATAGACCACAACATTTCATGGAAAATTTTATCTAAAGCAACAGGATACACACCAACATCAAAACAATGTAGCTTATGCCTGGAAGAAAAATATACTATAATCAAACAACCTCATGAAGCCACACTCAACATGAAAAGTGAGATCTACGGAAAGTGTCCCCATCGGCGCAAATTCCTCTTAATTGACTTCAAACCGGAACCACTTCAAGAAACAACAACAGTCAACAAAACAACTCAGTCCTGAAGATGGCAAATTAAGCCTGAAACATTGATGTAGACTGCCCCAAACATTGTGGTAAATATTTTAAATAATAATTCGCTCCATTACTACATGTCGAGCACTTTTCGTACCATATTTGTATCAAACACGATTCAATATCTATCTAGCTAGCTAGCTAGCTAGCTACCTACCCACCTATTTAATTCATTCATTCCTATCTTGAACTGGGCCATCTACTATTCAATTCTAACATCAACCTCCTTGCCACTCATATGCCCATATAATATGTTGAATAAACTCGTAAGGCGCCGTAAAAGCCAATAGATAATAAATAAATCAATATGACACCCATTTTATTCTCACCCCTCTAACCACAGCCCTTCCCCGCTCGCACTAATGTTCTGACCCCTAGATGCTACTTACATCCATCCCTTCCCACTTTTCTGTGGCAACCCCACCCTCATTCCTTCAGCATTCTACGTGTTCATGCATTCAAACACCCCTCCTGCATCTCCCCTGTCTGCCCCTAACGCTTTCTGACGTTTTTATGTTTGACCATAACATACACACAATTTATCCCTAACCTGCCAACCCTCTACTATTTGTTGTCATTCCCGATTTTCATAATTTTCAGCTATTTTCCCGATTTTTTTATTGAAAATAAAAAAAATCTATCACCAGTCATCATCATCAGCACCATCACTATCATCACCACCACCACCATCACCATCTTCTTCTTCTTCTTCTTCTTCTTCTTCTTCTTCTTCTTCTTCTTCTTTTTCATTTAAGTCCCAAGAATTTTCCCGATATTATATCTGAAAAGCGGCCAAGTCTGATATCCTAAGCTGCTAACTGCTCCCATTCGTATTCGTCCCATTTAGGGTATGAGTCTTAGAAGTAGAAAATAAACCAGTAATTTCCTTTCTTTCTTTTCTTTCCTTTTTTTTTTTTTTTGTTACTAAGACTATCATCATTTAAAAAAATAATGTCATCGCTTTTGTTTATACTGTAACAACTGATTCCTACTGTTACTAATGTTGTTGCTGCAGGAACTACTACCACTACAACAATTACTACTACTACTACTACTACTACTACTACTACTACTACTACTACTACTACTACTACTACTACTACTACTACTACTACTACTACTACTTCTTATATTACTACTACTACTACTACTACTACTACTACTACTACTACTACTACCACCACTACTACTACCACCACTACTACTACTACTACTACTACTACTACTACTACTACTACTACTACTACTACTACTACTACTACTACTACTAGTACTACTAGTACTACTACCACCATATTTTTGATCACTTTACTTGATTATTCCCCTCTGTTACCAATTTTCAAAGTCTAAACATTGGCATGTCTGTACAAATTTCTCTCTTATCGATTATCACTTGCGTATCGTACATCATAAATCATCAATTCTCTTTAAAGAAAGTATTAGTATTGAATTGTACTTTTTATGTACTTTGCAATCTCTGGTAGTTAATTTAGTCAGACAGACGTTATACGGCGGGATGGGGGGGGGGGGGGTGATGCATTGGCAGCGAGATGTTTATCGTGTATTTATTTGTTCTTGGGTGATTTGTGGTTTAGCGGATAGACACTTCCATATCTACCCTCAGAACATGCCAAACAGTCGAATCGACCAACCCCACAGTTTGTAACTATGCTGATAGCTTTCCTCGGATCCCGGAAATTTCGCGGAAATTCCCGGATTTGGAGTCAGAGGAGGAATTTCCTCTTTTTATAAAATTACATTTTCCTCAATCAAATGCACTGGCATTAAGAGACTACTAGATGTGTTGTGGAACAAATAAATGCAATTTCCCAATTTCCTGTAGTTAGGGTATCAATGATAGTGTATCATCTCAATAGGATTCAATAGTCTGATGTCACGTGCGCCCAGCAATCAGCAGCTTGGTTCTAAACAAAGAAAAACGGTACTCGGTATTCTTCATGCTGGCGAGAACTTTTACATCTGTCATGTGATCAGAATGTATAAGACTCAAAACATGATCAGATGTTTTTCTCCCCTGGATACGCTTTTATGCTCGCCGGAGAAGTATTTCATAAGGGAGGTAATGGAGATAATGGCGTCCGCCATTGTTCCGATGGTTTAGAACCAGTTACTATGCGTCATTACGAAGGAAGTGACGTCCCGACTGTTGAACCATACTGCTCTATAAGTGGAAGTTAGTGTAGTAAAAATGAGTCTTAACATTTGTCAAAGCTGCTTTCCTCCTTTTCCACTTTTTGTCACCATCAGCACTCTTTTGAGAATTTATCACAATACTTGGAGGCAGTGATGATAATAATTTATTTCATTAATACACCTGACAGCATCCATCTTTTAGGCGAATGCGCTTATCTCCGATTGTGTCCCTAAGTTGTGTTCAACACATTGATATTATACAGTCAATGATCAGGGGACTGAATCAGAAGGCAAACACATCCACTCATTATATATATTTCCAGAGCCTTTGTTAAAATTGTGAGTAATGCTTTTGATCTGTGGGGCCGATTGTCCCAGGTAACAGGCATGCACTGAAGTTGCCTGTGGACGCTATTTCTTATTGGTTGGTGATTGATGAGCTCTTAAGCTCATCTGTATGTCTGTTTTTCCGCCCACCTTTTCTCTCGCTGAGTGTCTCTCCCTTTCTCTTTCACGGTATGTCTGTCTTTCCATCCCTCCCTTCATTCTCCCCCCCTCTCTCTATATCTCTTCCCTCTCTCTCTCTCTCTCTCTCTCTCTCTCTCTCTCTCTCTCTCTATGTCTGTCTGTCTCTATCTATCTATCTATCTATCTATCTATCTATCTATCTATCTATCTATCTATCTATCTATCTATCTATCTCTCTTCCCCTTCTCGACATCTCTCTCTATCTATATCTCTCCCCCCCCCCCTCTCTCTCCCTCTTACTTTTAATACCTTTCCTTTCCCTTCTCTCTTTCTCTATCTCACTTTCATTCTCCCCTTTCTCACTCCTTGTCCTTTCTCTCTCTCCACCAAACCATCCCCCCCCCCCCCCAAAAAAAAAAAAAAAATAAAAAAAATAATCCCCACCATTATTACCATTATTAAGCTTTTTATATCGATGCACGTCAGGAGAAAATATTATTTCGTTTCGCAGCCAAAAAGACCAATAACAATATTAAGAGGAACTTTTTAGTTAATCCGAATGACGTCATCTGTCTTCATCCGTTTGTCAATATTTATTTTCGAATTTCAAACTTATAAACCGCTTTTTTCACATTCCAACCGCTTCGAAATGTGTAAGCTGATTATGGCAAGTGTGAAAATATCGTTCTTGCTTTAATATCGTTTCTCTCTATCTCTCCCTCTCCAAATCCCTCTTTCAATCTCCCTCTCCCTCTGTTACTCTTTCTCTCTTTATCTATCTGTCTATCTATCTCCCCCCCTCCCCCCCCCTCTCTCTCTCTCTCTCTC
Source organism: Berghia stephanieae (assembly GCF_034508935.2). Taxonomy (NCBI): domain Eukaryota; kingdom Metazoa; phylum Mollusca; class Gastropoda; order Nudibranchia; family Aeolidiidae; genus Berghia; species Berghia stephanieae. The sequence goes on from NC_088363.1 coordinate 46,462,571, forward strand.
TCTCTCTCTCTCTCTCTCTCTCTTTCTTTCTTTCTATTTCCATATTTCTCTCTTTCTCTCATTCAAATCCGCCTTTTCTTTTCTCTTCATCTCACCAAGTTGCACTCTTAAAAAAAAAAAAAACACCATTGGTTAACATTTTTCAGAAGTACTCTCATCATCAATATCATCGTCATCATCATCATCATCACCCCCATCATCACCAATCATCATCATGATCATGAGATAAACAGTAATAATACCCCCTCCCCTAAAACACACATATCTCCTCCCCCACGGTCCATTATTACCTGACAACCTCCGACCCCCACCCCCCACACATACACACACCAGGTCATCTCCGTACACAACCATGAGTCAGTAAGGCAGATCGATTAGAATAAATGAGTGTAACGTCATTTCAACCAAACTCTAACAAAGCACTTTTTTCTTTTTCTTTTTTCTTTCAATCTGGCAACATTAAAAAAAAACAACTGGTGATTAGAATGAGTCTCAACCTGCTAAAATATCAAGCCTGAGATTTCATAGATGTTGATTAAAACGTTTTAATATTAACTTGTTGAGTGTTGAGGCGTCGCCTTTGTAAACTTGGGGGTCTCGATACTCAGTTGGTAGAGCACTCGCTTCACACGCAAAGGGACCGAGATCGATCCCGGGTGCAGTCGAGATTTTTTCTGACCCCCTTGTCCACCCAGTGGTGATTGGGTAGATGGGACTCTTAGTTCTGGCGGAAAGTACTTTGCGATAGAGTAGCGTCCTATCCAAAGGATAGCAAGCAATTGCTATTGTCCATTTCACGCTATTGAAACCGGGATGAACTCCGGCTCCATGGGCCTCATGGCTCTGAAGGACTACTACTTTTTCTTCTTCGTTGTAAACTTAAGGCCTGTTACTGACCAACAAATTACGTCACAAAAGAAGACGACTATCAGAAAACGAAAGTAAAAAGCGAGTTGTTAGAACCACTTAAGGAGATAACCGATTTTATTGGTTGAATTATTGATTATTTTATGCAGATTTAAAAAAAAATAATAATTTGGGGGGGGGGGGGTGTTAATATCAGGCTATGGGTTTACGAAGGCTACGGGTTGAGGTCAAATTAAGAGATTGATATTTGAATTATCTCTTGGCGTTATGGTCTTGTGGTATGACACTCGCTTTTGGATCGGAAGGTCATGGATTCGAGCCTCGTTCGAAGCATAGTTGAGTCCTTGGAAAAGACTCTTTACTCACCTTCTCTCACGTACTCAGGTGTAAAATGAGTACCTGGCCGTTAACAGCGTTGTCTCAGTCGGAAAAAAATTGTATTATCGCCTAATAGGCGTCATGTCTCGTTCTTTGTGTTACGTGTTGCTGTTTGTCGGGGACCGTTTGTAAAGCGCTTTAAGCACTTTTAGTGGATATTGCGCGATATAAAAGCTCAAATAAAAGCTAAAATCTTTGAAGTATCTTGCCGGCCAAAATTTCAAAAAGGTGTTTACTTTTGATCAAAAGCGCGACAGATTACTTATCTCATGCACTGTACGTGATGACCCTCCTTGCGTTACAATCATAATATTATGGCATTGTCGTGTCTCATTATCCAAGATGATGTACACGCCCCCCCCCCCCCCACCCCACCCCTCCCATCGTCCCCACAAACAAATAAATAAACAATAAAAAAAAAGAACCAATAAAAAAAACTGTTTCATTCACATCTTTTCAGATTTCTAGCAGACACCAATGCAAACTGGCAACAAGCAAGCCATCGGCATACATCTTTCATATTGTTTGAGAGTAGAATCGAAGCTCGCTTTGAAAGAGTTAAGAAGTTAAAGCAGTGCATTAGTCGTTGATGCTGTCACTTTCTTGGAGGGTGAATTCAGAATTCCCAAAGGCAGTGTATAAATGTCCTGTTTTGAGTGGGAAAGTGGAGAGATAGGGTGAGGCGATACTCCCAAATTAACGAGTGAGACGGAAGTGACGCAAGGAGAGATGGCGTGAGAGAGAGTGGATGTTGGTTTTTAGAGAGAGAGAGAGAGAGAGAGAGAGAGAGAGAGAGAGAGAGAGAGAGAGAGAGAGAGAGAGAGAGAGAGAGAGAGAGAGAGAGGCATTTGTCTTACTGAAGTCGTACCCTATCCTATTGTCTATTTCTTATAGTCTCAGCCTAAAATTCACAATTTCCCTCGTTCTCCTTCTGTCTCCCTCTTTCCGTCTTTCTCTCTCTCCCCCCCCCCTCTCTCTCTCCTCCTCCTCACCCCCCCTCTCTCTCTCTCTCTTTCCCACCCTTTACTCTCTCTTCCTCCCTCCTTACCCCCCTTTTCCTAGAACAGGAAACATCATCAAGCCATTTCTTCAAGACAAAAAGGGCCTCTATGAAATTATCAACAAAGAGCTAAATGAGTTTTTCAATAACATTATCTTTCGTCAGGCATTCTCCTGAGTCAACGGACGGGTTTTTAATTTATTATTTAATTCCATTTACAACACTGCCCCCCCCCCCCACACACACACACACCCACCCACCCCCCGTCTCACCCCGTCCTCCTCACCCCAATGAGAGATTGATAGAGATATAGATAGATAGCTTGAGAGAGAAAGAAATAAGATAGAGAGAGAGGAGGAGGAGAGAGAGAGAGAGAGAGAGAGAGAGAGAGAGAGAGAGAGAGAGAGAGGGGGGGGGTAGGCGTGGTAACAATATCTATTAGTTGTTGGTTAGTTGGCATGGAGTCATCCATTCCTTGGACACTGAGGTCCCTTAGGAGTTGTGTGTATTTCCTGTTTTCCTATCGACAGACACAAGGTTATAGGGCGTGGTGGTGGGGATGATATGGATAGGAGGTTGAAAGACTGTGGTGGAGGTATTAGTGGGATTACCGTTAGCGTTAGGTTTTTGACCAATCAAATCACGGGATTTGTGGCACACATACTCGGACAAAAATAGCTGTTTGCCTACAAACAATAGAGTGAATGTTATTGACGTCAATCATCTCTTTGTTATTGTTTTTTTTTTCAATGCCATTTGGGTGATTTGCGCTCACCATATACTTTCAATAAAGTTCCAAAGTCGTGACGTCACTTCCTCATAATAACGCTCACAGCAGCAGCCAAAAGTGGTTCCTCTTGGAAATCGGGCAAATCGACAGGTCTCCCTCTCCGGGCGGGATGTTGACAATCAGGTGCAAAACATTGAACCGTTTTTTGCAAAGAAAAATTCGATCAATTTGGTTTTTGAAAAGCAAATTATGTTCACTTAGTAAAGACCTGGTTGTGTTTGTTGTGTGTGGAACCAAAAGGGCCGTTGGTAGACAGTTGCGACGTTGCACTCTTTGTCTCTATTAGACTATAAATGTTTAAGGTTACACATAGTTTTGTGTGTTTGTATGAGTGATCAGGTGGTGAAAAGAACATTTAAATTTAATTAAAAAAAAAAAAAAAGAACAAAACAAAAAACAACAAATCAAACTGAAACCATAGTCATCTTGTACTTGCCTATCACCCGAAGCAATCAACCCCAAAGTTTGTCAATATTTGTGCGGCTATGTGGTCTCGTGATATGACACTCGATTTTGGATCGAAAGGTCATGGATTCGAGCCTCGCCCGGCGCATGGTGAGTCCTTGGAAAAGGCTCTTTACTCACATTCTCTCATCGTACTCAGGTGTAAAATGAGTACCTGGCCGGGTCGTTAACAGCGTTGTCTATGTCGGAAAAAAATTGTAATATCGCCTAACAGGTGGCAGGTCTCGTTCTACATGTTACGTGTTGCTGTTGGTCTAGGACCCCTTGTAAAGCGCTTTGAGCACGTTTAATGGATATTGTGCTGTATAAAAGCTTACGTTTTTTTGTTGTTGTTTTATATTTATCACAATAATTTTAACACACCGATGAGGAAATTGCATTGCGACACCTGATAACGCCATGTATTTTTTTTCCAATCACCTGTGTTAAAATTATGAGAGATGCTCACGATCTAAGGGCTGATTGGTTCCTTATGACAGCGAATTTACGATAGCTATGGGCTATGACTTAATCACATACCATCGATACTGATTCATAATATGTGCAGTTCGCTGAGTTTAGCAATCATTGCTTTTGTTTACTGAATATTGACTGTTCGGGCTATCTCTGGTTATGTTCCCTTTCACGTCGAGTTCATGAAATATATATATATATATATATATATATATATATATATATATATATATATATATATATATATATATATATATATATATAGAGAGAGAGAGAGAGAGAGAGAGAGAGCACATTATATGATAATGATGCAGAATTAGAATCCTATTGTTTCATCACGAGAAGGTTTTAACAAGATTGTGTTTCCGTCCCGGAAGTGAAGGGGGGATAACCCCGTCGGCATTTATGTCTATTGTCATTAAGATAATATGATAACCCTTATTGCATTTGTTGCCTTTGCTGCATCTTTGTCGTTCTTATCGTCGTCCTCATCTTACCTAATTTTATCATCATCATCATCATCATCATCATCATCGTTATTATTATTATCATCATTATCATCATTGTTTATATTTTTCTTCTTCTTCTTCTTCTTCTTCTTCTTCTTCTTCTTCTTCTTCTTCTTCTTCTTCTTCTTCTTCTTCTTCTTCTTCTTCTCCTTCTCCTTCTTCTTCTTCTTCTTCTTCTTCTTCTTCTTCTTCTTCTTCTTCTCTTCTTCTTTTATTATTATTATTATTATTATTATTATTATTATTATTATTATTATTATTATTATTATTATTATTATTATTATTATTAATGTTGTTATCATGAGAAAACATCTTTTTGAGGCAAATCTCACCCGCATTGACTGGGATGAAACATTTGGAACGCATGAAATAGCAAGGGACCTATCAGAACGATAGGAGATCACGATCATTATCATCTATTTCACAAAACAGTCAAAAGCTTTCAGCCATTAACATTCCAGACTTCACCAACAATTAAAAAAAAAAAAAACGTACATTCTACCAGGCTTCACTACATTTTCAAATTCCATCAGCCATTCGCAAGAACAAGCAAGAGTTGATCCTGATGCTTAAAATTAAATTTTAAGTTAAGACCTTAAAATTGAGCCAAAATCGATATCCTCGTTGAGGAGATTGGGGGGGGGGGGGGGGGGGGGGGGGGTTCCGATAGCTCAGTTGGGAGAGTACTCGCTTCATACGCAAAGGAGCCGAGATCGTGTGTCTAAAAATAATAAGAGCTGAGTAATGTCAATTTCGTTCCTCCCATGTTCTTATTTCGTGTAATCAATAAGAAGATTAGAACGAGCACGTCTTGATTCTATCTTAACATTCACATTTCATCGTCGACGGACCGGAACAGGAAATGCAGTGAGAACAATGGATGCCTGAAATTGAGGTCTGCTTGTTTCGGAAACGATGTGTGAGTCGGGGTGTGGTTTTAATTTACACATGCATCGGAGGTTATGGACAATTCGTCTATCTGACTGTATGCATCTGCCTGTTTATCTGTCCGTCCGTTCATCCATCTATCTATCTATCTATCTATCTATCTATCTATCTATCTATCTATCTGTCTGTCTGTCTGTCTGTCTGTCTGTCTGTCTGTCTGTCTGTCTGTCTGTCTGTCTTGTCTATCTATCTATCTATCTATCTATCTATCTATCTATCTATCTATCTATCTATCACTCTCTCTCTGTATATATATATATATATATATATATATATATATATATATATATATATATATTATATATATATATATATATGGATAATCTTTCTGTACGTCCCCTCACTCCTTCCTTTCCATGCCTTTCCATCCCCGAATCATGATAAGCGCGTTCAATACGTTATGATGAATACTAAAGCTGGCCAGCACAAAGGGGTGATTATTCTGCATTGTCTATAATATAATAATATATATTATATTCCGTGTTATATAATATACAGATAGGCCTGAAAGATTATATTATGAATTGACGTTGATGAGGTGAGGTGGATAAAAGCTAATACACAATGGCTATTTCTTTTTTGTTTTGTACGGATGGTTCTTGTGTAAGCTAAAGCCTGGTTTGGTTCGATGTGAGATGTTGTTGGGAAGGTTATTGTCGTTGTCATGTTTATCTTTATCACTGCATCTGTATCGTTATCACCAACGATTGAAGTGGGTATTATTGCCCTGTTTGTGGGTGAAAGAGAGAATTGCGTCAACGACTTAATGAGGCAAGGTGAACGGTTTTTGTCCATGTGTGGCATTAACATTATAACGCCACACACTCCGACACGAAATGTATATATATGTATATATATATATATATATATATATATATATATATATATATATATATATATATATATATATGTATTTATATATATGTATTTATATATACATTATTAACAATAATTTTAATTTATTTATATATGTTTACCGCTCCTTTACCATTAAGTCGAGCAATTTTATCTCGTGGTTTTTATTTATAAACTTTATATATATATATATATATATATATATATATATATATATATATATATATATATATATATATATATATATATATAATATCGTTCATAACCAGTCATGTTTTATTTTCCACCCTCTGGAGTTACATTTTATAGTTAATACATGTAATTTTTCTTTTGTAAATATCGAAATATCGATTATTACCCTATCGTGGAATGATAATTTGTATCTGACATTTCACACTGATCCATTCATAGCCAATGGGATTAACTCGTTTATTTCCGTGACATTTTATGCGAAATCATTTCGTCACATTCAACACTTACTCCAGTTTTTCGTTTCTCGGTGAAATCTTAGATCCCACGACTTAAAATTGTAGCATCTCCTAAAACTAAATTTAAATTCATACATTGGTGATAGGCTTCTAATGAAATTAGGACCCACGATATGGAACGATCTCCCTCAGTCTATGAGATTTTCGAACTCTACAGAGATATTAACCCCCCCCCCCCACCCCCCAAAGAACCCCGCTTAAAATTATATCTTGTCACTAAATACTTCGACTAGATATCTACCTGATTGAATTTTAATGTATTTTATGTGACTTTGTCTATGTATTGAACGTTTTTGATGCCCTTTTCGTGTTCTTAATGTTTTGATATTGGTTGATTTGGTCTAGCAATGTTATTGTATCCTAGAAAAACAATGTTGTGTTGTTTTAGAAAAAAATCGTTAAGCGCATTTATGTTTCGACGAAAGGCGTTATAAAATATGCTTCTTCTTCTTCTTCTTCTTCTTCTTCTTCTTCTTCTTCTTCTTCTTCTTCTTCTTCTTCTTCTTCTTCTTCTTCTTCTCCTTCTCCTTCTTCTTCTTCTTCCTTCTCTTCTTCTTCTTCTTCTTCTTCTTCTTCTTCTTCTTCTTCTTCTTCTTCTTCTTCTTCTTCTTCTTCTTCTTCTTCTTCTTCTTCTTCTTCTTCTTCTTCTTCTTCTTCTTCTTCTTCTTCTTCTTCTTCTTCTCCTTCTTCTTATTGTTTTTATGAACGAGAATGTGTTTGTGTGTGCGTGTGTGTTTGTGTATGTGTGTGTGTGTGTGTGTGTGCACAAAAACAAAAGCCTAAAGAAGTAATGGTGATGTTGATGATGATGGCGATGATGATGATTATCACAATGATGATGATGAAAATAATAAAAATCCCTGTTATCCCCCCCCCCCTTTTCCTCCTACCATATTCCATCGTTACCCTTAATCGGAATCGACTATCTTTTATTTATCGAAAAGATTATCCGTTCCATCGATGTGTCTATGATGGAAGACTAGCAAGGTAATCATTAGTTTAATCATTTCTCGTTCTTATATTTAGACCTGTAAATTCTCAGTCAATTAACTGAAATCAGTCAATTCGTCAAATTCAAATATTTTTAAAAAGGGAAGAAAGAAATGAATAAAGAATGAATTCACGAATCGTAGTCGATTGACTGTAAAGTTAACTAGGAATGTTCCACAGCCCCACGCATAGCTCATGGGCCGTTTATATTAATGATGGATATATATTGTCAAGGCTAAGCGACGCTTTTTAGAATTGCCGTGTCTGAACACACCCCAGTGTATTTTCACCATAGAATTAAACGAATGAGAATACGTACGAAGCCTAAAAAGTGTCCACCAATGAAAGCATTCAGCGCCATTTTGTTGTTGGCTGAGAATGTAGTAATTACCATTCATTCGGTATCTATGTCAACATAACGACACAAGAAAAACAACAAACAATATCAAAACCCACAATAAAATGTTTCAGAACTGTTGCGTATATTTATGGCACAACGAAGCTGTCAAAAATGAAGTTAGAGAATGTGTGTAATCATGTATTATAATAACCTGTAATGTGTTTTCCAACCACCACATCATCTACTACTACAACCACCACCACAATATTATCACTAACACTACTACTACAACCACCAGCCCCACATCATTATCACTACCACTACTACTACACCACCAGCAGCACATCATCATCACTACCACTACTACAATCACCACAACCACATCGTCATCACTACCACTACTACTGCAACCACCACCACCATATCATCATCATTACCACTACTACCACAACCACCACCACCACTACTACTACAACCACCACCACATCACTACCTCAACTACTACAACCACCACCACAATAGCATCACTACCACTACTACTACAACCACCACAACCACATCGTCATCACGACCACTACTACTACAACCACCACCATATCATTACCATTACCACTACTACTACAACCACATCTACCACCATATCATTACCATTACCACTACTACTACAACCACCACAACCACATCGTCATCACTACCACTACTACTGCAACCACCACTACCACCATATCGTCACCATTACAACTACTACTACAACCACCAAAACCACATCATCATCACTACCACTACTACTACAACCACCACCACATCATCATCACTATCACTACTACTACTGCAACCACCACCACCATATCATCATCATTGAAATATTTTTTTTTTTTAATTGAGCTTTATATAGTGCAATATCTACTAAATGTGCTCAAAGCGCTTTACAAGGGGTCCCTGGTCAACATTTAACATGTAGGACGGGACATGACGCCTGTTAGGCGATATTACAATTTTTCGGACAAAGACAACTCTGTTAACGGCCAGGTACTCATTTTACACCTGAGTACGGTGAGAGAATGTGAGTAAAGAGCCTTTTCCAAAGACTCAACTATGCGCCGAGCGCGAGGCTCGAACCCAGGACCTTCCGATCCGGAAGCGAGTGTCATACTACTAGACCACATAGCCGCATCATTACCACAACTACATCAAACACCACCACCACATCATCATCACGACCACTACTACTACAACCACCACCACCACCATATCATTACCATTACCACTACTACTACAACCACCACCACATCATCATCACTACCACTACTACTACAACTACGATCATCACCACCACCACATCATCATCACTATTACTACTACAACTACAACCACCACCAACACCACATCACCTCACTAACACTCAGTACTACAATCACTACCATTAGGTTTTGGAGCTTTACTTCATTTGAAATAAGGAAACTTCGGAATTGTATTTGGCATTGTGTTTATATATCATAATATAATTCTAATCAGTTATCTATTTAGAACTAGATACTATACAATATGTATGCCAAATACCACCCCAATTCCCCTTTCTTGTGTGCGGGAATTCCTCTTTCGGCATTGAAATTGAGTGTGAGAGAGTCATCACTACACACATAAACAACAGAAACAATTTAAAAACAAGACTATGACACGCAACCACTCACACACGAGGCTATACTATTTATCCTTTTCTCTATATAGAATAGGACAAGACAAACAATAGCTTGACTCTCGCTACACTTCGCATTGATGTTTGTCGTCTCACGAGTTCAACTCTCGGTCGACCTGTCAATATTCCTTTTTGCCTCGGACGTAATCATTAATAGAATGTTGTGTGGTTTTGACCGTGAAGAAAACCTTAAGAAGTCACATTTATATCATTTTAGAGAGATCGTTTTGAATAATTTTGAGTTAAACGAGCGAGCAGCAACTTGTTTTCATGAACGGCCGATCAGCGCTTGTTTACTATAGTAACGCGATTCCCAGCCAACATCAAAATGGCGGATATTTTTCTCATCGAGGCCGCTGGTTGGTTAGCCAATAAGAGCACCGTACGGTTTCCATTGGGTAAATTCCTTGATTTTCACACAGCCTTCGTGAAATTATTTTTTCACTTTCGAAACCTGTCGTAGCCAATTTTAACTGAGCCGCCGAGCGATAAATTTCACTGTTTCGTCTAAGCCAAAATTGACCACATTTACTTGAAGGACAGGAAAAGTATGAGAAAGAAAAATTCGAAACACCGGAAGTTCGTTATGTAGACACCTTCAAATCGAAAGTTAAATGATTGCTACAAGCACATCTCGATTACCTCATGTTGTAAACAAACTGGTTGACCGTTTCTAAGTTTCTTCACTGATTGGGTACCTAATTACAAGGAACAATGGTAAGTAGCCTAATTAATTCCCTCGCAATTTAGTTTTCTGCCATTGCTTTGCTCAAGTGAGCTTGCTGTTTACCTTTCATTTTGATTCTTTGGATTTTACCGCGACGACGAATTACGAAGAGTTTCAGTTTCAGTCAATTTTTATAGAGCTCATTTACAGGTCTATATATAATATAGCCATGGGCTACGGAATTACTATTTATTTGTTCCAGTTCCAGACAATTTGTGAGGGGAGTGCGGAAAAGACATTGAGTGAATTCAACTTCGTAGTATGGTTATTGGGGGGCTGTTAGTTTTGACATTCCTCTTCCGGTTCCAAACTTCTTTGGAGTGTGTATGTAACCAATATTTCGGAAGACTAATAATGAATATGTTACATATTGAAATATGGTGGCTTAACTATTTTAGTAGCAAGGTGTATAGGCAGATTCTTAAGATTACGGGACGTAAACGAGCGAGGATGGATGATCTTTATGGCGACCAGCATATAATTAGACTAGAAAATACGATGCCATCATTCTGGAAGGTATGAATACAGCCCTCCGGAAGAGTGGTTTTACACTTCCAATGGGATTAGAACAAGTTTTTTTTACGTCACACCTTTGTTCCCAATTGCACGCTACTCTCTGCATTTGACGCCGGTCTATTATAATTTCCAAGAAGGTACCTTGGGCCATATTTCATGTATAAACAATTAAGGACGAAGGTAAAATTTAACAGAAAACAAGCCAGACTATCCAGTCATTATTTTTTTTCCTGGTGCCAGCGACATCTGGGACTGACAATAGTCTGATTACTTCACACTCTACCCCCTCACCCAGATACACACACACACGCGCAATCTCTCTCTCTCTCTCTCTCTCTCTCTCTCTCTCACTCTCTCTCTCTCTCTCTCTCTCTCGCTGTCTTTCTTTCTTTCTTTCTCACACACTATGTCTCTCACACGCAAACACACACACACATACACACACACACACACACACACACGCACACAGAAAAGACCAATCGTTTCATTTACGACAATTTACGACATCTTCTCACATCTTTCCCCCCATTTAGATTCTATTTTGGGCATCGTCACATAACGCTATTACGTAATGTAAGTGAATTTAAAATTAACGCAATGCTACAACTTTAGTAGCAGTGTGTTATCTGTTAGCATCTTAAGTATCTATTTCAGGTCTGCGCCATAATAAAATAATCCATCGACTTATCGGTGTTTTTTTCTAGTTTGGTTTCCACTTGACGCCTCGTGGTAAGACTTGGTGGCTCAAGTTCGATTGTACTCAACCAATAGATCTGTTCAACAAGATGTTCAAGGGACGTCTTTTTGTGCGCAAAACTGATCATGTTGTTATATTATTATTCTTTAACCCGTTAACTGCCGTACTCTGGATAAACACGTAATTTAAAATGTGGCTTGTCACTCGTGCTTCAATTACCGATCGATTTTAATTACCCCCATTTTGGCAAAACTTTCAAATCCTGAAAACAGTATTATTAAATTTATATTATTAAAACAAGAATCTAGAGCGTTTATACTAAACGTGCTCATAGCGCAATACAAGGGATCCGTAGCTAACAGCAACACTTAACATTTACGATAAGACATGACGTCTGTTAGGCAATATTACAATTTTTTTTTCGGGCAGTGACAACGCTTTAACGGCCAGGTACTCATTTTACACCTGAGTACTGTGAAAGAATATGAGTAAAAGCTTTTTCCAAGGTTTCAACTATGCGCCTCCTAAAACGTGTTTCGAACCCTGGACCTTCCAATTCGGAGTCAGCAGCAGCTTCTTCTAATGGCTCTCACACTACTATGGTATGACTATCTATTCAGGACGTAAATTCACCACCGCAATCGTGTGCGGTCGCGAACCTGCCCGGAAGCTTCGTCAGAACGCACCGTTCAACTAAATGTTTTGCGGTTTCGGGCTCTTGACCACAATGGGTACATGTTGGACCGGTGGCAAGCCCCCACTGATGAAGTGAGCATGCCACGAGGCAGGTTCTCGGTTGAGGCCGATTGGCTGCCACCAGCAACATATATTTATATGTAGTGTTTGGCTGCCATCCAATGTCTCCTCTGTGTTGCTGGTGGAAAAGCCTGGCAACTTCTCCCCCAGTTTCGAGGAGTCGATGTCCCCGCTCCCTGGAGGGATTGAATTCGTCAAAACCGACTTCCATTTCGTATATTAGCTCTGTCCGAAATCAGGGAAGAATGGTTGCCGGGACTTATTTTGGCTCGAAACAAGGGCACCGTCCATTATGCGCTTGTAATCGTCTCCCGCGGGACATCGGGGGCTGGATTTCCCGACACTATATGCATGGACTTGCGAAGTTTTACATCTACCTTCTCAACGTTCTTGCTTCTACCCCACACTGGAGCACAATAGTCCGCGGTGGAGTAGCGAGTTTCATACCACAAGACCACATAGCCGCACAGTTTACCTGCACGATGAATACTCCAAAAGGCAACATTCAATTGATAAAATAATGATAACTGTGCATCTTGTATTTTATACCTCTGTTCCCTAACATGACACCACCTTAAAGGTCCTATCAGACACACTGCCACTTTTGTGATTTTGTGGTATGACACTCGCTTTCGGATCAGAAGGCCCTGTGTTCGAGTCTCGTTCTGATTGGCGCGTAGTTGAGTCCTTGGGAAAGACACTTTACTTACATTCGCTCACGGTACTCAGGTGTAAAATGAATACCTGGCCGTTTACAGCGTTGTCTCAGTCTGAAAAAAAAAATTAATATCGTCTAACAGGCGTCCTACATATTTTGTATTGCTGTTGGCAATGGACCTCTTGGAAAGCTCTTTGAGCACGTTTAGTGGATGTTGCCTATATAAATGTTCTTTTTATGTTTTTTTTTATGTGCTGAATGTCGTAAAATTGAAAGAATACTTATTTTAAAAAATGAATAGATAATAATATTTTTCTATATTTCTAACTACTTATTGACTCATCACGTACCAAAAGGTAAAATTGTGTGACAGAGATACGTTTTTCAAAATAAATTTCCAACAAATACAAATTAAGTCGCCAAATCTTTCATTTAACTCACCGACTGAAAGATCCATGTGTGCGATAACCAAAGGTAACATCGACTAAACTACACATTACCTTGATTCCCATCCAGCAGCCAATTAAATTGCAATCTTTAACCAATTTATATTAATGTGTTTAACGACAGTGATGATGTTTAACTGTAATTCATCCTAAGATAACACGTCGTGTTTTCAAGTTCATTGCAATTATCGTCATTAATCAAGAGGAAATGAAGGGGTCTGATTTTTTTGATTTTTTTTTTTATAGATGCACGCATCTCTTCCACACGTGCACACTAGCACACGCGTGGTTTTGACGGTTGATGTTTACACATGACGTCTTATCCGAACAAGCGTTTTGCTTACTTATTTATCCGAACCAGCGTACACATGACGTCACGCAAACAAGCTGATTAAATTTGCTCGCACTTCGTAGTTAATTAACCACTGATCTTTTAAGGACTCAGGTCTAAGGGGATAAAAAAAAAAAAAAAAAAGAGGAGTATGTTAACAGTGATCTCTATATACTTTCGTGAATTCAAGCTACGGAAACCGATTCTAAGCTTCAACGTGAACTTTTATGATGCCCACTGAATGGATTCCATTCGGAGGAAGGAGCAGAGAGGGAGGTAGGGGATATATATATATATTATATATATATATATATATATATATATATATATATATATATATATATATATATATATATATATAGAGAGAGAGAGAGAGAGAGAGAGAGAGAGAGAGATAGAGAGAGGGAGGGCCAACATGAGGAAGTTAGTTTTGGAACACAAGTGGTAATCAGGAGGTCTGAGGTTCGATCCCCAATGGAGGCTGACGTTTTTAGTGACCCCCCCCCCCCCCTCTGTATTTTGGAAGGGTAAAACCACTCCTCCGGAGGACTGGATACACACATTGTGTAGTTGATTTTCGGATTTCAGAGTAATGGCATCTTATTTTCTAGTCTAAATAATATACGCTGGTCGTCAAGAAAATCATCCATCCTCACTCTTTTACGTCCCGTAATCCTAACGATCTGCCTATACACCCGCCTTTAAAATTGCTATGCCGCCTTGTGATTCACTATTTAACCTATTCATTATTAGTTTCCTGAAGGACTGGCTACATACACACTTCCAATGATTTTGGAACCAGAAAAGTATGTGGGACATCAGGACTTTTTTTTTTAACCCCATCCGGCATGGAGTCTCCACAACGCTGGAGATAGGATAGGAGGACAGTGTCCGCTTAATGACCAACGTCATACCGTGTAATGTTGGACGATAGATTGGTGATCAAAATACATTAGGTACACCTCTTGTGGTCTGTCCACTCACGGATTATGGCCTTAGTGACTGGCGCGCTTTCCAAATTCGATTAAACTTTTATATTTTTTATCCTCCTCAAACCAGGGCGCTCCCCGCATTTAGTGTTCCTTATTTCAGTTTTAGGAAAGGGGATGCTATTGATACGATAATAAAAAAACAAGGACGAAAGAAGTAAAAATAAACCCCCCAAAAAAACAAACAACAACCCAAAATAAAACAGAAAAACAAAACAAAACACAAAAAAAAAAAACAACAACAAAACAAACCATAAAATCAAAGCAAAACGTTGTAGCAGCAGGAGGAGCAAACAGTTGCGTTGCCATGTATGATAACTACTTGGCGTAAAAAGAGTTCTATTGTAATATCGCCTAGCAGGCGTCATGTGTTCCAACGTGTTGCTGTTATGTTAGGGAACTCATGTAAAGCGCTTTGAGCACGTTTAGTGGATATATAAATATATATATATCTATATAAAAGCTCAATTTCTTCATTTGTTGTTTGTTGTTGTTGATTTGTTGGTTTTCTTTTCTCTCTCCCTACCTTCTTCTTCAAAATGTCATTATACGTAATATAACTTGGTCGATATTGACAATCCTGTCTGTTAGCAATTCTGCCGTACTCTTGAAAAACCCATATTTGAAAATTTGGCCAGAAAACTCGTCCTTCAAATATCGATCGATTTAAATGACCCTCATCTTGGCAAAAAAAAACCCTCTCAAACCGGACTTCGCGAAGTCCCAGGTTTGAGAGCTTTTGCCAAAATGAGGGTCATTTAAATCGATCGATATTTGAAGGGCGAGTTTTCTGGCCAAATTTTCAAATATGGTTTTTTTTCCCGGAGTAGGACGGAGTTTTGTCCCAAGGCAGTCATAAAATGGTGCAAACCAAAGCCATAAAATAATATGCATGATGATAGCCATGTTAAGTATTTGATTGAATCGGTAGAAGAAACAAAACAAAATAAAAGAACATAATATATCATAGAATGCTTGTCTAGTTCCATTGGGTCCCGAGATCTTAGTTGGTAGAGCACTCGCTTCACATGCAAAAGGACCAGGATCGATCCCGGGTGAAGTCGAGCTTTTTTCTTTTCTTTTTCTAACCCCCCCTGTCCACCAAGTAGTGTTTAGGTGGCTGGGTCTGTTAGATCTGGCAGACATTACTTTGGGATAGACTAACGTCCTATCCAAATAGTAGAGTGCGATAGTATTGTCCGTTCGTGTGGCTATGTGGTCTTGTGGTATGACACAAGGAAGGTCCTTGATAAAGACTCATTACTCACATTATCTCACTGTACTCAGGTGTAAAATGAGTACCTGGTCGTTAACAGCGTTGCTTCTGTCCGAAAAAATCGTAATATCGCCTAACAAGCGTCATGTCTCGTTCTACATGTTAAGTGTTGCTGTTGGCTAGGGACCCTTTGTAAAGCGCTCTGAGCAGGTTTAGTGGATTTTTCGCTATTATAAATGCTCACATTTTTTGGATTTTTTTTTCACTTGGTCCCTTTGCATGTGACGCGAGCGTTCTGCCAACTGAGCTATTGTTCCATGCTCTATGATGAATATTTATTGATGTGTCGGTGTTTTCCCTTCAGTGTTTTCAGATACATTTTTGGCAGTCCCGTCCATAGTTCATAAGCATACTGGTTCGCCTGGGTTTCAGACAGACTAGTCCCCCCCCCCCCCCACTCCACACACAAACACATACTCCTTTCTTGAGAAAAATGTTATTCTATTTTGGTCCAATATTAGACATCTAAGTACGTTGTTGGTTGTTGGTGTCCCAAGAAAGCAATAAAATGTGGAACAACAAAGCTATGATATAACACGCAAGCATGTTGATGGCTATGTTAACTATTTGATTGAAATGGTACCAAAAGACCACACAATAATATTAGGAATTATTATTCTTCATTCTTCGTAATGGTTATTTGATGTGTTACCCTAATGACACGCATTGCTAATGGGTTTATTTCTTCTGTCTTGTTCAGAGTGAGGAACAGAAATTAATCTAGCTCACAAATCTCTCTCTCTCTCTCTCTCTCTCTCTCTCTCTCTCTCTCTATCTCTCTCTCTCTCTCTCTTTCTCTCTCTCTCTCTCTCTCTCTCTCTCTCTCTCTCTTTCTTTCTCTCTCTGCCGCTCTCCACTCCCAAATGGCTATACACGCTAGATCTACCTGCTTGATATTAAAAGAAAATTCGTAGTTTTCAACGGAAAGTATACCACTGGTCAATAAAGGTACCTTTATCGATGCGCACTTATTTGCAGGTCTAATAACCCAAAGTGTTATAGGCTCATTGTTGTAATGACATTTTTTTCGAACCAACGCAGAATATTATTACAGCAAGTTTGTCGACCTGCAAATATGTAAACTTAGGCCTTTCTTACAAGTTTTATCGAATTTGAAATTATCTTTGGAGACTTTTAAGGAAAACTGGGCTTCCCCATTACATTTCAAAATTTATATAAATGTTCACTTTCTCTCACTTAAGGAAAAAAAAAGAAGTCCAAGCCAAGTGTTATTCGGTGCGAAGTGTCGATAAGTGTCTAATGTTAAATCGTTTAATCTGAATAAAGATTGATCTTTGAACAAAAGAGGTTGAATGCTTTTGAAAATGGCGTTTAAGTAACTTTAATAAATATTTTTTTTAATATAATGCAGGATAAGGCTCTTGTCCCTTAAATCGAACATTAAAATATTTTTTTTCGTAATTCTTTGAATTTTTCGGAGAGGTTGGCAGGTTTTCATTACCGTACGCTTGGTCAATGTATAAATATAAATATAATATAATGCATTTTTATAGCGCCTAACATTCACAGTTATCGTGCTCTGTTTGTGACGCTTTACACAATAGAAACGGACCAGCAGCAACATACAAATTCATGACAAAAATTTATGGTCAATATTGAACAACCCCTTATTATTATGTCAACCATTCATTGTCCCTAGGGCATTTATGGTAGTTGGGACAATGTGGTATCGCACGATGATGATAGCCATGTAGAATATTTGATTGGATCGATACCAAATATCGGATGATAATTAAAGGATTGTCCAGTTCTATGTTTCATGCTGATTATAATTTATTTATGATGTATTGCGTGTCTTGTTTCGCAGTGACTGTCTCTATTCTACTGACACAGTTATGGATTTGCGTCATAGGTCACAATAGGGAAGTTTGTGTAGCATACATTTGTCACAATTACCCCCCCCCCCCTCTCTCTCTCTCTCTCTCTCCCTCTCTCTCCATATCTCTCGCTCTCTCTCTCTCTCTCCATTTCTCTCTCGTCTCTATTTCTCTCTCCCGTCTCCTCTATCTCTCTCTCTCTTTCTCTCTCTCTCTCTCTCTCTCCCCCCTCTCTCTCTCTCTCTCTCTCTCTCTCTCTCTCTCTCTCTTATATATAATATATATATATATATATATATATATATATATATATATATATATGAGCCAAGGTCAAAAGGTGCCCGCCTGATACCAGTGTTAAGAAAATTTGATTTTTACTTAATTATGGGCTGTTTTCATTGGGTTAATGCTTGTAATCAATTGATAATATGAAGAAGAGATAAAATGAGATAGCTCAACATACTCTGTTCAACAGAATATGAAATAAACAACTTGAAAGTGAAATTTGAATGCTGTTTGGCATGTGCTTAGAACGAGGTCAACGCATCACCTTTTTAGAAATCATGTAGAAATTAAATGTGATGTTTTAGCTCACGTGATTGAAGTTTGACTAATAGCATAAAGTCAAAATTTACTTTTAAACGCGATTGCAGTATATTACATAGCTGATTAAGTTTCATAAAGAGTTCTTAAAAAGTTGGTGTTGCTTGTGACCTTTGGTGTCATCAAACACAGCACAATTCTAAGACTCGACACGAAACTTTAAAGCTCATGTTTAATGTTTATAAAATGTTTTATTATGAGAAAAAAGCATAGATTTACTATCTGAACTCAAATCTTGGAGTAAATGTATACCGTTGTGCCGATATTGAGGTTTATTGGTTTTGGTGTCATTTGTCACAAGCAACACTGCATGCGTGAACACGTGGAAGTTTGTTTCGTTAAATGGCGATTCGCAATTTTGATCCACCCTTCTTACCAGTCTTTGAAGTGCAGCACTTTTATTTGCCTTTCCAGCCTGGCTCCGGGCAGAAAAGGTAAGTTGAACTTTGGTGTCATCGCTATTTTACATTGTCACAAGCCACACTTGATATTGGATATTATAAAGTACCACCAAAAAATTATGTTTTCAGCTGTTATTCTATTTACAAATATGATATTATGACATCTCACATAAGACTGATTTTGACACAGTTAATTATTTCCTTGTAATTCTAATTTTTTTATGTTTCAGGGTTGTATTAATCAAGAAAAAGACAAAACTCAAGCTTTTGACGAATCCAGATAAAAGACGGGTTGTCAAGAAATTTGATTTGATTTACTATTAACACACTAAATTACTACAAACTAGCAGATTTGAGCAGTAGGGCGGTTGTACCGTATGGTTACATGAATTCATTACCGTGGCTGATATTTATCTAGTGTTTGTGTGACTTTTGGTACTTTTTGTGACCATTGGTGTCATTGGTTAAAATGTCACAGATGACACTTAAGTTTGAAGTTTCTAATGTATTTCTGTTTTCATGTTCTTCAAAACTTGAAATGTCATTGAATTACATTAAACAGGCTATATTACATGTGTTCAGTTGCTATTCTTGATTTATTGAGGCAAAATTGCGTTCTAGTGCCGATTTTGACCAAAGTAATAGCAACAATGGTATTACTAATTTCTAAGTATATTTCCAATTTGAAAGTATTTAGTTTCTTAAAATATTATTGAATTTCATTTTAGAGTAGGTTATTGTGATTTTTTGACTGAAAATAATGATATACTATGGACGAAAGTGTGATTTGGTGTTGCTTGTGACATAAGTAATGGTGTCACCGGTCTTATGTCACAAGTCACATTCAGATTCTCTATTTTCCATGTATATTTCTATTTTTGAAGTCTTTGGTTTCTGAAATATTATTAAATTCCATATTTAACTGTGGTTATTACACTGGTTTGACTGAAATTAATGATATATTGTCGAAATTGCAATTTGGTATTGCTTGTGACATAAGTAATGGTGTCATCGGTCTAATGTCACAAGTGACACAATGTCGCTAAATAAGATATGCTTTGGTCACATTATTTCCCAACATTTTATTCCAAAAGTTTCTGAACATTGCTGGTAATAAGCATATGCAATATTGTTGTTGTTGTTAATGTACAAACATTTTTATGAAATAATATATTTGCATTCTATGTTGCTTGTGACCGATGACACCAAAAAGCAACATTTTCTCCAATAGTTGGTAATATTATTGTACTATGATTGTTGTTGATTGTGTCTTTTTGTCTATAACTTACTAAATAAAGTTTGATACTCAACAAAAATCATTTGGTTATTGAGTTTTTTGTCTCATTTTGGTGTCACCGGTCACAGGTGACACCAGCAACCTATAGGTATTGTTGACGATATTGTGCTGCGTTAGACCTTAAAGTTATCTAAAGGGCCTTTGATTCATGAAGTACAGGGTTTTTGCTACACATATAGAAACATGAATGGACTATTATGTCACTTTTATTTTGAGAAAAAAAATTGGCACCTTTTGACCTTGGCTCATATAATATATATATATATATATATATATATATATATATATATATATATATATAATATATATATATATATTATATATATATATATATATATATATAAATTAGTAGTAGTAGGCATCCTTCCGTCTCAAGAGACGATGGTTTGCGCCCTGTATGGCTTTAGTCTCATCAGTCTTGTTGAGAGCAACGACGGGTGTGACTCAGCAGACCAATCCTTGCATGGCAGTCTCTACCGCAGTTGTTGCACACATAGTTTGACTGTGTGTTTGGTATTTGGATCTGCTGTCTCTCTTTCCTCCTTGCTCTCCTCTCCTCAAACTTCATCTTTCTCCTCTCCTCACCTCTCTTCACTCCCTCCATCACCGCATATCTCCAGCCGTTGCGGTCGTCAGCAAGCGACTCCCAGGTGTTTGAGTCGATGCCTGTCAATTTCATGTCTCGTTTGCAGACATCATAGAAGCGCAGAGCTGGACGGCCAGTTGGTCGACGTCCAGAAGCTAGTTCACCGTACATGATGTCTTTGGGTATGCGTCCATCGTCCATCCTGTGTACGTGACCAAGCCATCGCAAACGTCGCTGGCAGAGCATGAGATGCATACTGAGGGAGTTCGCTCTTTCTAGCACTGCATTGTTAGTGAGTCTGTCCTGCCACCTGATGCCGAGAATTCGTCGTAGACAGCGAATGTGGAAGTTTTCCAGGCGGTTCTCCTGTCTGGCATATGTTGTCCAGGATTCACTGCCATACAGTAGGCTACTGAGTACACATGCCTGGTATACTCTGAGTTTGGTATTCAAAGTGAGTTGGTTGTTGGTCCACACTCTCTTGCTCAGTTGTGCCATGACAGCATATATATATATATATATATATATATATATATATATATATATATATATATATATATATATATATATATGCACAACAACACACACACACACACACACACACACACACGCGCGCGCGCGCACTCACATCCACATACCAATACTCTCTCTCTCTCTCTCTCTCTCTCTCTCTCTCTCTCTCTCTCTCTCTCTCTCTCTTTTCTTTCTCTTTCTTCAAGACAGGATGGATTCAAAAAGTGATGATTGTGTTCTGTATGTCTTTTCAAATCTTGCCAAGTTTTGTTGCTGTTGTCGTTGTGGTCATCGTCGCCGTAGTCGTTGTCGTTATTAATGTTATTTTATTTTTATAAGGAGTGCGGCTATGTGCTCTAGTGGTATGACACTCGCTTTTCGGATCGGTAGGTCCTGTGTTCGAGCCTCGCTCGACGCATTGTTGAGTCATTGGAAGAAGCTCTTTACTCACATTCTCTCACCGTACTCAGGTGTAATGTAAGTACCCGACCGTTAACAGCGTTGTCTCTGTCGAAAAAAAAATGTAATATCGCCTAATAGGCGTCATGTCTCGTTCTACATATTACGTGTTGCTGTTGGTCGTGTACCCTTTGTAAAGCGCTTTGAGCACATGTGGTGGATATTGCGCTATATAAAAGCACACGTTACCGAGAAAAAAAATATTAAAACCCAAATGTAAGTGTAAGACAGGGTGATATTGATAATCCTACATTTTTCGAAATAAAACACATTAGTTGTTGACTCAGCAATCCACGATTATATATAAACAACCGACTGTTGGGTTCATCTGGTGTCTCGAACAGTAATGAAATATTGATTGGCGAGAAATGAAAACCTAGCATTCAATTTATTCCATTCCGACTCCATTCTCTTGGGATAAATCTTGGGTGTTCTTTTACATCCGTTGGAAACAAAACAAAAATCGTAACAGTGGAACAACACAAAACCAAACTAGTGAATCATACTTATTTTTATTTGCTAATTTGTATTGTTTTAATAGATAGAATGCGCTTGGCCGAGGAGTTCACAACATTGCCATCCGGAAGTATAACGGACCAACACACAAACTCTGTGTAACCATGAACTTTTATAGTCTGGTTAATATAGTGTAGTGAGAACAACTCACAAACGCGGATGGCAAAAACAATAACAAAGGCCTGAGTGACGTCATCTGCATACTATCTATACATTCTATTTATCTATTGACCATTCTTTTTTTTCTCTTTGTCTTATTTTTTATTAATTAATTAATTCATTCATTAAGTCGTTTCTTTCATTTATTAAAAAAAATTAATTAATTAGTCGAATAATTTTTTTTTATTCATTCATTTACTTTGTCAATTTATGCTTTGGACTCAGTCAAAAAGCTCACAACATTCGCCAGCCGGAAATAACGTACCAACACACAAAACTATGAGTAAGCTTGAACGTTTTTTGTCTGATTGTTACAGTTTAGTGAGAACAGCTCATAAAAATGACTGGCTAAAAACAATAACAACGACCTGAGTGACGTCATATTCGTTCTATCAATAGTGGCTTATTGTTTTCTTTGTGTTTTGTGATTTGTTAATAGGGTTTAACAGTCGTTACGTCACTTCCCTCGTAATGACGCATAGTAACTTAGTAACTGGTTCTAAACTATCGGAACAATGGCGGACGCCCTTATGAAATACTTCTTCGACGAGCATAAAAGTGTATCCAGAGAAGTAAAACATTGTAAATCTGACCGTGTTTTGATATTTCTACATTCTGGTCACATGACATGTGAAAAAGTCTAGCCAGCATGAAGAATAAAAAGTACCAATTTTCTTTATTTAGAACCAAGCTGCTGCTTGCTGGACGGACGTGACATCAGACTATTGAATCAATCTTATTCAGTTCATTCTTAGAAAATACCAAGCCCGTTGGAACGTTTCTTTTGTGAGTTGCCCTCATAGTAGTGTCCACTCTGTTGGATATAACCAAGGGACGCAATAGGTGACAAACGCATTCTCCCTAATAATGTCGAACTAAGCCAAGCACAAAAGGGGATTTTAAAGTAAAAATAACCCGAGATGTGACATTACACATTCTATATGAGAAGTCATATTCATTCTCTTCAATAAAATATGCGGGTATGTGGCCTTGTGGTATGACACTCGCTTGTGGATCGGAAGGTCCTGGGTTCGAACCTCGTTCAGCGCATAGTTTAGGAATTGAAAAAGACTCTTTTAAGACTCGCATTCTCTCACCGTACGCAGGTGTAAAATGAGTGAGCAGCGTTGTCTTTATCGGAAAAAAAAAATGTAATATCGCCTAACAGGCGCCATATCTCGTTCTACATGTTACGTGGAAAGCGCTTTGAGCACGTTTAGTGGATGTTGCTCTCTCTCTCTCTCTCTCTCTCTCTCTCTCTCTCTCTCTCTCTCTCTCTCTCTCTCTCTATATATATATATATATATATATATATATATATATATATATATATATATATATATATATATATTTAAAGCTCAAGCTCAAGTTATCAGTAAAGGAAGCCATTATATTCATTCTCAATAAAATATAAAAATTTGATCCAAGTTTCTCATTTCTGAACGTAAATTTTATTTTTATCACCTGACGTAATATATATATATATATATATATATATATATATATATATATATATATATATATATATATATATATATATATATATATATATATAGCGTTTTGAGAGGGATGGATCACTGTTTGAATAAATAAATAAAAGTAAAACTCCCTATATTCATCCCATAGGGGAAATTGGTCTCTAGGGTCTATTCCAAGGGAAGACTAGAATAACCCAGGCGTCAGCCGCAGTGCAGCGCTGCAAATTGAGCTAGGGTGAGGTGACTTGCTCAAGGCCACACCGCGCAGCGGCGGGTGATCGAACTCGGTACCTTTCATGTACGAAGCAAAGACCGTACAGCTGAACTTTAACTACTGCTCCTAATGATGGAATGCGAGATAGCCCGGTTGGTCCTAGGGACCAGAGAAATATCGGTTCGAGTGAGAATTAAGACCCCTGGTATTCCATTTAACTGACGCGGACTGTATATTGACTAGGAGCATCAGAATGTGGAGGGTTCTTTCTTTTTTTAACCACCGGATAGAGTGACAAAATAAAAACAAACGGAACAAAACAAAAACTAGCGGAATTGTAAGTACCCTTGAGTACTTTCACTTTGAAAGGGAAGGGATGGGTTGGGGGGCGGGGTGTCAATTTAATCGATGGATGTTCGAGGCCAGCTAAAGTTTTGTAGCCAAAATCGATGTAAAGAGATAAAAGATGTGCCTTATATATCAGGACATACGACATTACAAACAATTAGTATTAGTCTAGGTGAGAAATGCGACCCTGACATTCCATTTATCTCACTCGGACAGGAATCCTCTGGGGCAAATCTTGTGGGATTCTTTTACTTTCTCTCTCTCTCTCTCTCTCTCTCTTTTTCTTTCTTTCTTTCTTTCATTCATTCATTCATCCATTCTTACTTTCTTTCCTCCCTCCCCCCCCCCCTCTCTCTCTCTCTCTCTCTCTCTCTCTCTCTCTCTCTCTCTCTCTCTCTCTCCCTTTTCTTTTTGACACCCGATAGAATGAAAATCAATGGCAGAGTTGTATGGGCCTTTACATAATTTTACTTTGAAATTGCAAGGGGGATGGGTGGGTGGGTAAGAGTGTCATTTCCATCGATGGATCTAAGTGATTTAATGTACACTAAAATTTTTTGGCCAAATTGAATTTATTTTTTTCAAGAAATTGGCATGTCAGAACACGTGCGGCTATGTGAATATGGTCTAGTGGTATGACACTCGCTTTCGGATCGGAAGGTCCCGGGTTCGAGCCTCGCTCGGCGCATAGTTGAGTCCTTTGAGAAGGTTCTTTACTCACATTCTCTCACCGTACTCAGGTGTAAAATGAGCCGTTAACAGCGTTGTCTGTGTCCGAAAAAAATGTATTATCGCCTATCAGGCGTCATGTCCCGTCCTACATGTTAAATGTTGCTGTTGGCCAGGGACCCCCTGTAAAGCGCTTTGAGCACGTTTAGTGGACATTGCGCTATATAAAAGCTCATTTTGAAAATAGATTAGAAACTATTAGTTCAAGTGAGATAAGACCTTGACGACATTCTTTTTATTTATCTCGCACAATAAATCTGTGTTCCTATTTTTAAAAATAATAATAAAAAGACAAAAACCAAAAAAAACAAAAAAAAAAAAAAAACAAAACAAAACAAAAAAAACAAAACAAAAACAAACCCACACCAGATAGTGTGAAAAACAAAGGCGGTTTAAAATAATGTGTCTTTTCAGAGGACAATTTTTCAGTCTAATGGTTTGAGTGAGAAATAACACTCTGGCATTCCATTTATCTTACTCGAAGTACTGGAATTCTTTGCCGTACTCTAAAAAAAAAAAAATAAATAAAATAAAAAAAGAGAAGAAACCCCGAAAAACACTTCCCCCCTCCAACCCCCCCCCCCCCAATTCTCAAACAAAAACAAAACAAAACGTGTTTCAAATTTCGGTCAGTTGTTTTTCTCTCAGAGCACGTGTACCTTTTTTTATGCATCGGATAGAGTGAATAATCAATGATGGAGATGAGCGTACCCTCGAGTTTTCTTAACAAGGACAAATTATGGTGCCGACGTTTTTTGTTTTTAAATTTTTTTTTTGGTTCCCCTCCCCCCCCTCGACTGGGGGCCATAGAGAATACAGAGTCTGTGCTGGGGGCCCCCCGAAAGCTCAGTTGGTAGAGCACTCGCTTCACACGCAAAGGAACCGAGATCAATCTTGGTTGCAGTCGAGATTTTCTGACCCCACCCAGCAGTGATTGAGTAGCTGGATCTGTTAAATCTGACGGAAAGTACTTTGCGATGGACTAGCGTCCTTTTCTAAGGATAGCAAGCAATTGCTATTGTCCGTTTCACACTATAGAAACCGGGATAAACTCCGGCTCCATGGGCCTAATGTGTCTGAAGGATTAAAATTCGTAGTCCTTAGGACAGAAATGCTATCTCCATACATAGTTAACATTATAGGTCAACAATTTACCCTCCCAGGATCAAGGAATAACACTTCAAAATCCTTAAAGAGTATGTTAGTCTGGCGTCAACTTTTATTTTCAATAAGTTTTAATGACTAAGCAGTGCTGATGGTTTTCCTCCGATCCGCGGAAATCCGCGATGTTGGAGTCAGAGGAGGAATTTTCTCTTTTAAAGAAATTACATTTCCTCCAGTTTTACTCGCAGTGAGAGACTTGATGTGTGATGGAACAATAAATATGTGCAATTTCCCCACTCTCCGGAGGTTTACTAGATTATCAATGTATTTGTTTATCATCTCAATTTCTCAAAATTGGATTGGCAATCAAAATGTTCCTCCTTTTTCATTTTATGTTGCCATCAGCAATGACTAAGAGATTTGGAGGTGTAGCTATACGCCACCTACTACTACTACTACTACTACTACTACTACTACTACTACTACTACTACTGCTGCTGCTGCTGCTGCTGCTGCTACTGCTACTACTACTACTACTACTACTACTACTACTACTACTACTACTACTACTACTACTGCTGCTGCTGCTGCTGCTGCTGCTGCTACTGCTACTACTACTACTACTACTACTACTACTACTATGAACTTCTGAAATTGGACCCAACATTTCTTATTTCTACGAATTGTCCGAATAATAGGCATGACAGTAACTATGGCCGTCGTAATGCAGCCTGGTCGTAATGATGTGGGGCGAACAGTAACAAATAAGAAAATGTCGAATCAAAAGCCTTTTTTATCCCCTTAATTTTGTTTTACTTTCTCTCGCTCGCTTCGACTTTTATCTCGTATTACTATCGTCATTATTCTTGTCATTGTCTGATCGTTTTGTTTTTTAAGATTTTACAAAATAATTTTCATTTCGCAACACCACAGAATTTCTTGTTTGTAATCAATGATGACGGGAATAAAAAATCTGATCTTTTCATCCCAAGAAGATCAAAGGCTTGGCTATGTCGGAATCCAATCAGTGATAATATTGGTCGTTATTATAATATTGAAAGAAAGAAAGAGAGAGAAAGAAAGAAAGAGAGAGAGAGAGAGAGAGAGAGAGAGAGAAAGAGAGAGAGAGAGAGAGAGAGAGAGAGATGGATATATATTATAGTGTTGGAGGACGGTGACGGAGGAGGAAGATGGAAAGAATGAAAGAAAGAAAGAGAGAGAGAGAGAGAGAGAGAGAGAGAGAGAGAGAGAGAGAGAGAGAGAGAGAGAGAGAGAGAGAGGGGTTACGGAGGAGCAATGAATTAAAGTGAAGGAGTGGGTATTTGACGGAATGGATGAATGAGAGATATAAAAGACAGAGATAGAAAGGGAGATAACAGCATCAGCAATAAGAAGTAAACTAAGAGTAAGGAAGGGGGGGGGGGTATTATTACGAATTAAAACGTTTATCTTTTCTAACTGCTCAGGAATTTATAACTACCGCGAGGCATTTCTAATTAATATAATCCTTTCTTTAATTGATCTAAGTTTTAGAGTTATTTTTTTTTTTTATATAGCAGCTTAAATTCTATCAGAATTAGGTTATGGCTGCAATCTTATCGCCAACTCGTAAAATAATATTTAATTTATATCGATTTTGGAGGATGGGATAACATCGAATCATTATCTTATGTCATCGATTATCGACCTTTGA
>NC_088363.1:46495683-46515683 GCF_034508935.2 Berghia stephanieae
AAATTATGCCCTTTTCGCCACGACATCATAAGATATCGTCGCCTTGGCATTCCACGAAGGAATATAGATAACTAATCAAACAAGATGTCTGATGTCAACAGGAATCACCCATATTGTCCAAGTGAGCAAATTGGGGGTTAATAATCTTGCTCAAGGAAAAAAAAAACGAAAGTGCCTGAAGCGGGGATCGAACCCGGGTCCTTCTGGGTCACAGTGCAATGCCTTAACCACTCGGCCATATATAAATAAATAAATGATTAAATAAATGAATGAATAAATAAATAATGAAATGAATGAATGAATTAATTAATGAATGAATGACTATATAATAAATAACGTTTTAAAGAAACAAACTTTATATATGTCAACAATTTGGATTGTGATTTGGAGAGAGAGAGAGAGAGAGAGAGAGAGAGAGAGAGAGAGAGAGAGAGAGAGAGAGAGAGAGAGAGAGAGAGAGAGAGAGAGAGAGAGGAGAGAGAGAGAGAGAGAGAGGAGAAGAGAGAGAGGAGAGAGAGAGAGAGGAGAGAGAGAGAGAGAGAGAGGAGAGATGAGAGAGAGGGGGGGAATCAATTCAATCAGACATTTATTGTTCTTTTGGTCTGTCTGACAATCTCATTTAGTGAAAGGGTTTTTATTATCGATAAGGAAGGGGGTTGAGGGATTAGGGGTGGGGGTTGATCGCCACATCTGACGTTTTGACCTTTTCCTCACAAAAGCATATCGAGTATTTTGCCGTACTGACAAAACAAAAAACAATACAAAAAAACACATTATAACAAAATTGACCAAAAATCCTGTCCTTTAAATATAGTTCGATTAAAATGACCCTTGCCTTGTTAAAAGCTCTAAAACCCCGGACTTCGTTGAATACTACTTTTAAATCCCCTGTTTGAGTGGGGAATTTTTCTTGTTTGGGGGGGGGGGGGGGGGGGGGGGGGGGAGTTACAAGATGAAGGTCGGTGTAATCGACCGATATTTGAATGACCAGTTTTCTGGCCAAATTGTTTTTTAATGTTTGGCTGTTTTTTTTCTTCAGAGTATGCTCGTATTGTCCCTGTATTGTTTTCATCGTTTTGGTAAAGGACCGTTTTTGTCATCGTCGTCGTTTTCATCGTTATTGGTATAGGACTGTTGCTGTCATCATCATCGTCGTCGTCATTTTCGTTTTTGTTTCGTAGTTTCCATTGATTTTATTAGATCTATTGTAAACTGACAAATGTGTCTAACGCTACAGTTGCGTTTTTTTTTTTTTTTTTTTTAAGTCTCGGGTTTACTTTCAGTTGAAGATTTTATGATAAATTGTGAAGCAATAGCTTTAAATCTATCAAATAGTAGTCCTTTGGAGTTTGGACGACGTTCCTGCCTCCTTTTCGGTCCCACCTTCTTTCAAAGCGTGAACATTATAAACCGTAATTTAATCCCCCCCCCCCCCAAAAAAAAAAAAAAAAAAAAAAAACTTGTTCAAAGCGATTTACAAGAGGTCCTTGGCCAACAGCATGACTAACACTTAATTAACATAATATATTATATGACAAGACATGACGGCATGTGAAGCGACATTACATTTTGTGTTTTTTTTTTTTTTTTGGACAGAGACAACGCTGTTAACGGCCAAGTACTTATTTTACACCATTGTGAGAAAATGGGATTACTCAGAGCCTTTTCAAATGACTCAACCGGTATCTACCGGCTCCGAAGGCGAGTGTCATACCCCAAACCACAAAGCCGCACAACGTCAAGATATATATCCTGAATAAAATATTGCCTGCCCTGTGAAAGTTCTTCAATTTGTCATATATAATATTTTTATCGAGACAGAGACATTTCCTCTATTAAAAAAAATGAATGGATAGCGTGTCCTGTCTGTACTACAACATCATCCACCACCATAATATTATATTTTTACACTCCTGCTTTTTTTTGGAATTCCGGACGTTCCCAATCGTTGCACAAGCTTGCGAGTCGAGTGCACCCTGGAAACATTCTAGATCGGATTTCAAAATGCAACAAAAACAAAAAAAAAACAAAAAACAAAAACAAACAAACAAAAAAAAATAATAATAAAAAAAAAAATTTAAACATAAAATATTATTCAACTGATTCTGGTTTCGTTATCTCTGCATAAAAGCGATTGTGAAGAAATTTTGAAGGATAGGATCTACTTGTTTTAAAAACATCTTATTTTAGTTAAATTTAAAACATGATAATATGACGTCAAAAGGGTTATTATTGTAAACTTGATGTTCATTACGGGTTACTATTTATCGGGAAAGGTAGATATATGTATGGTTGAGAGGAATTGGCTTAGATCACGTAGATCGTTATACAGAATATCTCCATGAAGAATCCATCAAAATACCAACGAACGGATTAAACAACGTTGTAGGAGGAAATAACCATATATGAGGTGAGGATAATAAATAATATTATAAAGTATACATCCCTAACCTCGAATAATAATAACAATTATAAAACCCAAGTCGCGTGAATGTTAAAGTATCGGTATTTTTATGGTTTGATAACGTGACGAGTGCTGGTATGTGATGCATACCGTACTCACAATGTGCCCTCTTCATTTGCTTCCTAATCAAAATATTACTACATTATATAGTATGTTATGTTATGTTATAATTGATGCTTTCTTGTATATTCTATACCGTGCACGTATCATTATACCTAACCAAGGTTAATTACCACCAATAAAGCTCTGCCGTACTTTGAAAAGAAAAACCAAAAAAAAAAACCAAACAAACCACATTTTGAAAATTTTGGCTAAAGTTCGGGTCCTACCAAATATCGATCGTTTGAGAAATTTTAATAGATCGATATTTGAAGGACGAGTTCATTCATAACTTTTTTTTTCAGTCCACAGCTTCTAGCAGTTAGTATCACTTTAAAAAAAAGTACACACAAAAAGACAAAAACAAAATATTTTTTGGAATGTAGCAGAGAGTGGAACGATGCCCTGACGAATGAATTGAAAATCTGATAAAGTGTGTATGCCAGGCAAAGCAGAAAGGAAAATACACAAGATAACGCCCCCCCCCCCCTTCCCCCTCAATTAAAAAATAGATTTAAATTGAAAATCAGCCTAGCCTAATTTGATCATTTTGACGAGTGGGTTGTGTTACAATGTATGTAATATATAATATAATCCATTTATTTGCGACTTCAACAGTGATATGTTATGCTTATACTCATAATATGCATGATAATGTGGTCTTGGGGTATGACACTCGCTTTCGGATCGGAAGGTCCGGCGCATAGTTGAGTCCTTGGAAAAGACCCTTAACTCACATTCTCTCACCGTACTCAGGCGTAAAATGAGTACCTGGCCGTTAACAACGTTGTCTCTGTCCGCCAACAAAAATTTGCAATATCGCCTAACAGGGTTCATGTCTCTCTCTACATGTTAAGTGTTGCTGTTGGCTATAGGAACCCCGTGTAAAGCGCTTTGAGCACGTTTAGTGGATATTACGCTATATAATAGCCCAAAAGCTCAAGTCACGGAATCGCAGTTTTGTGAGGTTAAAAGGATTAGCTGCTTTTAGGGTTTGAGTCTAGTCTTCCGCCAGAAGACAATAGATTATGTCAGAAAAAATAGAATAAATACACGGACTCCCGTGTGGGATTTAACATTTTTTTGTGTGAGTGTGTTTTGGGTTAATTGCTCTCTTTCTGTGTTTGGTTTCCTGCACCCCCATGGAACCTAGCTGTTGGCTAGGGACCCATTGTAAAGCGCTTTGAGCACGTTTAGTGGATATAGCGCTATATAAAAGCTCAAGTCATGGAATCCCAGTTTTGTGTCGTTAAAAGACTAGCTGCTTTTAGGGTTTGAGCCTAGTCTAATCTTTCCGCCAGAAAAAAAAAAAAAATACCGGTCTCCCATGTGGGATTTAGCCTTCTCCTTACCACCCAAAGGAACATCGTCACATTCGTTAGAATGAACCAACAATTCTGATTCCATTTTGTTATAGTTATAGCGATTAAAACTCGACACTATGTTGCAGAGCTAATTTTTCTGAACAAAATATAACATAATATTATTATACTCGTAGCTATTCTGTTTGAAAAATCTATTTTTGTGTTGGGTGAGTATGAAGTTTCTTGTAAATTTCTGAAAATAGATGGTAGGGATAGAGTTAACCATATTTTTTGTGTGAGTGTTGTGGAATAATTGCTCTCTTTCTGTGTTTGGTTTCCTGTACCCCCATGGAGCCTAGTAACTAGTCATTAGTGATGGTGGTACTTAATTATTATTGCTATTATCTCAAGTGTTGAATTATTAATAACGATTAGTTTTGCATTAAGCGAGTCCTTTTTTCTCTCCGTGTGACGAGAAAAATATAGACCCAATTACATTTTAAGCGTCCTTGGCGGTTAGGGTGGAATTATGTTACAAGTATCTGATGGGGACTTGTATGGCACTAGGTATTATACTATTAATTGCTTTGTATTGTCTGGGTGTTGTGAGGACACACACACACGCACACACACACACACACACACAGAGGGGAGAGAGAGAGAAAGAGAGAGAGAGAGAGAGAGAGAGAGAGAGAGAGAGAAAGAGAGAGAGAGAGAGAGAAAGGGTGGGTCAAAGAAGCGTCCTTGAGAGAGGGAGGGAGGAGGCTAGATATTTCCTTGAGGGATAATGAATGTAGATCTATGCTAATGCTACAAATATCTGATTTATAATATAAATTGTTTGTTATCTGTATTGGATATGGGTGTAATCAGAGAGAGAGAGAGAGAGAGAGAGAGAGAGAGAGAGAGAGAGAGAGAGAGAGAGAGAGAGAGAGAGAGAGAGAGAGAGAGAGAGAGAGATTGTGTTTGTGTGCGCGTGTGTGTATCACTCGGGAGGGGTGTGGGATTTGGGGGGGGGGGGGGGGGAGCTTGGTCACAGAGCGGTCTTGAGGGCTACGATGGAGATTTGTAAAAGTTATTATATTAATAATAATGGGGGGGGGGGGGGGGGGGGAGGGGCGGTAGAGATAGATAAATCAATCATTAGATCTATAGATGGATGGATAGATGGATATGTGGACAGACAGACAGATAGATAGATGAAGCCGCCTGAAAGTCACAATTATGATAATCAAGTTTCTCTCTCTCTCTCTCTCTCTCTCTCTCTCTCTCTCTCTCTCTCTCTCTCTCTCTCTCTCTCTCTCTCTGGTTCCCGTTTCTTCAATGTTAATTACTGTGCTGCCACACCTACATGCCATACTGCTAGAGAGTATGTCAAACTGCCCACAGGTGGCGCCGGTGGTTGGATGGTGGGGCAATAATTAACGTTGAAGAAACTGGAATCAGTCAAAGACAAACTTAATTATGCCTTTATTGTGACTTGACGGTGGCTAGGTCAAGTTTTGTTGTTGTTGTTATTTGTGTGTGTGTGTGTGTGTATGTGTGTGTGTGTGTGTGAGAGAGAGAGAGAGAGAGAGAGAGAGAGAGAGAGGGAGGGAGGGGGGGTCATTGGTCGCGTGGCAACAAAAGTGTGGCTATGGTGCTTGTGTCTTTGTGCAAGATACCTAACACGCATCGTTCCACGTATCATTGGTGTGAGTGAGTACCTGACTATAGGCGGCGACTGTCAATGTAAAAAACAAAAGACAAAACAAAAGCAAAACAAAACAAAACAAAACGAAACAAAACAACGTAAACCCTTGATTGCAATGTCTATTAAACATGCTCACAGCGCTTTACAAGGGTTCCCTAGCCTACACCAGCACTTAACATAAAGGATGAGACATGACGCCTGTTAGGTCATAATAATATTATTACATCTTTTTCCGACAGAGACAAAGCTGTTAACAGCCAATGTATGAGTGCTAGTACAAAAAGCATGTCTTCTAACCTTAACAGGCGACCTGTAAACGAACTTGTTTGTGGTTATGGTTGTGAGAGTTGCAACAACAGCAATCGCAATATTGAATTGATTTCCAAAAATTGATTTGTTAGGACAAATAAATTATGGATGTTTCAATTATTTTTTCTTCAAAATTCAGATGCTCATGTTCTGTCACTTTGCAATGAGCCCAAACTTCAAGTTTCACTCAGCACACAATGACAGTGTTTTATGTTACTCCTGTTATTTTACGTGTATATCAAGATTTATCTATTTATTCATTTAATTAATTTCTCTTTGGACTATTCCATTTCCTTTTTACTCGCGCTGAAGAAACCTATAATTGCTGCAAGAGCCGTAAAGCCCTTAAAAACCAAAACGAAACATTCCCCCCCCCCCCACCAAAAAAAACCCAAAAAAAAAACCCTCAAAGAAAACGTATAAAAATAACCAAAGACAAAACAATTAATTCAAAAAAACAAAAAAAAAACACACAAAAAAAAAACAACAAAAAAAAACAAAACAAAAAAACAAAAACAAACTAAAATAATAATAATAACAAAACAAAAAAAGGGAAAGAAACCAATAAACCTTAAATTCTTTTTAAAAAAATATTTTTCAATAAAGGAGGCCTAATAATCAATGCAGATGGTTTTCCTCGAACCCGCGGAAGTTCCCTATATTGAAGTCAAAGGAAGAACATCTCCCCCCCCCCCCCCCCCCCCGCACACACACACAAATCAATGTATTGGCAGTGAAAGAGTTGATGTGTGGTGGAACATACAGGTGAAGCTAGAGTATCGACGGTAATTTGACAAAATTTGTAACTTTCATTGCTCTAAAGGCGGGAGTAATTGAAGGAGAAATTGGGGCTTTTAGGCAATTTTTCAAAATGTTCCTCCTTTTTCACTTTTTGTCACCATCCGCATTGAATAATATGTATATTGTTTCAATAACGTCCCAGTAAATTTGTCCCAATAACGTCCCAATAACGTTGTCCAAACCTTTTTATAGATATGCGTTTGGCTTAGAAGCTCACAACATTGCCATCCTGAAATATAACGTACCACCACACAAAACTATGTGTATCCTTAAACGTTTATATTCTGGTTAATACAGTTTAGTGAGAATTAGTCATAAACGCGGATGGCAAAAAGCAATAACAAAGGCTGGAGTGATTTCAACTTCGATCTATCTATTATGCGGGATAACTTAATTGCCTAAAAGAAAACAGACCAAGTAACGGAATGGGGTAACATGTGGTATGGTTGTACTTATGATGCTATAGAAGGAACGAAGTTAACGTCACTCAGCTCTTAGTTATTATTTTTGGACAACCTGTTAGTGATTAGTTCGCACTAAATTATATAAGACTTTACACGTTAAACGTTACACACAGTTTTTTGTGTGTTGGTATGTTTGATTTGGCTGGCAGATGTTGTGAGTATTTTATATACCCGCATAGCATCAATGTCTATACATCTAAACGCATAGAATCAATACATTTAGTTAAATTAATCACTTGTCCTGTCCGCCAGATGAAACATACCAATGCACACAAAACACGTGATATGTTTGTTTGGACTCGAGTCTACATTCCTGTCATTCATACAGTCAGGTCGAGACACGGTATGATAATGGCATGGTGTTTTTTTGGGTTTGTCTCCTTGTTTCTGTTGTTATTTTTCTCTTTTCTTCTGGAAATGTATTTCTCTTTTTTTGCCGCTTGTTGAGTTGTTTGTTCTGTTTTTGTTGTTTTCGTTGTTGTTATTATGTTGCTTGCTATGCCTATGTTGTTGCGAGTGTTGTTGTTGTTGTTGACACATTTAGACATGCATCTATTTATTCAAATTCATTTTCATCCTTTTATCCATCCATCTATCCATCCATCCATCCATTTACTTCATATATTCATCCATCCATCCATTCATTCTTCATTTTTTCACCGTTCTACTTTTTCATTTATCATAATAATAATAATGATTTTTATTTTCACTTGATCTTTTTTTTCTGATTAAATGTTATATCCTTATCTCTGTCATCTAATGGCACGCGATTTCATAATAAGATCAAAGGGAGCAAAATGACACAGCACAACAACAACAATAAGAATAGGCTTCTCCCGCTGTCTGGAATCTATGTAAATATATATATGCTGTGCCAAGGGGTATTTTTGTGACATTCTACTCATGTAAAAAAAAAAAAAAAAAGAAGAAAAACATAAGAGAAACAAAACAAATTTTTAAAAAGCCACATCAATTTTTAATTTTTCTGAAAAGTTGTGTCAAAGTTAAGTTTCCACCACTTTCTCTGTTCCTGGGATGAGTGAAGAAAACGAATCCATAAATTGAGGCTCTACCATCAGTAGAAGTACAGCACTAACAGATTTTCAGAGTTTCTATAAAGCGTGGACAACGTTTCAACGTTTCAACGTCGTGCCCAATTGTAATTTGTGATGTTGATTGCGTTGTGCAATTACTGTGTAATTGATGCAAGTGTTTATTGAGGGTCTCGTGACTTCATGACTAGGGTAAAAGGTAATTTCTCGGGAATGAGTGCAGACAATTGAGCACCAAAATAGTAGAAGTGGAGAGAGAGAGAGAGAGAGAGAGAGAGAGAGAGAGAGAGAGAGAGAGAGAGAGAGAGAGAGAGAGAGAGAGAGAGAGAGAGGAGAGAGAGAGAGAGAGGAGAGAGAGAGAGAGAGAGAGAGAGAGAGAGAGAGAGAGAGAGAGAGAGAGAGAGAGAGAGAGAGAGAGAGAGAGAGAGAGAGAGAGAGAGAGAGAGAGAGAGAGAGAGAGAGAGGAGAGAAAAGAGAGAGAGAGAGAGAGAGAGAGAGAGAGAGAGAGAGAGAGAGAGAGAGAGAGAGAGAGAGAGAGAGAGAGAGAGAGAGAGAGAGAGAGAGAGAGAGAGAGAGAGAGAGAGAGAGAGAGAGAGAGAGAGAGAGAGAAAGATTATGTGTGTGTGCGCGTATGTGTTTGCATCAATCGAACTGATAACATTTACATCATAACGTAATGGATGGAGGGTTTTTGTGATGGCATTGATATAAGTTGATATAATTATACAGTATAGTAAATAATATAGATGGCGTGGTGGTTAAGATAACAATGATATACTTGTGAGGGATTGTGTTGGTATTCATTTTATTGTTGAATAATAACATAAAGTATTGCTTTGTAACCTATCGTAAACAAAAATTTCCTTCTGGATGAATAAAGTACATTATTGTTATTATTTATTATTATTATAATTATTATTATTATTATATATTATATAATTATTTATTAGTTTATTATTATTATTATTATTATTATTATTATTATTATTATTATTATTATTATGATGCCTGCTTTCTTTCTGTTGTCTGTCTGTCTGACTGCTTTCAGTTTTCAGTCTTTCTTGCTTTCTTCCTCCCTTCCTTTCTTTCTTTTCTATGTCCTCTTTCTTTCTTTCTTTCCTTATTGCCACTCTCTTTCATCTTCCTCCCTCCCATCCTTCCTTTCTGTCTTACATTCTCTCTCTCTCTCTCTCTCTCTCTCTCTCTCTCTCTCTCTCTCTCTTCTTTCTCCGACCCCTTCGCTTCTTCTTCTTCTTCTTCTTCTTCTTCTTCTTCTTCTTCTTCTTCTTCTTCTTCTTCTTCTTCTTCTTCTTCTTCTTCTTCTTCTTCTTCTTCTTCTTCTTCTTCGAGATTTTGCTCCTCTTCATCCTCCATGATTTCCATCCCCCTTTACTTCCAGTCATCCGATGCTCATTGCTGTCCGCCACATACCTCTGTTGTCCAGGTATAAATCAGTACTAGTTACGTAAACAGCACACACACACACACACACACACACACATGCACACACACACGCACACACCCACACCCACACAATCACTCACTCACATACAAGGTTGTGTGATGGGAACGGACAAATCTGTCGCGTTGTGAATGAGATGAAAGTTGGCAGAATGTCGTGATAAGATAAGAACACAAGAGATAATGGAATTTATTGGTCGAAATTCGTAATGTTACGATTGTCACTACAGATGGCAGATGGGTTCATCTTATGGCTGATGAGCATAGCCACGTTCAAAACATGCCAAACATCCGAAACAGTCAGCCCCATAGTTTTTGTAAGCAGTTGTCATTATATTTTTTATACATTATAGGAAGAACGAAATGGACGTCGCTCAGTTCTTCGTTATTGTTTTAGACAGGACCATCCGATCCGAAAGCGAGTGTCGTCGATCTGGTTTTGTATTTAAGTAATTTATGCTCTCATTGTTTGTCGGTTGTTGGCTGAGGAATGGTTTTGAGCCCGAAATGTTCCGGTTGCGGTATTTAGTTGTTATTTCTTTTTTGAAGCTGTACTATTCATTTTTGTTTATTAATTTTTAGTAGTAGCATCGCAACTTGTTCGCCCGATGCTGTAGTGATTACGACTACAACGACCCCTACCGTCCTGATAACAACCTCCTTTCATTATAAACCCGACATCATTTCCATCGCGGGTAACGACCCCAATCTATCCACTCTAAGTATCTGTAATGAACACCATTATGATATTATACCCAATGCCATTAACACAAAATGACTTACCTAACCTTTAAACCTTTGTACATAGTTAAGGTTGTCATAATCTTAACAGTCGATCACATTCCGAGTGGTAAAAGGTCAGGTTACATATTAACTTTTTGAATTTTTTTTTTTTTTTTTTACAGCGCGGGTCGATTATGATCTACAAATTATATCGCATCTTAAACAGGCCTGCCTCGTGTTTTGATTTCATCGGCGCATAATTAACTTCGTGCACCTATTTAATTTGATAATCAAACGCAATTATGGGCTTGTTTTAACATTGTTGGAGGTCCCGATAGATCAGTTGGTAGAGCACTCGCTTTACAAGCAAAGGAACCGAAATCGATCCCGAGTGCACTTGAGATTTTTTTATTTTACCGACCCCCATGTCCACTCAACAGTGATTGGGTAGCTGGTTCTATTAGATATGACGGAAAGTGCTTTGCGATAGACTAGCATCCTATCAAAAGGGTAGCAGCAATTGCTATTGTCCGTTTTACGTTATAGAACCGGGATAAACCCAGGCTCCGTGGGCCTGATGGCTCTGAAGGGGCTACTTTTAACATTCTTGCAATGGAGAATATTTTGCGTTTGTTTGAGTCGATGTGTGCTCATTTGCAGGTCTTGTTATGGTCACATTGTTGTAATGAAGACACTCTCAGACCGACGCAAAATAACGTCCATTACAACAACGTTAAATCAGGCCCATAATTGTGTTCGGTTATCTGACCTGCTAATTCGTGCTCTTAGGTTTAAAAGTATTTCCATTATAACGATTTAATAAACCAAAGTTCGCTAAATTTAAGAGGAAAATATTTGAAAATGTAATATGGTTGAGGGGAATTAGCTTGAATCACATTGAGTGCCCAACAGTTTCTTTGGAATATGTAGTAGATATGTTCGCATAAAATGGTTATGTAACCCGTTCTGAATGGCATTGTATTGATTTTAGGTCGTTTCAATGTATCTATTCGCCTACCGTAGAACAAAACAAGGGATTTGTGACAGGCACGCCCCCAATCCCGCTCAGACTGGGGATGCCCTTCTTCCGGCTTTTTGAAATTTTCCGTCTGACCCTGTTCGGTATTGGCGAGTTGATTTTTTTAAAAGATTGAAAAAAAAAAAAAACATTGGTTGTTTAAAGCTAACAATTAAGGGGAAGCTAGATGGTTATGTTTCCTTTTCTATGATTTAAGGGTGAGGCCATTTGAAGAAGAGAAACTTTGCATGAAATATTTTACGAGAGAAAAAATTCCCGCTTAAAAAAAAATAAATTAGCAAAGGGCATCCCTGATAGCTGGTTGTTACAAACAATAAATGAATAGACACTTCGATAACCACGCCTCTCGGACAGTCGTCATAATGTAAACAATGACAGTGATTGGTTGACATAGCAACCTACACAAGATTTATTATCGATGGTATGGGTCTTAGTAAAGTACCCACTGTTGTACCGCTTGATCAATAGATGGTATGCGCTTGGCTAAGAAGCTCATAACATTGCCATCCGGAAGTGTAATGGACCAACACACAAAACTGTGTGTATCCATGAACGTTTATAGTCTGGTTAATACAGTTCAGCGAGCATTACTCATAAACGCGGATGACAAAAAAACAATAACAAAGACCTGAGTGACGTCATCTTCGAACTATCTATAGATCCATCCAGCACAGAGGACCATGGGTAATTTCAAACGTTTATAATCGTGTGATAACTAGTCTCCCATCTGGCGGTGTAAAAACAATAACAACGATCAGAGAGGTTGATTTCATTGAAGTTATAGTTTATAAACAACCAACCATGCTTGTCCGAGCACGTGTTTTTTGTGTGTCACAAATTCCATGTTTTGATTGGTCAAAAATCTACTGGTTAATAACATTGGGCGTCATTCTGCTCATTGTTATTGTTTTAGTTTTAGACCGCCAGTTAGGTGATTAATTCTCACTAGGTTCTCTCAGATTACAATCATGTACGATTATAGATAGTATGCGCTTGGCTAAGAAGCTCATAACATTGTCATCCGGAAGTATAACGGACCAACACACAAAACTGTGTGTATCCATGAACGTTTATAGTCAGGTTAATACAGTTCAGTGAGTATTACTCATAAACGCGGATGGCAAAAAACAATAACAAAGATATGAATGACGTCATCTTCGAACTATCTATACATCGTTCTGTGTGTTGGTACGATTGATCTGGTGGGTAAGTACGTGTCTTCTGAAGTAACATTGTTGTTACTGCTACAGCTGCAGCTGCTACCACCATAACAACAACCAACACTACCGCTTCTATCTACTACATACACCTCCAGTCAGCATCGCCTCTCAATTCCAAGCGGGCAATAACCCCCTGCTGTTGTTGCTTATTGCAATAGTATAATGAACAACATCCCGTCCATCAGTCCAAACTGATCCAGTCACCTTGATGAATAATTGGCCATTGTCCCTATCTTAACCGATTGCTATGCCCTATCTACAAACCAACTCGATACACTGAGCTGCCATTCCCATCGGAGTTCCGACTTGACGTGAACTTGGCTATTGATGCTATGCGTTTACGTAATATACTCGTCAGATCTGCCTGCCAGATCGATCGTGCCGACACACGACACTAAGCCGTAGATTCTTGATCATTACAGTTGTTTATTTTTTGCTTCGTGAAATCCCAGGTTTGAGAGTTTTTGCCAAGATGAGGGTCCTTTGAATCGATCGATATTTGAAGGACGAGAAAGGTTTTTCCAGAGTACGGCAGTTTATGGCCAACCGATTTTAATCGTTGACGGCTTAAAATGTCCGCTCACATCTATGATAATTTCCACAATAACAATAATATGGTTAGTATAATTAATTAAAATAAATGAGTGCCTGTTTGTAATAGCCTTTATTTCCCCGCCAAATATTGCTGATTCTCCACTATTAATGTAAATTTACATATTGTAGATAGGTGAATGACTGTTGACCATCAGTGAAGAGGGTTGATGAAATTGGTTTGGGGGACACCGTCTTCTCTAGTTTACTATCAATGTCACTACTGTGTGTTTAAGTTTATGTATGTATGGGGAGCTCTTTACTTATATTATTCCACTATACTGTTGTTTTAATTAATCAACTTCTTCTTCTCTTCTTCTTCTTTCTTCTTCTTCTTCTTCTTCTTCTTCTTCTTCTTCTTCTTCTTCTTCTTCTTCTTCTTCTTCTTCTTCTTCTTCTTCTTCTTCTTCTTCTTCTTCTCTTCTTCTTCTTCTTCTTCTTCTTCTTCTTCTTCTTCTTCTTCTTCTTCTTCTTCTTCTTCTTCTTCTTCTTCTTCTTCTTCTTCCTCTTCCTCTTCTCCTCTCCTCTCCTCTTCCTCCATATCATTTTCGGTTCCCTTGTGTTTAAATCATTAAGTTTCTGGGATTCATTCATGAATTTAATTTAGCTTTCTTGGCTGATTAAAGCAAAACCCCCCCCCCCCCCCTTTCCCTCCCCCATCCCCCTCTCTCTCTTTCTCTCTCTCTCTCTCTCTCTCTCTCTCTCTCTCCCATCCCACCTCACCCCCTCTCTCTGTGTCTGTACTTGTGTTTATATATATGTGTGTGTGTGTGTGTGTGTGTGTGTGTGTGTGTG
Organism: Berghia stephanieae; assembly: GCF_034508935.2. Lineage (NCBI taxonomy): Eukaryota > Metazoa > Mollusca > Gastropoda > Nudibranchia > Aeolidiidae > Berghia > Berghia stephanieae. Next base: position 46,509,699 of record NC_088363.1, read on the forward strand.
CGTGTTAGTATTTCTGTATTTATTTATTTTTTGTTTCTCTGTGTGAGTTTGGCTTCTGTGTCTTTGTACATGTGTTTGTGGATGTTTAAAATCATCCTAACACAATCTTGAAATGAATCCCATACTCAGTAATGTAATATTCCCAACAGTCTGGAGTTTGCGCGTGTTTTGAATCTTGATTGCTAGCCATTTCCGCTGCGTACAAGACAGTTATGAGGGTTGCCATGGTAACGCACCAGAATACAATTACTGTATTATTTTCCACACTCAAACGAATGATGCTGACTTTCAATTTCATTTGCATGTCTGTACTTGGGCACTTTCACAAATCACTTTAAACATAAATAAGTAAAAGAAAATTGGGGCTCCCGATGGCACTCCCTTCACACGCAAAGGGACCGGGATCGGTTCCGGTGGAGTCGACATGTTTTCTACTCTTCTCTCTCTCTTCCCCCCCCCCCCCCTTCCCCCCTCAATGCCCACCCAGCATTGATTGTGTAGCTGAGTCTGTTAAATCTGGCGGAAAGTACTTTGCGATGGACACGTCCCGTCCAAAGGGTAGCAAAAGTTGATGTAAAAATAACTGGTTCCAATCTCATTGGAAGTGTAAAACCACTCTTCCGGAGGAATAGATACATAACTTGTGTAATTGATCTTCTGGTTTCAGAGTGATGGCATCTGCATATATACATCTTGCTACTGAAATAGTTATGCCACTACATGTAACCTTTTCATGATTAGTCCTCCGAAGGGCTGGTTACATACACACTTCTAAGGATTTTAGAACCGGAAAAGTAAAGGGTGTGGCGTCATGACTTGTCTGTCCTATTATCAATTGGTCACTATTAAATAGTGTTGAAAACGCATTCACTCAATGCAATACGAGTGTTCTGTAGTATTATGTGCATTGATGCTATGCGTTGAAATATAATCTAGACTATAATCTAAATGATAGAATTCAGTGAGAACTAATCACCCAACTGGCGGTCTTAAAACAATAATAAAGAACCGAGTGTGTCAACTTCATTCCTTCTATAAGAGTGTTTTGTAGGTTTATGTATATTATTGACACGCATGTTTGTTTTGTATTTTTCTCCTCTCCTCTCCTTCCCCAAGGCATAATGATATTGAATGTCGCTTACGGATCGAATTCCACAGAAAATTAAAATTGGAATCACGTTTTGATTGATATTTTCCATCCACTGTTTCTTAGTCGGTGTGTACATTTATTGTCATTTGGTTTGTGTGTTTGTCCAGAAAAGGGTTGATAACTTGGCGTGATTAAAACCTGTTGACACGTAATTCTTCTTCTTCTTCTTCTTCTTCTTCTTCTTCTTCTTCTTCTTCTTCTTCTTCTTCTTCTTCTTCTTCTTCTTCTTCTTCTTCTTCTTCTTCTTCTTCTTCTTCTTCTTTGTCACCATCGAGATTTTCCTCCTCTTCTACTACTACTTACTACTACTTCTTCTCCTTCTCCTTCTTCTTCTTCTTCTTCTTCTTCTTCTTCTTCTTCTTCTTCTTCTTCTTCTTCTTCTTCTTCTTCTTCTTCTTCTTCTTCTTCTTCTTCTTCTTCTTCTTCTTCTTTTTAAAAATAACAAAAAAAAAAAACAAAAAAAAAAAAAAAAACAACTCTCAAATCACTAAATCCCACCTATTTTAAAGACATATTGACGGGGATTTTCCAAAATGTACTATTAAACTTGTCGATCGGGACCTTGTGAAATTTTGATTAAGTAAGATAGCAGCGGGACAAATAAAAATTCGGATTTATTTTTGTTTTATGTTATTTTAACAGAGAAAAAAACCCCAGTTTATTCTTGGAAAACTTTGGCATTTTTTCCCCCATCCTTCTGAATTTGTCTGTGACGTATTGCATTTAGCATTTCCAAAAAACATTTTTTTTTCATTATTAATTTGGCAACCCCGGTACTGATATCAATACTTAATGATGTGCATATGGGATACAGTGGTATTTGAAATATGGAGCAGCGAAAAAAAATCATATTCATATTCTGAGCCATAACTGCTACACAAAAAAGACTCGATTTGCACTATTATGACGTTTTGATGAAAACGATTATGTCTGCCTAGAGAAATGACAAACCCTCCTCATCTTTCTATCCTTCTCTCACCCCTACCCGAAAAAAAAAAAACACAAAACAAAAGACAAAACAAAACAAGCAAAATAAATAAATGGATTTAAAGAGATAAATAAAGATAATTAAATAACAGGAGGTTAGTATGTTTGATTTGAATCTAAAACAAATCATCACAAGGCATTTCTTCAATTCTGAATGGATTGTGTGTTGTTTAAATAAAGGATAACGTAACAAATCGTTTTTTGTTGTTTTTTTCCCCCCAAAATATTGTTGTGAAAATAAATATCTCACGCAGAGGTGAGTTGAGAAGATTGGTTATTCCGTTATTCTAGTGGTGGTGGTGGTGGTGGTGAGTTTGTTTAGAAAAGCAAAACCTCTAGTTGTAATCAGAATTGTCAGATTATTTATGCGTATACTGCCAAACTAGTCGTAGACAGATGCGATATGGTTTCAATAAAAATTTCCATGTTTTTAGACAAGACTTTTTCTGATAAAATGCAATATTTTTTAATGCAAACTGGCTTCAACAGACACCAGGTTCAAGTTTTTGGAATTTGGCATTAAAAACGCTAAACTGAGAACCCTGGTTGTATTCCTGCTTGTAATGAAGAGGTTTATGGTATCAAAGAAATATTGTTTGGCCATTAAAAAGTAAATAGACCCAGGTGTCCAATCAGTATTAAGTGTAAGGAGGAGTAAGGAGACTAAAAAGAGGAAATAAATCTAAATTTTTATTTTTACCAGTGTGCACTCCCTAATTTTTGCTTGGATAGAAACCAGGATCGTGTGTGTTTGTGTCAAAGTATACTCTACCAATTGATCCACCGGGATCTCACCGAAAAAAAATAGTGTAATTTTGAAGGAAAATGTGTAATTGCTCAAAACAAAGGAATTGTTAATAAACACGTTATCACAACAATCGTCTTCAATCGTTATTGAAAGATTCCGCTCCACGATAAATTTTGTATAGGATACTTCTGGCCAAATAAAGGTTCTGGTTTAGGCTTCAGAAAACAAGGTAAGCTGGAAGTGGATGATGAAAATGCAGCCTTCTTCCCTTTTTCAATGAGGCGAGAATTCGTACGAAAAAAAAATTGTTTATATCACTAACAAGACCTTGATGACGACAAAAAGGTGTAATGTGGAACAAAAAAGTATAAAAGTGTAATACGCCTTTTTGGCGTACAGTTGGCAGCAGAGCAGCTCTACGCGTGTGTATGAAGTCTAGTCTGTTTAAATTATCGTCAAACAGATGAATACAAATTGATGTAGGCTATTGCGTTTATCCCAAAAGCTCATGACATCAGCCAGTCAGATATAGATAGAACGACGTTGACGGCACTCTGGTCTTTGTTATTGTGGTTTTTTGCCATCCGCATTTATGAGTAATTCAAACTAAACTGTATTAACCAGACTATAAATGTTCAAGGTTTCACATAGTTTTGTGTATTGAGAACTCCTCAAAAAATGCAGGTAAAAACAATAACAAAGAGCTGAGTGACGTCAACTTCGTTCTATCTATACAACGTTTCTTCATCGACCCAATTTGCCTTGTTGCGACAACGGCAAGTAATAATTATAATTTTATTATTTCATTATTATTTCTTCCAAGATTCCCATGCCAACAGTCTGGGACAGACAATGTAACAGACTGAATCGATCTCGTCACTCTGTGTTGCTATTATTATTATTATTATTATTATTATTATTATTATTATTATTATTATTATTATTATTATTATTATTATTGTTGTTGTTGTGTTTAAAATGTCATTGTTATCATTATCATCTTGTGTTACTTTGCCGGTGAGGTTCGATTTTACCCTAACTCAAACTTGAAATCAATCGGATCTTTAATAAAAACGGACAAAAGAACGTGAGCTATTTTATGGCGCAATATCCACTAAACGTGCTCCACAAGGGCCCCAAAAGCCAACAGCAGAACTTAACATGTAGGACGAGGTATGGCGTCTGTTAGGCGATATTACATTTTCTCCCCCCGAACAGATACAAAGTATTTAACCGTCAGGTACTCATTTTACACATGAGTACGATGAGGGAATGTATGTAACGAGCCTTTACCAAGGAATCAACCAGTGATGCCAAAACTCCGGTTACGCCGAGGAAAAAAAAATCCGATCTGGAGCAAAACAAATTCCGGGTTACTGGAAACTACCGTCAAATTCCGGTGAGGCCAAATTGCTCCAAGGATAACCCCCCCCCCCCCCCCTCCCTTCCCCACTTTCCACCCTCCAACCACCACATCATCATCACTGCCACTATTACTACAACCACCATCACCACATCATCACTGCCACCACTGCTTACTGCAACCACCACAACTACATCATCATCACTAGCACAACTACTTCAACCATTTCCACCACCACCACATCATCATCATCATCATCATCATCATCATCATCATCATCATCATCATCATCATCATCATCATCATCATCATCATCATCACTAACACCACTCCTACAACCATCACCACCTCATCATCACTGCCACTACAACCAAACCACCACATCATCATCACTACCTCTACTACCACAACCACCACCACCACATCATCATCACTACCACTACTACTACAACCACCAACACCAATTCACTGTCATCAACACTAATCAATTGTGCGCCGTTCAAAGCGGGACTCGAACCCAGGTTCTTCCGATCAGAGTCTCATACCACAAGACCACATAGCCGCTCAGCTCAGTCTTACCCCTTTCACCAACAGAGTAGTGACAGCGATGCGAGTTTTGATTAAATGAAACCTTATGGGAAGAAGGAAGGAAGGAATGAGAAGATGATAATATGGTGATATTGGAGAAGGAGAATAAGGAAGTGTAAAGAACAGGACATAGACGTCTACATTATTCTAGTAATGGAAAGCGGAGATTTCAAATGCAACTCTTAATCTTAATTGATTCATTAATTAATCAACTGAACTGACTACTTAATTCTCTCTCCCCCCCCCCCTCTCTCTCTCATATCACACACACACACACACACACACACACACACACAATATATATATATATTATATATATATTATATATATATATATATATATATATATATATATATATATATTCACTCACTCAGGACTCATCTGTTTTATTTGGTCTTCCCGATACAACTACAAGTACCAGCCAATGTGTAGCATAAATGCGCTCACGTTTCTAACCTACGGTCTTGATAAATGGAATCATGTTGGGTGGGGGTGATGAGCACTCTTACAGACAGGCATGTATGTGGTCGTCAGTGAGTACCCAGTACGTAATTGTATTAAGGCAAGAAGGTTGGTAGAATCGATATCGGGGCACGCTTGATTACACACACATACACACACATACACACACACACACACACACACACACACACACACACACATGTACGTAGGTGGTACGCGCAATGTTACGTGCGCGCACATACATACACACCTACACTATACACGTAATTACCTACCTACTCACCGTCAACTCAGAGAATACCGATTAATACGTATTAGACACTTGACCAGTCCTGATCAGAGAGAGTACTCAAACACTGTCCAGATACAATGAAATTTTAAGTGTTGCCGATAGCTTAGTTGGTCGAGCACTCGCTTCACAATAGGGAACACGTTCTATCCCGGGTGCAGTTGAGATTTTTTTCTGACCCCCCCCCCTATCCACCTGGCAGTGATTGGGTAGCTGGATCTGTCAGAGCTAGCGGAAAGTACTTTGTGATAGAAAAGGATAACAAGCAATTGCTGTTGTCCGTTTCACGCTATAGAAACAGGGCCCTAATGGTTTCTGAAGGACTTGGTTATAATCAACCAAGCGTGGCTCGGCGGTACGGTCTTCGCTTCGTACCTGAAAGGTACCGAATTCGATCA
>NC_088363.1:46518183-46523183 GCF_034508935.2 Berghia stephanieae
AAAAAAAAAAAAAAAAAAAAGACAAAAAAAATTAATAAAAAAAAAGAAGAAAAAAAAAACAAAAAAAAAAAAACCAAGAAAAAAAAACCCCCAACAAATCCTGGGTTTTATCCAATCGTTCAACCGATGGGTTCATTTTTGATTCCTTGAGCATTACTAACGACAACTCACTATGCGATGCACCGTGGCCTTCGTAAACTCATGGCCTGATAGTGACTAACAAATGACGTCAAAAGACAAGTCTTGAGTTGTATTCAACAGTTCAACCTATGGGATCACTTGCTATCTTGACCACTGCTAAAGACAACTCACTTCGCGGTCCACAAACCTAAAAATGACGTCAAAATATGGGTCTTTGTGGGTTTTAATGTCAGGCTATAGATAAATGAAGTTGACGTCACTCGGTTATTTGCTTTTTTTGTTTGTTTCTTTTCCCCATCCACGTTTATGAGTAATTCTCACTTAATTAACTGTATTATCCAGACAATAAAATTTCATGGTTACACAGTTTTGTTTGTTGGTCCGTTATACTTCCGGATGGCAATGTTGTAACCTTCTGAGCCAAACGCATACTATCTTACGTTCAAGGTTACGTGTGTTGGTACGTTATATCCGGTTGGCGGATTTTAAGAGTATTTTGCCTGACGCAATGCATCTTTAGTCTGATTTAGATATATATATATATATGTATATAAATTAATTTAGTGAGAAATATCGCTAAAATGGTTGTCTGAAAATAATAGATGCTGTGCGATTGGCTAAGAAACTCGCATCATTGCCATTCGGAAATATAACGGACATCACACAAAACTATGTGTAACCTGGAACGTTTATAGTCTGGTTAATTCAATTTAGTGAGAATTACTCATAAACATGGATGGCAAAAAACAATAACAAAGACCTAAGTTACGTCAACTTCGTTCTATCTATAACAAAGAGCTGAGTGTCGTCAATTTTGTTCCTTCTATAAGTTAACGAAGGTTGTTATATTGATGTTTAGAGGGAACTTAATGAGACGAATTAATCACCTAACTGAATTTAGAAGCTGCTATATTTAGATAAACATAATGAGCGAGAGGATGTTTACGAATTTGACATGATCTAATCTTGATATGTGTCATTAAAACCCTTTTGCCACTCCCGAAGTTTCCTGTCCCTGTATTTCAGTCTCGGGGTATTAGGATAGATTTTGATGCCAGTGTTTTAACTGTTTGGGAGTTCGCAGTTTGGCATCGGTTTGAACTTTGTCATGTCAATAGATGATAATGTTTTCAATAATATGATTATGATGATGATGATGATGATGATGATGATGATGATGATGATGATGAGGAGGAGGAGGAGGAGGTGGAGGAAGAGGATGAGAAAAGAAAAGAAGAAGAAGAGGTGGTGGATGATGATGATGATGATGATGATGATGATGATGATGATGATGAGGAGGAGGAGGAGGAGGAGGAGGAGGAGGAGGAGCAGGAGGAGGAGAACAAAAAGAACGGTAGCTATCTCACAAATTAATAGATAAAAAGAAATTGAAACGGATTCCCCCGTCTTGCGGTCGTGTCCACTCGATATAAAGGTCACGTTGCCAAAAGTAACCCCCTGATTTCTAATGTTACGGCGATTCGGAGGGGCGGTGATTAGCGAGAGGTCAAGTATGGCGATCTGCTCAGTCTAGCAGTTCTTGCAGTTCAATCAGTGATTGAGTGGATCTATAAATAGAATATATCCGTGATCCGAGGATCCATTAATGTTATACTCTGAATAAATACATTAAGAGAAGGGGGAAAAAAAGGTTCTGACCAGAAAACTCGTTCTTCAAATATGGATCGATTTAAGTCACTGTCAACCTGTCAAGAACTATCAAACCTGAGATTTTATAACAATCACAGATTTGGGAGCTTTTGACAAGATGAGGGTAATTTTAATCAATCTATATATTATGAAGAAAGAGCTTTCTGGCTAAAGTTTTTTTAAAAATGTGTTTTTATTTTCTGAGTTCGGCAGAAATGTGATCATTGCGTGATCCTCGGTGGTGATGGTCTTTTCTCTGATCGGGGTAACGAGGGACTTGGTGATCCAATTTTATAAGTTATATTTTTTTCTTCTCTCGACTCCATCTGCAGCCTTTGCCAACTCAATCTATTATGCAAAGCGTTTAAATAAATTACAACATATGCCCGCCAGGTGAAATTAACCAACTCACAATATTATGCGTTATCTGAAACATGTATATTATTGATTGTAATATTGCCACACTTGAATACTTTATGCATAGCCTATATTTGAATTGTGAGTAGTGTTCATGATCTATTAGGCTGATTGATTCGGGTAACAGGCATAAAAAAGTGAAGATGGCTTTGGGATAAACAGTGTTTTATCTTCTTGGAATTCGATTTTTAAAACAAGCCCAAAATGATTCACAAATTTTCGATTTCTTTTTGATGCATCTTGAATTCCTTATGGCGCTCTATTCTGTTAATCCCATTCCATCTACATTTAGGAATTTGACTGTTTTTATGTCAAGGTGTATATATATATAAATAAATGTGACATTGAAATATTTATAATGCCATCCGTCAAACATCACTAGCTATATATCCATCGTTAATGTCGTACTATGACAAATATTATTTCTTTTTAAACACGTTCAAATAATTAAAAAAAGACAACTCGTATATCAAATATCAGCTGATTAAAATGACCCTCATCTCGGCAAAAACTCTGAAAACCAGGTTTGAGAGTCTTTGACAAGACGAGGATCATTTTAATCAATCGATATTCGAAGGACGAGTTTTCTGGCCAAGTTTCTTTTTTTTTTTTGTTTTTATAAACGTGTTTCGTCAGAGTATGACGGAACGGTAATTCTTATTGACTAACACCAAACACAACAACAACAACAACAACAACAACAACAACATTAGCAGCACGTCAACTGATTATGATTGGAGATGACGGTGATAATATTGTGCTGTGTTCTTTAGTTAACTCTGAAAACCAGGTTTGAGAGTCTTTGACAAGACGAGGATCATTTTAATCAATCGATATTCGAAGGACGAGTTTTCTGGCCAAGTTTCTTTTCTTTTTTGTTTTTATAAACGTGTTTCGTCAGAGAATGACGGAACGATAATTCTTATTGACTAACACCAAACACAACAACAACAACAACAACATTAGCAGCACGTCAACTGATTATGATTGGAGATGACGGTGATAATATTGTGCTGTGTTCTTTAGTTAAATGTCAGTGTGTTTTCCTTATCTGTGTCACGATTTTTAGATTTTATCATTGGAATGGGAGTTGGAATGTGGGCGGTCGGGGTTTAACACATGCTTATAGATCATTGTCGTTGTTGTTATTGTTGTTGTTGTTGTGATGATGATGAGATGATGATGATGATGATGATGATGATGATGATGATGACGACGACGACGACAACGACGACGATGATGATGATAATGATGACGATGTTGATGATGAACAGCTGCTGGTGTGTTGTTATTTAGTTGAATGAATGTCAATCATGTCCTTTCACTTGTGTCACGATTTTAGCGTTGGAATGGAAATGGATGGAGGGAGGGGGAGGTCAAGAACACACATCATGCATTCAGATCATCCTTTGCTGCTTTTTGCTGTTGTTGATGCTGGTGTTGTTGTCGACGGTGGCGGTGATGTTGCTATTGATGCTGCAACAAGCTGTCGCGAGTGCATGCTGTGGCTGATGTTTTTTGTTGTTGTTGTTCTTTTTTTTTTTCTTTTCTTTTGTTGTTTTTGTTTTTTTTGTTTCGTATTTTTAATTAGTGATTGTTAATGTTGCTGCTTTTGCTTTAAACATATAGATTGTTTGTACTTTTATATAATGATGGAGGTGGTGTGGTGCTGTTACAGGAATGGGGACGTAATCTGTTCAAAAAAAAAAAAAATAATAAATAAGCAAGTTGTACGCGACTGTAGATTGTTCCCAAATGACATACTGCGTTTAATGTTATTAAGAGTTATGCAACTTAGTGCCTATTCATAAAACCCATACAAAAATAGATAATAAATAAATAATTTGAAAAGACCACAAATGTGGAATTAATCAAACCAAAACAAAAAACCCAAGAAACACAAAATAAAAAAAAAAACAAACAAAAAAAAAAAAAAACCCCCACAAAAAACAAAAAAACAAAAAAAAAACAAAAAACAAAAAACAAAGATACGAAAACAATCCTGGTGTAAACTCGGATTTGCGGTGTGTTCTAGTTCTCTTTTTATTTCAAATAAAACTCGAGATGTGTCGTGCTTGTTTAACCTGGAATGTGTTGTTGGTTCACCGAGGACACGGTTATAAATAAATTAATAGTAAGGATGCTCGGATAGTTGCTCAAAACATAGTGTTGTGAAAATGGCCTCGGCATTAAATACTGCAGTACACAGTACAGTGCACGACTACCAAATTAATTTATAAACTCTTTAGATGGTATGCGCACAAACCTCTGTGTAACCATGCACTTTTATAGTCTGGATAATACAGTTAATTAAGTGAGAATTACTCATAAACGTTGATGGGAAAAGAAACAACAACAAAAATAATTTAAATTAAAAAAATAAAATAAAAAGCAAATACCCGAGTGACGTCAACTTCATTCTATCTATATTGAAGGGAAATTGAACCACACCCCTAGACCTTAACTCGGCAGTCCCAACATTCCTTTTTCAGTACACTGTGAAAGTTTCATTAAAAACGTTTATTTATTATAATTTTATTTTATAAAATTATGAGGTATATAACAACATTTTAAAGGTGATATCTCATTAACCAAACGATAATATATTTCCTCAGTTGATAAGAGAGACGCATGCGCAACGCTATGTTGACGTTCTCTCTGTAAGGGCATGTCCATTCGCTGATGATAATTTGTGCTTGAGCTAATTTTGTAAATTATTGGCGAAAGCCTAAATAAACTTGAACGTTGAAGTTATTTATCAGAGAGAGAGAGAGAGAGAGAGAGAGAGAGAG
>NC_088363.1:46528183-46530683 GCF_034508935.2 Berghia stephanieae
GAAACATTCACAACGTCTAACCGGTATATGAAACATACCATGGCCAACACACAAAAACTGTGTTAACTTGAATGTTATTTAAATTTTAGTCCTATAGATAGTTCGAAATTGACGTCACTCCGGTCTTTGTTATTGTTTTTTGCCGTCCGCGTTTATGAGTAATTCTCACTAAACTGTATTAACCAAACTATAAACGTTCATGGTTACACAAAGTTTTGTGTGTTGGTCCGTTACACTTCCGGATGGCAATGTTGTGAACTTCTAAGCCAAGCGCATACTATCTATTGATATATTTCAGTGAGAACTTATCACCAAATTGGTGGTCTAAAAAATAATAACAAAGAGCTGAGTGACGTCAACTTTATTCTTCTATAGATAGATTAAAGTTGACGCCACTCAGGTCTTTGTTATTGTTTTTTGTCATCCACGTTTATGAGTAATTCTAACTTAACTGTATTATCCAGACTATAAAAGTTCATGGTTACACATAGTTTGTGTGTTAGTCCGTATTACTTCCGGATGGCAATGTTGTGAGCTTCTTAGCCAAGCGCATACTATATATAGATAGAACGAAGATGACGCCACTTCGGTCTTTGTTATTGATTTTTGCTATCCGCGTTTATGAGTAATACGCTTCAACAGTCGTGACTTCACTTCCCCCGTAATGACGCAGAGTAACTTAGTAACTGGCTCTAAACTATCGGAACAATGGCAGACGCCCTTATGAAATATTTCTCCGACGAGCATAAAAGTTATCCAGAAGAAAATAAACAATAAATCTGATCATGTTTTGACTTTTATACCTTCTGATCACAAGGCATATGAAAAGTTCTAGCCAGCATGAAGAATAAAAAGTACCGATTTTCTTTGTTTAGAACCACGATGGTCGCCGTTGCTGGGCGACGTGACATCAGACTATTGAATCCAATGGGCATGATCTATTTTCCCTTTCCATGTGCTCGAGGTCATTGGTCACATTAAAAATGTGCTCCAAGTGACCCACTTAGTGAAAAGTATTCACAGCTTTTGAAATATCTAACATCACGATTGGTCGTTTGTTCAGCTTGACACATGTGTATGTTTAGAACTTTCATAAACAAAGCAGCGTGTTTACTTTTGTTAAAAAATATCCAATCGTTGGGCATCAACAAATCATGTGATTGATGACTCGGTTGGACGAAAACATGAATATAGATCAATCCCATTCTTACTAAACTGCATTAACCAGACTATTTACCTTCAAGGTTACACACAGTTTTGTGTGATGGTCCGTTATACTTCCGGATGGCAATGTTGTGAGCTTCTCATCCAAGCACATACTTACTATCTATATAAAAAAAAGTGAGCTATTGTTATAAGGGCTGGCTGATTCGAGAAGCCAAATAGTAATAACACCGTAACCAGACAGGTATAGATAGTATGCGCTTGGCTAAGAAGCTCATAACATTGCCATCCGGAAGTATAACGGACCAACACACAAAACTGTGTGTATCCATGAACGTTTATAGTCGGGTTAATACAGTTCAGTGAGCATTACTCATAAACGCGGATGGCAAAAAACAATAACAAAGGCCAGAGTGACGTCATCTTCGAACTATCTATGATACACACAGTTCTGTGTGTTGGTCCGTTACACTTCCGGATGGCAATGTTGTGAGCTTCTTAGCCAAGCGCATACTATCTATTCATTTTACACCCGAGTAGAGTTGCAACCCAGACTTTCTGTACACAAATGCACACACACACACACACACACACACACACACACACACACCTGCCTACACACACGAACACCTTAATTCATAGATGGATGGTTTGATGGTGAAATGTTTTTAAAGCTGTGTTGATTTGATGGATGACTGCCCTCATATTGTTTATGATTTGGGATGTGGGTGTTTGTTTGTAGGATAATAATTGACCTATAGATAGTATGCGCTTGGCTAAGAAGCTCACAACATTGCCATCCGGAAGTATAACGGACCAACACACAAAACTTTGTGTAATCATGAACTTTTATAGTTTGGATAATACAGATAATCATAAACATGGATGGCAAAAAAAAAAAAAAAACAATATCAAAGACTCGAGTTGCTCCAACGTCATTCTATCTATAGCCGGAGATGGGTTTGTACCTAGTTGCACTAATTAGCAAATAAGTACATTGGGATCCGCATAAAGTCAACACTCGTTTAAAGTCAACATCTGCTTAATATCGACACGTCTCGTTGGTCCCAAACTGACCCAAATTGCCTGTTCTCCATTTAAAAGCGTGTTCCAATTATTTTGACTATAAATTCTATTTGAAGTATCCACTAAATCACCTCGACATAATGCTGTTTTGTGGCCTTATACGGTGTAGACTTGTACTAATTTACATTATTGTGTGTTGTACGCACTTCAGTGCGAATGGCTCATATTATATTAAAACTATTGGATGATGGAATTTGTGCAGAAAGACGTGAATCCATTTACAAAATGCAGGAACCAGTGAAGCGAACTG
>NC_088363.1:46533183-46598183 GCF_034508935.2 Berghia stephanieae
GGATGGATGAGAGGTGGATGGAAAGATAGATAGGTGTGTGGTTGGATGGATGAGAGATGGATGGAAAGATAGATAGGCGTGTGGTCGGATGGATGAGAGATGGATGGAAAGATCGATAGGCGTGTGGTTGGATGGATGAGAGATGGATGGAAAGATAGATAGGTGTGTGGTTGGATGGATGAGAGATGGATGGAAAGATAGATAGGTGTGTGGTTGGATGGATGAGAGATGGATGGAAAGATAGATAGGTGTGTGGTTGGATGGATGAGAGATGGATGGAAAGATAGATAGGTGTATGGTTGGATGGATGAGAGATGGATGGAAAGATAGATAGGTGTGTGGTTGGATGGATGAGAGATGGATGGAAAGATAGATAGGTGTGTGGTTGGATGGATGAGAGATGGATGGAAAGATCGATAGGCGTGTTGTTGGATGGATGAGAGACGGATGGAAAGATAGATAGGTGTATGGTTGGATGGATGAGAGACGGATGGAAAGATAGACAGGTGTGTGGTTGGATGGATGAGAGGTGGATGGAAAGATAGATAGGCATCTCGGGTGCAAACCCTTCATCAGCAAAACAATTTAAAAAAAAAAGGAACGTTGGAAACAAATAAAACGTAATGTAGTTCAAGTAGAGCATTTATATAGCGCAATATCCATTAAACGTGCTCTGGGCGCTTTGCAAGGGGTCCCTGACCAACAGCAACACGTAATATATAGAACGAGACATGACTGACTGACACCTGTTAGGCGATGTTACATATTTTCCCCCGACAGAGACAACGCTGTTAACGGTCAGGTACTCATTTTACACCTGAGTACGATGAGAGGATGTGTGAGAGGATGTGAGTAAAGAGCCTTTTTCAAGAACTCAACTATGCGCCGATCGAGGCTCGAACCGAGGACCTTCCGATCCGAAAGCGAGTGTCATACCACAAGACCACATAGCCAAGTGATTTAGCGGAGTTTTTAAAAGGAAAAATACTATGTAGTACATAATATTATGCTAAGACTTAGGCTTAGATACGAGAGGTAAGAAATGAGTAAATAAACAAATCCAGTCTGTTAGACAATTTTAATGTTTACTCGTGTCAGCTAATCCTGTTTGTAAATATTGAATTACATCACAGCATGGATACCACTGTCTGTCTGCGGTAGGGGAATGCTGTAAAAAATAGATCTGCTGTAATCTGAAGGAACCCCCCCCCCCAAAAAAAAAAAAAAAAAAAAAAAAAAACAAAACAACAAACAAACAAACAAAAAAACAAAAAACAAAAAAAAAAACCAAAAAAAAAAAAAAACAACAACAAAAAACTCAACAAAAAACGAAAGAAAAAAACAAAGACTCGTCAGCTTTAGTTATCTCTCTCTCTCTCTCTCTCTCTCTCTCTCTCTCTCTCTCTCTCTCTCTCTCTCTGTGTGTGTGTGTGTGTGTGTGTGTGAGAGAGAGAGAGAGAGAACGATATATATGTAGATAGATAGATAGAGAGAGAGAGAGAGAGAGAGAGAGAGAGAGAGAGAGAGAGAGAGAGAGAGAGAGAGAGAGAGAGAGAGATACCTTTCGTCTCAAAACGGTATGATGTCGATGTGAGCCAGGTGTCAAAAACGGGTTTTAAGGATAAAATTACGATAAATAGAAATGTTAGTTTTTGTCAATTTTAGAAACTGTACTGTCAAGTTTCATAGTTTTCACTCTGTATTTAATATTTTTAGCATTTATCAAACCGTTTTGAGGCGATGGGTTTACATAATGTGGCATCAAAACTTTACTATAACGTCAGGTTGTGTACTCACTCTAGTCATAGGTACATAAATCCAATGGTTTGTTTGAATATATAGAATATTGTGTCTCGATTTCTACTACACACTACACACTCTTATAATGTACACATTGAAAACACTACTCCTTGCTTAGCCGAGTTAAAATAGAATTTAAAGTGTATTACACTTTTTTCCTCAATCCACGGGTTATTATTTATTTGATGCATGTACACAACATGTAATTCAATACAGTTTTTCTCAGAACTATATTTGAGTTTAGTGAAGACGCGTGCCACAACACACAACAAAACACATTCGTCTGAGCGTTCAGCAGCTCTGACAGCGTTTTGACTGCCGCTGGGTGTCAGCTTAACTTACGTATATTAAAAATTCAATACGTTTTATGTTATGTTCGTTTACTATGTGTATCAACAGTAATATGTAGTATCGCAATTCAATTTCTCTTTTCTTTTCCCAATGACTCACCCTGTGCTTTTATACTATGAATGTAAACAAAATAAACTATCGCAACGCGCGTGCGTGTGCTTGTTGCTACTACATACGACGACGTCGCCATCAGCGCGTGTCGCGTCGCACACGATGAAGTGTGTGCGTTTGTTTAGATGGTGCTTCCATTCACGTTCGTTCGCATTCCTCACGCATCGCGCGACATGACATGTCGACAGTCTTCTCCAGTTTGTAAATTGCGATTTCATCCCATGCCAGTGATGGGGTGATGCTCTCGTGCGCGTGCCGTTGCCCGCTTATATATATATATATATATATATATATATATATATATATATTATATATATATATATATATATATATACACACACACACACACACACACATATATATGTCACTACACATCAACACCAATCACCGCCAAACCAACATCACGACGGAAGTAAAGATACAAGAATAACAACAATGATCCCAAATGGAATAATCATTGTACGGACAAAGTATGCCGACTGAAGACGTGGGTGGAAGCCACAGAGACATGTGTTTCGGCCATATAAGTGGACGAGTCTAATGCCAACTTCATAACAATGCATAGCCTGAAAAAAAAACACCAAAACAAAAAACAAAAACAAATAAAAAACAGTCTCAAATTGTGGCCAGAAAACATGTTCTTCAAATATCAATTGATTAAAATGACACTCATCTTGTCAAAAAACTCTCAAACCTGGGACTTCCTCGATGATTTCCTATAGTCCCCGGTTTGAGAAGTTTTGACAAGACGAGGGCCATTTTAACTGATCGATATTTGAAGGGCGGGTTTTCTGGCCAAATTTTGAATAAGAGTATGACAATAGATACCAATTCAATATGCTGATGCATTTCAAGGTCAATTCGTTAACCATCAATTTTTCCATGGGCTTGCTTCTCTTTATTTAAATTCATACCACCTCCTCGACTTTTCATCATCATCATCATCATCATCATCATCATCATCATCATCATCATCATCATCATCATCATCATCATCATCATCATCATCATCATCATCAGTACCACCACCCATATACCTCGCTACTAATTTTGTCTATAAACGGATTACAAGTCAGGGATTGAGACACTGGGATATTTTTCGTGTGAGTCTTGATGACTCTGTCCCACCCATTAACATCTCTCGACGCATAGTTGAGTCCTTGGAAAAGTCTCTTTACTCACATTCTCTCACCGTGCTCAGGTGTAAAATGAATACATGTCCGTTAACAGCGTTATCTCTGTCAGGAAAAAAAAATTATAATATCGCCTAACAGGCGTCATATCTCGTTCTACATGTTACGTGTTGCTGTTGGTCAGGGACCCCTTGTCAAGCGCTTTGAGCACATTTAGTGGGTATTGTTCTATATAAAAGCTCAATTTTTTTTTAAAGTCTTATAAAACTAAAACTTTAATAAGTGTTATCCATTATCCACCCTTTCTTTCCGTCCAGATTGCCTGTGACAAATATTACAACAGTGACAAGGAGATCGTCAAACAAAAAATCATCAATCTCATCAGAGGTAAAAATATAAACATACTTGCCTGCTTGAAAATCTAAAAAAATTGTGTAATTTTTAGGAGATAAATATTGTAGTCGCGATAGTTAACTTTAAAAATCAACAATTTACAATCACAAGGATTACATTAATAACACTTCAAAATCATTAAAATTATGTGGTCTGGCATCAACTTTCATTTTCAATAAGTTTTAATGCATTTCTTAAATTGGAGCCAACATTTCGTAATTATACGAATTTTTCATGATAGTTGGTAGGTCTGGATATAAATAACATTAGACATGAACTTTTGTTTTGTTGTTGTTGTTGTTGTTGTTTTTTTGTTTTTGTTTTTTTTTGTTTTTTTTTTGGGGGGGGGGGGGGGGGGGGGGGGGGGGGGGGGGGGATTGTGTGCGACTATTTGGTCTTGTGGTATGACACTCGCTTTCGAATTGGAAGGTCCTGGGTTTTTTGAGCCTCGCTCGGCGCATAGTTGAGTCCTTGGAAAAGACTCTTTATTCACATTCTCTCACCGTACTAAGGTGTAAAATGAGTACTTGACCGTTAACAGCGTTGTCTCTGTCCGAAAAAAATTGTAATATCGCCAAACAGACGTCATGTCTCGTTCTACATGTTAAGTGTTGCTGTTGGTTAGGGACCCCTTGTAAAGCGCTTTGATCACATTTTATGGATATTGCGCTGTATAAATGCTCATTTAAAAAAATGTAAATGATCTTATCATTTGATTAACTCGGCTCAATGTACTTCAAAATGTTTCATAATTTATTTTTCCAGCAGGTCGATTTGATCTAAATTGCCATAATGTACAGTTCAAGTTCTGTGCTATATTAACTCTTCCAATATCCGTCACGGCCAATATAGCCGGGTACTCATTTATACCTCAGTCAAGTATGCAAATATGCCTTTCCCAGGAACATAACGCTATAACCAGAGATTCTCGATCGTTGCCATAATCACTCATCCAGTTTGAGAAATCTCAACAGTATGAATGATAACATCAACAGCCTCGACAAATTAAATGTGGCCCCATGAGTTTTAAGATTTTGAAGGACTTAAAAAAAGTTGTCCTTCATAGCCATTCGGCCCATGGAGCCGGAGTTTATTCCGGTTTCTATTTGCGTGAAACGGACAATAGCAATGGCTTGATATCTTTTGGATAGGACGCTAGTCTATCGCGAAGTACTTTCCGCCAAATCTAACAGACTCAGCTACCCATTCACTGCTGGGTGGACAGGGGGTAAGAAAAAAACCCCAACTCGACTGTGCCCGGGTTATCGATCTCGGTCCCTTTGCGTGTGAAACGAGTTCTCTACCAACTGAGCTATCGGGGACCCCCTCTGCCCTGAAGGACTTGACATATAAATAAATAAAATGAGTCTCTTGTCTAGAAACAACGTTTGTTAATATTAATCGTGTCTTTACTGATGACCCGTGCCCCCTCCCCCCTCCCCACCTCCCTTTCTCCCTAGTGTACAGTGACACAACATGTCTCAATGAGCTATAAGTTTCTGTAGGGCCTTATATATAATATATATGTATATATAAATATAGTAAAGTGCGGCCCATGTTTGAAATCAACGGTTGTCCATATGCTTATATGGTATTCATATCCTTTCGCAGATGCCACATGCTTTGTCCCTCTAGTGCGCAGTGATACAACAGGTCCCTATGCCAAGGTGATGGAGCCTTACTCCCCGTCCTCATATCACCATCTTGTCCAGGAGATCGAAGGCAATCTCAAGAGCGGTTCCTCGGATGACCTCAAGGATTTCAGTAGCCTTAAAGTGTGGGCCTACGCTGGCCCCATGTCGCCGCAAGAGGTAAGAATTAAAATTAATAAATAGATTAATGAATGAATGAATAAATAAATAAATAAATGGAGGGGTGGGGGAGGGAGGGAGGGAGGGGGGGGGGGGGGGAAGAGGCGGATATATTATTACAAAACGTGATTCAGTACTGTGAAATGGTACTCAAAATGTAGGTCAAATAAAGAGAAATTTGCACCTGAAGAAAAACATTTTAAAAATCCCCCCCCCCCCCCCCCCTTAATTCATCGAAATATTTTAGAGTATAATATTATAATAGGAAAATGGCTTTTCCTTTTTCTCTCCTTTTCCTCTTTTCTTCCTTTCTTTTTTTTTTTCATTCATTCATTCTCTCTCTCTCTCTCTCTCTCTCTCTCTCTCTCTCTCTCTCTCTCTCTCTCTCTCTCTCTCTCTCTCTCTTTTGATCGCTTTGCGGTTTCAAGTAAGGCGCCTTAGAAATATGCTTATATTACTACTACTACTACTACTACTACTACTACTACTACTACTACTACTACTACTACTACTACTACTACTACTACTACTACTACTACTATTACTACTACTACTACTACTACTACTACTACTACTTACTACTACTACTACTACTACTACTACTACTACTACTATACTAACTACTACTACTATACTACTACTACTACTACTACTACTTACTACTACTACTACTACTACTACTACTACTACTACTACTACTACTACTACTACTACTACTACTACTACTACAACTACTACTACTACTACTACTACCACCACTACCACCACCACTGCTGCCTCTTCCTGTACCACAATTTTTTGTTGTTGTTGTTGATTACCTC
Source organism: Berghia stephanieae (assembly GCF_034508935.2). Lineage (NCBI taxonomy): Eukaryota > Metazoa > Mollusca > Gastropoda > Nudibranchia > Aeolidiidae > Berghia > Berghia stephanieae. The sequence continues at coordinate 46,539,604 of NC_088363.1, forward strand.
CATAATAATATAATTTCCCACCAAATTTCAATCGAAAGCTTTGCGCTCAATCTCTCTGCTAAATCTTGAGCCATGTTGAAGGGAACTTTACAGAATCAAGTAGTATTGATATAACTCTTTACCATCTTTGTATTTGATTTAACATTACCCCAATTTGACTTTGATTACAGGCTATAGATTTAAACAACAACAAGATGTTTAACGGGCGTCTTTTTACATGCAAAACTAAAGATCATAAATTCCTCTTTAAGATTAGATAGTTGGGGTACTCAAATTATGACAGTGCCAGGGTGTCCAGCGAGGTCGGATAAGTCGGATAAAGTCGGATTTTTTACCTTAGGGTCGGATTGGTAGGAAAAAGTCGGATAATTGCACCCGAGGTCGGATTTTTTGCCGTGTCAAGCATTTTCCTCAAAACCACAAAATCACCATTATGTCTTATGTCATATTTTGACACCTGTGCTCAGTCTCATGAAATTTGGTGACGGTCCCGTTTTTATGACGTCGGGCCAGACAGAATGGCACCAGATGTCACAATTGATACAGAAGACCAGTGGTGTTCTTTGATTAGCTGGTTGATGGTGGATTGGGAAGGGAAGGACAAATGGGTCTGGATTTTTTTCTCCGTTGTAGGTACCTATTGCCTTTTTAATACCCCCCCCTCTCTCTCTCTCTCTCTCTCTCTCTCTCTCTCTCTCTCTCTCTCTCTCTCTCTCTCTCTCTTTCTCTTCTCTTATAATCATCTGGTTATACAGAGATAATAATATATTATTAGAATAAAGCAATGGTGATTGGCTTAATTTACTCTTCTTTCTTTTTACCTTTGGGCTATGGCTTTAAATTTGAGAGATTATTGGGTTGTATTTAAGCTGAATAACCACTATGTTTCGGTAACAAAGATATTGTAGCCTGCTTTATGAAGTAAAAATCAAAACAAAACAACACTTTCTGGCCTTTTATTTGAATAGCATTGTAGGCTTTTTACATATGGAAAGGACAATTCATTAAATGTTTACAAAAAGTAAATTTATGTCTAATAATAAGAATGGATTTATACTACTTATAGTAATATATTAAATAATACTAATACAAAACTATGTTCCTGTTATTTTACACTTTGCTTGTGTTTGATCCATAGACGGAGACATTTTCCTCCTTTTTGACAAATTGCTATTATCATCACTGAATAAAACCACACTCACCAAAACCACTACATCAACATCTCTACCACCACTACTATTACATCCACCACCACCACTACTACTACAAATAACACCACATCATCCCTACCACCACTACTACTATTAACTACCACCACATCATCATTCCTACCACAACTACTACAACCACCACCACACAATAATCTCTAGGACCACCGCTACTACAACCACTACCACATCATCAACCCTACTACAACCACCACCACAGCATCGTTCCTACCACCACTACTACTACAACCACCATCACATCATCATCTCTAAGACCACACTACTACTACAATCACCACCACATCATCATCCCTACCACCACTACCACATCATCCCTACCTCCACTCCTACTACAACCACCACCACACCATCATCACTAGCACCACTACTACTACAAATAACACCACATCATCCCTACCACCACTACTACTACAACCACCATCACATCATAAACCCTACTACCACTACTACAACCACCACCACATCACCATCCCTACCACCACTACTACTACAACAACCACCACATCATCATTCCTACCACAGCTACTACAACCACCACCTCACAATCATCCATACGACCACTACTACTACTACAATCACTACTACCACATCATCCCTATCACCACTACTACTACAACCATCACATCATCATTCCTACTACAACCACCAAATGTTTAAATTACACTTTCAACTTTTGAAATTCCACCGAGTCATGTCAGAAATTGCTGCAAGACAAATTTTGGATCGAATCTCAGTAAATTTGAGTGACATTCAAATTTTGGTTATGGTCGCATGGATGGGTCATGATCTTCACGATGAAAAATTTCCTCCTTTTTTGTGACCAGCCATTCTCACCCCTGCTTTTAAATTGCTTGGTAGGATTTTTTGGGGGGAGGTAGGATTTTTAAGTCTGATAATCTGCTGGACACCCTGCAGTGCAATAAATAGGGAAGACAAGTCGTGACGTCACACCTTCTACTTTTCCGATTCCAAAATCCTTGGAAGTGTGTATGTAACCAGTGCTTCGGAGGACTAATAATGAATAGGTTACATATTGAATCATAAGATGGCCGTAACTATTTTAGTAGCAGGATGTCTTGGCAGATTATTAGGATTACGGGACGCAAAAGAGCGAGGATGGATGATCTTATTGACGACCTGCGTATTATTAGACTAGAAAATAATATGTCTTCACTCTGAAATCAGAAGATCATTTGAACAATATATATGTATTCAGTCTTTCAGAAGAGTGGTTTTGCACTGCTAATGAGATTGGAACCGTTTTTTTGTTGTTGTTGTTGACATCACGTGTTTGTTCCCTATTGCTTCTTTCAGACCTGCCTACTTTTAAAATTCGTAATTTTTAGCAGATAAATAATATATTCGTTATTGTTAACTTTAAAAATCAACAATTTACCCTCACAAGTATTAGATAATATGTCAAAATCCTTTAAATTATGTAGTCTGGCAACAACTTTAATTTTATATCAAGTTTTAATGCTTAAGACATGCTCATGGAGTTCTGAAATTGGTGCCAAAATTTCGTAATGCTACGAATTTTTTGTAGTAGTAGACAGGTCCGTTATTTACTGTCTTATAATGCCAGCGCTCTTACTCTTACGTTCTCCGTGTATTATCACACCAAAAGGCAGCCTTCAATAGGAAAACAAACAACATATGCCCAATGTGCATCTCTTGTATTTTATATATCTATTTTCCAGGCACACAAATTCAAGCGAGACTGGTGGTCACCCCGTGTGAAAAGAGACCTGGTTCAAAGGTCATCACTCCTAAATGTGACGGACGGGGAGAGGGGATTTGAACACTATGGAAGGTGAGTTGCTATTATTTTATCAGTTTATTCCAACCCCCATCCCTTCGGAAAAAAACAAAACAAACAATCAATACTTGATGAAGAGCCCTGAACAAATTAAAAAAAAATTTGTTTCCCTGCTAAAGTAATAGACTTATTCCTTCATTTGGGAAAAGAAATAAGAGACAAAATTGTAAGAAAGAAAACCACTTTAGAATCACTCAAAACATTTAAGTTCTGTAACTCAAAAAATAAAAATGTTGGTTACTTTGCAGTAAGATAGATTTGGCAATATTTCTTGGTCAAAGATATAAGAGTTTGATGAGGTTAAATGGTATCTTTTCATTTATTCGGCGGGGTTTTTGTTGTTTTTTTTTTTACTTTCACTTTTCTTAAATTTGTATATATTTATTGTTTTTAATCTTTCATCTGCAGAGACCTAGCCAAGTCCTATAACGTGCCATGGCAGGAATATTGGCCTTTCCTAGATTCTTTCACCAACTTCAATTCCATCGAAGGTCTTAAAAAATTGCAGCTTTTCTTTCTGAAGCAATCTGTCCTACTGCAATTTGACCAGCTCATGAATCAAAAACAATTTTCAAAACGGGAGCGGCTGACCCTGAGTGATGATTTTGTAGAGGAAGTCAAAGACAAAGAAGACAATGAAAGTTTTTTATCAGCGGACTCTTTTCCTGAATACTTGTCATCGGACAATGAGAGTGACAGGGAGGATGTTGATGATGTTAAAAATAAAGATGAGCGTTTTTATGACTGCCGAGATGAAGGTGAAGAGGCAGTGAAGAACACGATTGGAAGGAAAGACAATGCAGACCATTCTGTGAGTCCGTTTGGAAGATTGTGGAATGGAATTGTTCAATTGGGTTATTATTTATCTCCAAGGAAAGAGAGTCAGAAGCTTTTAGAACAAAAGACAATTTCCCCTTTGGCAAAAAACTGTGATTGTGATTCAAATTCAAACACGCTATCATCAATCAAAAATAAAGAAAGAGATCAAAATTGTGAGGGGAAATATTCTCAAGGAGAGAAATTGCTTTTAAATCAAACTAAAATGGAACAAAAACAAACAAACTGTGATACAAAAAATGAGGAAAATGCTTCTGTTGTTGGTGAAAGCCAAGATGTTGTTGACATAAAATTTCCTATTTCACAGAATGAGAATTTGATTCCAAATTCATCCAACAATCCATCAGAAAAAGATGACACATGGGATTTCAAAAATCCCAAGCATTTTTCAACCCCAGTGTCATACAGGAAGTATAGGAATTCCACACCTGCTGATGTTATATCTCCAGACCAGGTCGATATCAGTTCAGAGCAAATGACGCCTCAAAGTCCAAATTTGAAGTCACCAGAGTCAGTCGGTGGCAAATTGGAACCTCCTCCATCCACTCCCGTGTCATCATTGAATAGCAGTCTGGATAGGAAGATTGATTCATTCTGTCGGACATTGCAAGCATTTTCACTCAAGTCCCCGACAGAGTCAGTAAATGACAGTGGTGGAGAAAAATTGAATTATGACAAAGACATTGAAATTAAATCACAGAAGGCTCCATTTATAAGAATGCACACATTTTGCGATATTTCCCAGCTAGAGAAGGTGCGCAATTCTTGCTTTAAAAAACAGAGAACTCCCATCTTGTTGCTGAAACAGGTAAAGGGTGAAGAAGGAAACTGTTTGGTGTTTGGGGATCTTTATTTTCCCGTCGCTGATGTGGAGTCTGTGACGGTGTTGGACGAAAATACCCTCAAGGCAGCGTTAGGAAATGTATGGCTCAACTTCCTGATCTCTTTTGACAGCTGGGAGGATGCCACTTATGTTTTGGCCCTGGATCAGCCAGAGATGGTGTCAGTGGAGTTAAGACAGATAACTCCTGTGGGAAGAGCAAACTTTCCATCCACTAGGTATGAATATGTATTGATGGTATGCCATTATATTAAATACTCTCCACTTCTGCCAGATCAATCTTAAATACACAAAAAAGTATGTGTTTACTTTCTTTCCCACATACTCCCTCTCTCGTCTCTTAACATGTCCAAACCAAAACTTCTCTCATCTTTATCAATACATTATTCTCTTCAGTCATCCTTTGTATCTGTTCATTTATTTCTTTATTTTTTCTTGTCCATCCAAGTGACCATCTTAACATGCTCATTTCTGCCACCTCAACTTCTTTATCTTGTTTCTTTGTCATAGCTGCTGTCTCTAATCCACACACCATTGCTGATCTTACTACAGATGTAGATACTTTTCCCTTCAACTTTTAATATTTAAAATTTATGACAGCATTTCAAAGTTGACATTTTGTTCTGTCTGTTTATTCAGAGAAATGGAAACTCGGATACTGGTAGATGAATACAGGAGGAGGAAACAGAGTGTTCAAGAAGACGATGACAATAACGTCTGCTGTTTACATTTCCAATCATTGGTGATGAGACGCTGTTGCTTGAATCGGAAAGATGCCTACATTTGTGGGTAAGATAAGTTAAGGAGTTACATTTGTAAAACTGCAAGCATAAAATATTAAAAGCCTGAAGAATGAAACAATTGATATGCTGTCCACTATGTCTGCCAGTTCTCCAGTTTATACTAGATTTTTGGTTTTGGGATATCCGTAGTTGGAAAATGTTGAGTTTAAAAATTCTAGTCATTGATTGATCGTTTCTGGTAAAATGACCTGGCCACCTTTATGCTTTTTTGTGGGGATACAAGACATTTTTGGGTTAGTAAAATGTTGATATTTGAGTTTCAGGTCTGTCCTTCTAATGGCTGACACATTTGCTGACTGGGTGGGGTTCCTGATCTCCCATATTGGGCAGGGAGGTACTTACTATATCTTCCATTCCCCTGTACCTGTTTTCCAACATGCTTTCTGTCTTTGTCTTGGAATGAGATTTCTTGGTTTTGTCCTGGTCCTGGCCGGGTACCCTGGCTGAGAGGGAAACAGTCAATTGTATAGTAGTTTCGGGAGATGATATTTTTTTCCTTGTAAATCATCTCTCTGTTATGTACTGTATAATGTTTTTTACGTATTATGTATGATTTGTAAACATTTGAGTGTATTCTTCTAGTGGGGACCTGTGCTTGTGTCTGAATGAGACATTTAGGTGATCTCAAACTAAGTACTTTGATGATGTGTTCTTGGAATCTACATATGTTTCCTAGTTGAACCAATTCCCCTTTGTCTTACCTTTTCTTTGGTGCTTTAATTGTAATTCTGGAACTTTTTACTATCCCATTTTCTTCCTTTTTACTGGTGCTGATACGACCTTAATGTGTTGCAAGCGTCGTAAAACCCTTAAAAACAAAAACAAAACACATATATGCTGTACATTGTCGAAATGCAGGTTTGACAAGTGTAAAAATTGCACATTTTAAAAAGCAATTTTGTCCAAAATATGCTTAATGACAAAATTGACAAGAATATGAAATAATATGAAACCCATTGAAATTGTTTGGTCTTCTTTTATTTTGACACATTTTGACTGAAGAATTTTGAACAACAAAACCGGTCTTGAATTGTTCATTAGTTAAGTAAGTAATACATGATGTTAAATCGAGATTGACGGCATATCAGATCTTAGCACAACTAGACGGGGAAATACGATCACGCCATTTTCCAAATTTAACATTTTGTTCAATTTTGAGACTGTTATTTTATTTTCATTTTTTAAAATTTCTTTTTACAGTACACAGTTTTTAGCAGCTTTATGTCCAAATCTACATATTTTTACAATTTGGCCTTGATTTTGAAAAGACCTTGTAAGTAGAATTGGCCGGGTTACAAATTTATTGATTCCTAATGATATCCTTTTAAAATAATTTTTATCATTTTTGTGCAGCTCCATTCCAACCAAGACAGATGCCGATGTCTACAAATCTATGAATGACGAAACGGCCAATCTGATTCAATCAGACCATTCTCTCAGTGCAGTCAGAAATTGGTTTGACAGGATGGTCAGTTCTGGTCAAAGCTATATTGAAAGGTGATCAATGGGATATTTATTATTTTCAAATGGTTTTTTTTGTGTGTGTGTTTTTTTGTTATGTTTACTTTTTTATTATTACTTTTTAAAACATTTAAAAAAAATCTGCACTGATAGAATAGCAATACATATCAACAATAAAATGGAAAAGAAGCTTCAATTTATTTTACAAAAACAGATGAAGTGGACATTTCAGGTTTCCCTTTGTCAACAAAACGTGGTGAATGAGACACTAAAGACAAGTGAGAGACGAGAGGATGGTGTTGATAACCCTCTCTTTACCAACCATAGAAAACTCATCACATGCATTACAATACAGCCAAAATTATTCTCATTATTATCCTTTATGTATCAAAATACAGTAGAATTACTTTAAACCGAAATTTTGGGGACCTTCTAAACCATTTCGGTTTAAAGACATTTTGGTTTAAAGCAAGTTTCCGTTTTGCAATGTTTTTCAAGGGTAGTAACTATTTAAGGAATTTGCTCATTTAATCGTATCATGGGTTTCCCGTTAAATGGAGTTGTTGAATAAATGCCGTCTTCGTAACCATTAATTTAAAAAATATTTTTTTTGTGTTTTAAAAATATTTTTGGGGGTTTTAGTTTTCAATTCAAAATTGTTGAAAGAGTTGAGTTCGAGATGCGGTGTATTTTACATATCTCCGTCTTGATCAACTTTTTTTTCATCGACTTCACATAGTATTTTTATTTTAAACTCCAAAGTGTTAGCACAGTGCTTTCTTTTAGACATCTTTTAGTAAAATGCAAAGCTAAAATAAGATCGAAAGTTTTTGTACGATAATTGATAATGAATGATGCGCAGCTACTCAGAAGTGAAGTGAAATGGAAATGAAAAGGTGTATCAATGCTAAGCTGTCTACTACACATCTCTCTTTTGTTGAAAAGCCATTAGGTTCAAAGGCCTAATTACATAGAACCTCCCCCCCCCCCCATCCTTCCCTCACACACACACACACCAATTTAAACAAAGTGGAAATGAAATGGCATGTCAATGGTAAGTTATCTACCACCCCCCTCCTTATTGTCGTGTTGAAAGTCCAGTCAGTTCCAAAGCATCAACACATGAGCGAGAACATCTTGCTTGCGTTATTCTACACCCCAACTCCCCCTCTTTCCTCATTTTTCGCTTGCCAGTCACCCGCTGTCTTCCTTTTTACAGTCTGTGCGACTGTGGTGTTGGCCAAGCCCAAGTGCAGTGATTGAAGTGTTTGCCTCCCCCCACCCCCACCCCACCCATCACCCTCATCTTATACTTATGCTCTGTTTAATATCGCCGGGCATTATTACGTGTGGCCTTCTTCCCGAATGTTTGAAGAAAAATAGAGAGAGAAAAAGGGAAGGTGCTCTCAAGTTGTTTCGGTTTAAAGAAAGTCCTGCTTAGAAGTATTTCGGTTCATCGTAAGAATTAGTACAAAGATAATGAAGAAACTAGTACAATTTATTCAATTCTTTGCGGTTTAAGGTATTTTTCGGTTTAGCTTCTTTCGGTTTAAAGTAATTTTACTGTATGTAAAAATGTTTTAGTTATAGTTTTAAAAACTTGATACTGTGTTGTAGATCTTGTTTTGCTGAAAACAAAATTATGTACAGCAAGAACTTACTACTGCTTTTGTGTTTCAGTTGTGTGTGAAGTTTTGGGTGAAATCCTGAAAGTCGCCGGTAATTTACGGAGAGTTACGGTGAAGGATAGGGATATTCATTTTGGCTTTGTTACTAAAATCAACTGTGAAGAAGAAATAAATTTGCAAAACTTTTGTCCAAGAAATTTTTTCTTCTTTTCACTTTTTTTCTCTCTCTCATGTGTTTGTTTGTCTGTCTTATATTTTTCCAGTTTACCCAGCCCATCTCGCGTCCTTCGAATGTCCCGGCACAGTCAAGGTCAAGCCCCAGTCAGCCCATTGGTGAAATACGACACCGGACGACTCCTCCACTCACCCACCTCCAGCAAGAGCTGGTCCAAGGATGATGGAGTTGTCAGAAACATTTTCAAGGATTCCTTCTGTGATGAGGGGAAAAAATAAAAATGATAAAGCTATTACTGCTTTAGTTGAATCATTAATGTTTAGAATGATTATTGTCAATGTTTTCTTCTTCACACTGCAGACCTATCTACTTGAAAATTTTAAAATTAGTAATTATTAAGAGATAAAAATTGTAGCCACAATATCTCACTTTAAAAATCATCAATTTGCTCCCTCAAGGATTATATAACACTTCAAAATCCTTAAAATTATATAGTCTGGTATCAATAAGTTTTAATGACTTAGAGATGCTCATGAAGTTTAGAAATTGAAACCAAAATTTTGTATTTCTACGAATTTTTCTATCTATTGGCAGGTCTGTCTCTGGATCACATCAAAGAATAATAGTCAAATGTTGATTTTAAATCATGTACGAAAGGATTGCTTGGACATCTCAGTTTTTGTCGTTGGTTTATGAAGGAGGTTAGGTTGGTACCTGAAGCCTGAAGTGGCAAATTGGGTAGGAAAGCAGGACAATTAAAAGGTTTAAGTAAAATTTTTAAAATGACTTTATAAACATATGTCAAAGTGATAAAAAGCTGCTAGAATTGTGGATTGTAAAAAGTAATGAACAAAAATGAATTTAACAGATTTGAAAAAGAACAGATTACCAAACACGGAACAAAGGCTCAAAACTCAAAACCCTTCTTCAGCCATAAACATATAAACGTTTTTGGCAGAAACCTTTTTTTTTTTCAATAAAGTGGACAATAAATATAGAAATATCCTCAGAAAAGTTTTTAAGTCCTTTTTTTCATGTAGCAAGTGTGAGTATTGTCACCTATCCAGTCACTGCGCATACTCATCATTGCTTTACTTTATAAACAATATGACACTTCACGACTTCAGCATTCGGGATGGGGGCTTTTAACCTCCCATGGTGGATGGAGAGGTCACTCATGCTATGTCTTTTATCCCCTATACCTGTTCTCCCTTTCCTGGTTGCTCTTGTCTTTGTCCTGAATTGACATTGCTTGGGGTTTTTTCCTGGTCCTGGCTGGAGGTCCCTAGCTGAAATGGAGGCAGTTAAATGTACAGTTCTTTTTTTTTCTTTTTTTTGAGAGATGATATTTTTTTCCCTGTTATGTACTAATATAGTTTTAATTTTAGATATCTTGCACTCTGTAAGAATTTGAATATTTCCTTCATGCTTTGCGTATGCCTGGAACTTTTAAATAATGTCAAAATAGACACAGAGTAAAACCCATAAAAACAAATAAACATACTCAGGGATTGATTCCAGTGGTGATTTGTTTAGATATATATTTATTTACTTTTGTTCAATCCAGTGTGTCAAATCAACAAGGCCTGAAATATACTTTACAGGGGTTGATAAGTCAATGAATATGTAATATTTTGATATGAAACGAGATAAATTCCAGTTTTTATTTTAAAACGCACACAGCTTGTCATTAAAATGAGATTTGTTGGAATTTCTTGTGCAGTTATTATTATTATTTATTATAATAATAAATACATTATTATTTGTTGTTTAATTTATGCTGTGCCATTGGTGAATAAAGCCTCACCTATTTTTATATATTTTTTCCTTTTCCTTAATTGTCACTTTATACCTTTGATCGCTGTGAGAATTGACTTGGTATGCGTGTGTGCATGTGTATGATTGTGTGTGTATTAGTGTAGGCAGGTGTATATGTGTGTATATGTAAGAGAGAGAGAGAGAGCGAGAGAGAGAGAGAGAGAGAGAGAGAGAGAGAGAGAGAGAGAGAGAGAGAGAGAGAGAGAGAGAGAGAGAGAGAGAGAGAGAGAGCTATATGTGTGTTTGTGTTTATAATTTAGGGTATGAAGAAAGAAAACGAAAGGGGAGATTATTAAAATTTTGTTACAACTATTGTTAATCTGCATGCATAAGCCGACATTCAATTCATACATTAATGAAGAAAAAAATGGCAAAGAAGAAAGAAAATAACAGTACATTCTTGTCAGATGTCGGCTTATCAAACATCGACTGTATTTCCTTTTTTAAGTGCCTAAGCTTTTTTGATTTAAAATTTTACTTGCATTGCCTATGCAGAATCAAATAAATCTGAAATATGTGTCAAATGTGCATAAGGCAGGCACTGCATAATGCGCCTTGATCTGTCACTGGAAAAGTATATATGTTTGTTGATAAATTATGATAATAATAATAATAATAATAATACTAATAATAATAGTAATAATAATATTAATAATAAAAATAATAGTAATAATATCAATATTATTATTATTATTATTTATTATTATTATTATTATTACTATTATTGATATTATTTTCAATATCATTATTATTATTATTATTATTATTATTTTTTATTATTATTATTATTATTATTATTATTATTATTATTATTATTATTATTATTATTATTATTATTATTATTATTATTATTATTATTATTATTATTATTATTATTATTATTATTATTATTATTATTATTATTATTATTTTATTATTATTATTATTATATATTATTATTATTTTTATTATTTTTATCACCTGTTGTATCGAATTTATCTAAATTCATAATCATCTATAAGTTATGTTTTGTTTGAGATGATTATTGTTTATTAATCATGTCATGTGGAACTCCGCATACCAAAATATTTTGCCTTTTCCGAACAATAAAGATAACTATGGTTATTGTATTTGTATATTTAGATACTCAAATAAGTGATCCCTTTTCCTGAATAATCTTTTACTTTCCCATCGTCATTCGTACGTGTTGCAAGTGCCTAAAATGAAAAATGAACAAATCAAAACTGACCATTTCTGACCACTAGTCTGAAAAAAAAAAAAACAAAACAACTTTTGTCCAAGTTACCCAGTTTTTTTTGGGTTTTTTTTGTTGTTGTTTGTTTTGTTGTTTTTTGTTTTCTTTTTTTTAAGTTTAACGAAATATGTAGCGTAATATCCACTTAATAAACTGAACAGCTAAGATGTAGAACTAAACATGAATCTTTTAAAACAATTTCAAAATTTGTTTCCTTTCTTCAGCACAGACAATGCTCTTACTGGTCAGATACTCATGTTGCACGAGTATGATGAGAGATCATGAGTAAAGAGTCTTTTCCATGGACTCAAACCATTCCAGAAGGTGAATGTCATACTACAGGACCAATTGATTTTATTCATACAATATATAGCATTTATGAAAGGCATTTTTTTATCCATTTTTAGCTTAGTGAAACATGTGTCAGCATTTTTTATTCTATTATTATAATTAATGGGAGCTCTTATTATGTTTGAGCATTTATATAGTGCAATATCCAATAAATGTGCTCCAAGCACATTATCATAGTGGGCAGGGAGGTACTTACTGTGTCTTCTATCCCCTTATATCTATTTTCTAACTTGCTTTCTGTCTTTGTCTTGGAATGAGATTACTTGGTTTTGTCCTGGTCCTGGCTGGATGCCCTTTCTGAGAGGGAAACAGTCGAATGTATAGTTAGTTTTGGGAGATGATATTTTTTTCCTTGTAAATCATCTCTCTGTCATGCACTGTATCATGTATTCTTTATATTATATATGATTTGTAAAACATTTGAGTGTATTCCTTTTAGTGGGGACCTGTGCTTGTGTCTGGATGAGACTTTTAGGTGATCTCAAACTAAGTACATTGGTGGTATGCTCTAGGAATCTACATCTGATCCCTTTTTGTTCCCAGTTCCCCTATATCTTACTTTTTCTTGGGTGCTTTAATTGTAATTCTTGAACTTTTTACCATCCCATTTTCTTCCTTTTACTGGCGCTGATATAACCTAAATGTGTTGCAAGCGCCGTAAAACCCTTAAAAACAAAAACAAAACAAAGCACATTATGTTGAGAGCAATAGATGTTTTCCTAAAGTTGGAAAAATAATACCTATTTGTATCAATCACAGATTCGAGCAGATTTATCTTGATGCTTCTGTCAACCACTCAGCGGTGTTTCAGTAGCTGGATCTGTTAGATCTGGCAAAAAGTACTTTGCAATAGACTAGCTTTTCATTGAAAGGGAAACGAGCGATCGTTGCTGTTTGTGTATTAAGTTGTGAACAATAAAGACCGATCAAATCGAATCCAATCCATACTGTGGATGCTTCAACCGTGAAGATAAACAATATTTGTGTGATGTGGGAATGATCTCAGGTTATGGCTTTAAATAAAATATGTCCTCCGTTCACCTTTATTATTATTGCTATTTAATTATTTTTTTTTATTGTATTATTATTATTATTATTATTATTATTATTTGTTGTAGTGTTTATGGATATGCAGTTTCTGTTTGTAGCCCACAGATACTAGGATAATTTTTGATATTATAACCCCCCTGGGCACTCTCTCCCACTCCTGTTAACCCACCTACCAATCTGCTATTGTTTTAAGATAAACCCAGTGTGAAAAAATAATATGATTTTAAGATCAAAAAGATTATCTTTGTAAGAATTTTTTTTAAAAGATCCCCATGTACATCATCCCCTAGGGTAAATTTGTCCTGAGAGTCTATTCAAAGGGAAGACTGGTATTACCCATTGTCACCACGTTAGCTGGGGCGAGTGACTCGTTCAAAGTCACATTGCTCCTAGAATTTGAACTCGGTACCTTTTGAGTACAAAGTAAAGACGACAATGTTGTGCCATATTGACCTAAACTACCTTCATTCTCAGGGTGGGGTTCTTGACCTCCCATTGTGGGCAGGGAGTCACTTATTGTGTCTTCTATCCCCCGATATGTTTTCCAATATGCTTTCTGTCTTTGTCTTGGATTGGGATTACTTGGTTTTGTCCTGACTCGGGCTGGTTACCCTGGCTGGGAGGGAAACAAATTTATAGTTAGTTTTGGGAGATGATATTTGTTTGTTTTATAAATCATCTCTCTGTTATGCACTGTATTATGTTTTATTTACATATTATATATGATTTGTAAACATTCGAGTGTATTCCCCATAGAGGGGACCTGTGATGGTGTCTGGATGAGACTTTTAGGTAATCTCAAACTTACTTTGATTATGTGCTCGTGGAATCTACATCTGTTTCCTATTTGAACCAATTCCCTTTGTCTTTTCTTGGGTGCTTTAATTGTAATTCTAGAACTTTTTACTAACCTATTTTCTTCCTTTTTACTGTGATGACCTTAATGTCTTGCAAGCGCCGTAAAACCCTTAAACTTAAAGACAAACAAACAATACATTCATTCTCCTGATTGAATACAGCTATCTTGATGAAACTGAATTTTTATGATAATTTATGCCTGACATTGTATTGTCATTGTCATCATCTGTTTCATGCCAATGGTAAAAAGCTGGCATGGTAGTTTTTTTGCATCGCATCAGGGCCACAAAAAATGAAGAAAAATCCTAGACGGCTGCAATATCTTCAGCTTTTGGCAATTTCTTAAGATTTTGTAAAATTGTGCACCAGAAAAAAATGGATAGAACTGTCTTGCATTTTCCAAGCTTGAAGGTAAAAGATAATTAATTGGGAGTAGCTTCTGTTAGCTATTATAGAGCTCTTTTCAATTATAACTTCGCTGTGTATAAATTGCTGTGCCATTATTTTACTTGCTACAGTGAAAAAAATGCCTAAAACAAAACAACATTTTTTTAATGGGAAACTATTAGAAACCTGGGATGTGGACAGTAAGTGGGGAATGAATTTGAGAATAGGGAATGTAGGCATGAATCTGTGACTATAGGACATGGACACCAGTGGGGAGTGAACCTGGGATATGGTAGGTAGACACCAGTGGGGAGTGAACCCCGGGTTATGAGAAGTCTACACCATTGGAGATAAGACACAGGACCGTGTGATATTGATACCAGTGGGAACATATTGTTCCTAAAATTTGAGGTTTTATTCGTAAAATGTCCCTGAAACTTTTAATAATCTTTTCACTTTTTTGTAATATGATCATTTCTGCAGTCTAATCTCTACGAATGTTCAGTACCACTACACCTTTCTCTTTTGTGAACTTACTGTCAGTTTTTTCGAAAATCAATTGCAAAAAATTGCAGATTTGGTTGATTTTAACTTGCAGAATTTAGGAATTTGGTTGCAAAATTGTGCATTTTAATTTTGAAAAAAAAACGCCATGCCAGAAATAATTCTCTTGAACTTTGTATTTATTGTGTGTTCACTTAATACTTCATAAAAATGTTGAAAATGTATGCTTCTTTGCTTTACCTTTGATTTTCCAAGATTTTCTATTTTTATTATTGTATTATAATACAAAAATATGTTCAAATGTCAGCCTTAATTTTTATATCTTGTGTGGCCAATCACACCAAAACGGTGATATGATCGAGTGTTTAAGATACTAAAAACTGAATTTATGGTTCGAAATATGAAATTTGGGTCATGTTGGTTTGTTTTTTTTTTAAATTGAAATATATATAACAGAGAATAATTAATTACATTGGAATGCTCATAAACTCAACACTCTTTGAGTCAACTTCTGCTTGTTGGTCCCAAATTTTATGTTCTTTATTTAAGTGTAAACCATCGATTCTGGATAAAATCAACCTTGCTTAAAATCAACCAATCTTTCTGGCCCAGCGGTGTTGACTTTATCAAGATTCCACTGTAATTTCATAACTTCCAAAACTGACAAAAAATTTAAATTTCACATTTTAACTTTAAAATTATTTCTTGGGCATCGAGTTCATACCAACATTATATGGCTTTAAGGCAGCGGTCACATAATATTGCAAAATGATTTTGACCTTTAAACTTCGACATCATACGGGATTGGTGGGATGGGTCGCACATGGTGTTGCTGATGACAATCAGAATTTTGCCTTTGCTATTGATCACGTATATAAATTTGCCTTATTAGTATTATTATTGTTGCTTTTTATTATTATTTCATTGCTATCTTTATTGCCGCAAGTTACACATGGATAAGTGGAGACAAAGAATACATGAGACATCATAAAAGGATGTATAGAGATTTATGGTTCGGGTTTCATCTTTCTCAGGTAACAAATCAGAATGCCTTTTGGTATAAACAATAAATAAAAATCCATGCTTACATTACATGGATTGCATTTACTTCTTGGATTCCACATCATACATAGTTTCTTCTTTGTTTATTTTTTAAAATAATCAGTGGTTATCAAACTTCTCCAAAAATTTCCAATCAAAAGTCCTATATGAAAATTTTTATACCGTCTTGCAGTCTATAACTTAAAATTTTGATAACCCAACAAAAAATAACAAAGATACTGATATGAAAAAAAAAAGAAAAAAGAAAAAAAAGAAAAATCTTGCGGGTGCACCTGTTTTGTGCACAACAAAATTTGCAAGAATTTTGCAAAATGAGCTGACTGACGGACAACACTGTCAATCTTGTTAAAGGTGTTGTCATGACAGATTGGTGCAGTGTGCATGATGATATAAATAAATCCCGCTGCTTTTCATAGGATGATTTAATTTTAAAAAACAATCAGTTTATGTCACAATTTGTTTGGGTTTTACTTTTGTTCTTTTAAAGAAAGGACTGGAAATTACTGTGTTTGTCTTAAAATCCACCATCAATGATAATATAATTGACTGACCTCTTCGCACCCCCCCCCCCCTTCCCAAAATGGCTTAGCAATCCCCTTGGCGGAAACCAAGGACCCCAGTTTGTTGATAAACAAATTTTAAATCATTTGTATGTGTACTCCAAATCTGCAATCAAATGCATTTATTCTTTGTCTACATTTTCTCTCCTGTGTTACTGTTTCAAAATACATTGTATTTTATTTTTTTTCCAAATATCCCAGGGACTACCAGTCTTTCAATTTTGTCATTTCTGACAACAGTGGGGGGTTGTAGTTGCACTAAGTATGGTACTGGGGGATTTTGAACAACATTGATTGCTGCCTTTGCGTCATGAATTTAGAATTTCTTGCTTTTATTTTCATGATTTTTAATGGGAAATTTTCAAATTATTTATGTTTAATGTTAATTAAAATTTCTTTACAGCTGAGTGAAATAAAACTACTGAAGAAAATGTATGTATTCCAGTCTTAGTATAAAAATGCCTTTGCCTTTGTGTCTTCTGGCGTTTTTTCCTTTATTTATTCATTTGTATTATTTTTTAAAAACAATTTAATTTTATTATTATAACCGTTAACATTTTTATTTTATTTTGCTTTTTATTCTGTCCCTGCGGAATTATGCCATATTTGGGGCAAAATTATGCCAATATTATGCCCAAAAAAAAGGAAAATTATGCCATAAATTCGACATTATGCCATAAATTATGCCAAAAATCCGACATTTGTGCATGTTCTTGCCTGCTTTTGTAACCCCCAAAATCTAATTTTCAAAATTAATATGAATACTGATAGGTTTAAAAGCTACATTTTCATTAAAAACGACAAAAAAGCAGAAATATATACCAGACTATTGTTTTTTTTTTTTTAGGGTTTTACTGCGCTTGCAACACATTAAGGTCATATCAGCGCCAGAGGAAGAAAATTGGATAGTAAAAAGTTCTAGAATTACAATTAATAAAGCACCCAAGAAAAAGTAAGACATAGGGGAACTAGGAACAAATCGGGATCAGATGTAGATTCCAAGAGCATACCACCAATATACTTAGTTTGAGATCATCTATAAGTTTCATCCGGACACAAGCACAAAATCCAACAAAGAGGAATATACTCAAATGCTTACATTATACATTGAAAATAACAAATATAATAATACATAACAGAGAGATGATTTACGAGGAAAAAAATAAAAGGCCAACATTTTCTGTAAAAAAAAAAAAAAAAAGAGAGGCAATTTTTTAAATTTTTTATTTTAAGCTTTTTGCTGACGGATGCGGAAGGCCACAGGATAAGGCCGCATCGGATGCCGATGCGGCCGCATTTTCCTGGAGGGACAGTTTATTTCAAAAAACAAAACAGCTTTAAATATTTTTGTTTAACCTTAGGCGCCACCGACTTGAAATATATTTGTCATTTTGTTTCACTCTACCATCTTTCTTTTCTCTGGCACAAAAAATAAAAATGATTTTAGCAATTATAGACATTTTCCATGCTCAATGTTGTCTGCTCTTATGGTTCATTTATTCCCCATGCAGGCTGAATGGAACCAAATTTACATTTCACTTTTTACAAAAAAAACCCCAAAAAACTTGACTAAATGTATAACGCAATATCCACTAAACATGATCAAAGTGCTTTACAGGGGGTCTCGATCCATCAACTAAATTAAGGTTGAGACATGATGTCTGTTAGGCAATATTTCAATTTTTTTTCTGACTGAGAATACTGCTAATGACCAGGTGCTCATTTTACACCCAAGTACAGTGAGTGAGAAAATGTGACTAAAGAGATTTTTCCAATGACTCAACTATAGCACTCCTCAGAGCGAGACTCAAACCCAGGACCTACTTTCCAAAGGTGATTGTTGTACAGCATACCGAGTCCATCTACCTGCTGCCCTGTGTGATCTAAGCTAGTCATCTCCCTTACTTTGCGGCACTGTACTGAGACTGATGCCGGGGTTATTCGTCTTCCATTGGAATAGACCCAAAAGACAAATTTTCTCTTGGGGATGAATTAAGGGAATTTTATTATACCACAAGAGTGTATAGATTCACAAATAAATTTCTGAAAAGGTATGAACAAAACAGTGCCATACATATCAGAAAGAAGCATACAAGAAAAACCATTCCTAAAATCATCCTGCCGCTAATGTGGAGGCAGACTAATTTTTTGAGTACGTTTTTTTTTCGTAAATATATTTCTTTCTGATTTGTCTGGCAGTTTGAGAAAATAGGTAGGTAATAAATTGATTTAAAATTCTTAAATTTTTCTGGCACATTATATTAAGGTATGCTCTTGGAATTTTCATCTGATCCTTATTTGTTCCCAGTTCCCCTTTATATTACTTTTTCTTGGGTTCTTCAATGGTAATTCTAGAAATTATCAGGGTTTTATGTTTTTTGGTAGGAACATTACAGCATATCAAAACTCGAAAGTAATACCAATGACATACTTTCAGTTTCAGCATGGTCACAAAATACAATACATTAAAATGGTAAATTCCAGAATACAAGGGACGAAACTCTTCAAATTAAAAATTATCCATTCTATTTCCTGGATTATCTTTTCTATTTCCATCCGTTTTTTTTCTTTTAAAACTAAACGTCGATAGGTTATGTGCCCCTTTTCTACCCCCATGAAAGAAGTTATTTCCCTTGATTAACCCCCCCCCCCCCCTAAAAAAAAATAATCCAGATTTAAAGGGATGCAACTATTAAAATGCAAAATAATTGTCCATCAAATTTCCTGAATTATCCCACCTAAGTACATGTCCTTTTTGGTTTTTCCCCCCCCCCCCCCCCCCCTTTTTATTTGTTTACCAGGATGGAAGAGGTTGTTTCCCTTGATTTGTAAATGACCATTTCATTGACTCCCCACAACCAATGCACTTTTGACATTTTTATTCCATCGGCAGGCCATTGAGGGAATTGATTTAAACATAATACATATAATAGGAACAATATCTCATTGTTGTTGCTTATGAAAGCTGTGGGAACCGTGAATATAATGCATTCCTATAAATCATCAAACCCTCAAACCTCAGATACCCTGGTTCGAGCCCAACTATCAATATCTTCAAGCAAATTATTAGCACAAACTTGCACTAGTTGTGGTCATGTGGTCAGAGAATAATGAAATAATGCTCTTTCATGTCATATTTTCTAGCACTATTACCTGCTAGTTACTCATTTCTGATCTAGACTGTACACATGATGTCTAACAGCTTTGTCGTGGTGCGTAGAGTTCATGAACACTCATTCCAATAAGATAAATGACAAAACTCTCTGGCCAGGTGACACTTTTTCAAGTGTGATACTAGTCTTCAAAGAACTCAAATTTTTCGACCGATTCACATCACAAGACTAAAATTTCCAGAAATTTAGAAACTGGATCCCTTGGAAATGAAAATATACTTTCACACAATATTCTTTTAAGTATTGGTCGAGCCATCCTCTAAATGTTGCCAAATTTGTCACCAAAAATCTGTAAGCTGATTCCGTCTTTATTGATAAATTGCATCAGTCAAGTAAAATAACAAATAAAAGTGGCAGTTCTGGAGTGCTATGTTTCTTGCAGCTTTATGGTCCAGCGGAAATACACTGGGCTTGTGACCTAAAGGTGGAAGGTTTGTGTTGCCCTTTGTTCTTGGAAAATGTTCTGAACATTTTCTCACAAAGATCACCCAGTTATGACATCGTTAATTAAAATTAAATGCATCAGAAACCTAGAATTCAGAAAGAAAAAAATCAGGGGCAGCATGGCTCAGTGGTACGGTCTTTGCTTCATACCCAAAAAGTACGAACTTCGATCACCTGCCGTTGTACTGTGTGGCCTTGAGCAAGTCACTTCGCCCTAGCTTAATTTGTGGTGCTGCACTGCGGCTGACGCCTGGGTTATTTATTCCAGTGTTCCCTTGGAATAAACCCTTGAGACAAATTTCCCCAATGGGATAAATAAAGGGAATTTTATTATTATTTTTTTTCACAACAACTGTGGCTCCATAGCAAAATGGACAATCAATGTCAGAGAAATAATCTTGGCATCAATCATTGGAGGAGGCTGAGAAGTGAAGGCTCCTGTTGTTTACAATGGCATTGACATGAGAACAAGCCAGAACTCCCTTTTTTTTTTCAGACACTCTCTCCCCGCCCAATCTGTCCAATGCATGGTCTTTTATCAAATCTGGAGGAAGACACTTTAGTTGTACTAGTACCTATCCTGTCCATTAATTGCAAAGTAATGCTCTATTTAAAAAAAAAAAAAAATTACATCAAAGTAAAAATTGGTGAAAATACGGGTTTATTTTCCATGATCCAAATTTTTGCACTCATTTGAAATACACATATTACTATTTCACTGAAACAAGAACATGCATCCATCCATCCATAATATCAAACTTTTGGACAAAGAGTACAAAATAAAATAATAAAGATCATGAATAAATAACGATTTAAAAAATATTTTTAAATGACAAATGAAAATATTAGAATTAAAAAAAAAAAAAGTCAGAGTAAATTGAGGCGTCTTTCCATCATAGCATGAGGCTGTCCCATCATTTCACTTTCTGCCGGATCTGAAAATAGAAATAAACAGTTTAAAAGGAAATAAAAAATTGTTGACTGTGAAAAATGGTATATCAACAGTAGTAGCAAATCTATTAAATCTTGTTGAACTAACGCAGGCATATGTATTTTATTTTCTTGTGATTACAGACAGCATGTGAGGTCATTTTTGTCACATCAATGTCAATAAATGACACCAGTCTCGGGCATAAAAAATTGCATCTCTTTCAGAAACAAAATGCCTGGTTGTCCCTCACTACTGATGTATTTTGTCTGCACAGATTTCTAGAGTCAAAGCCATGATTGTCGACACGAGGTTTCACAACAACAAAAATATAAAATTAAAGCTATCAATTAAATTCTACTTACTGTTGAGAAAGTCTTCAAAACCAATGAGATCATCACGTCCAGTCAAAGTATCCATCATAAGGTTGGAGCTGGGTAAGCAAGGCAACCGCTGCATCTGATGGGATGATGAAGATAAGACGTACAATGGTTATGATACACATAGCTACACTTTTATTTCATTTTCTTTAAGGAAAAATGAGAAGGGGAGGGGACTGAAGCATTTGATTATGATGCAACCTAAAAAAAACCCAAAAAACTAAAATTCGCTCCAATGGATCCAATAAATCATCACATTCAAGAGGACAGCATTCCTCATCTCTTGAGGGTTTACTTACAAATTAAAGTCCACACACACTATATCATTTACTCTCACATATTTAATGGACTGACCTGTGAAGCGACATGTTTTTCCATCTGGAGACGAAGGGGAGCATGGATACCTTGGGAATTCTTTAACATGACATAGTCCATTTTCATTTGATGATCGTGCCACTGGAGAGGAAGAAAAATCATTGTGAACATTATTTGTGTACAAAATGCCTGATTCCGTTTTTATTTTAGCAAAATGCAATTTGCCCTATAGTATGATACTCAAAGAAATTAAAATAGCCCTTTAGAGTCACAAGGCAAAAGGAGTTAGCACAGTTTATACAGCATTTAAATTAACTTACAGTAGGAATTTATTTATTTTAGATAAAACACTGTCTCATCACAAAGTAGTTTCCAGCAGACCCGACAGACTAAAGTATCCAATCAGTGCAGGGTGGATAAAGAAGTTCGGTCAAGCAACTAAACCTGGGACTGATAAACTATCTATCAACTGAGATATTGAGACCCCTGAATAAACCACAACCCAAATAAATAAATAAATAAACGGATAAACAAATGTATATTTCATTAAATAAAAAAGGTCTATATTGCAAGTGTTTCTGAGTTCAAATCAGAATTTTAAAAAGTGGTGACAATGAAATGTCTGAATATACTTTTCATCGGAAAGAATGTCTTAACTTATACAGAACTCCAACAGGTAACAGACATAAAGCACCGGTGTTATTTTCTTTCTCCTGACAATAATTTGAATTAAAAAAAAAAAAATTTTAATTACTAAATCAACTAAATATACAACATTTCAACTGTTTAGTGTGATGCGAGAATAAACGCAGTGTTGGTCAGTAAGGAGCAAGTACCCGGGACTCTATTTAAAAAAAAAAAAAGGCATTTTCACCAGTTTTCCTTTAAAAACTGTAAATAAGCCAATTTGAAAAATAACAAAATAAATAAGCACGTCCCAATTTTATCAGGTTATGAAAGGTCTTTACATCCAAATTGGGTTAACATTTAACTGTCTGGATATATTCTAATTTTAATCTGCATCCAACATCAACAAACGACAGAATGTTTAGATATATGAATTGCTGTATCACAGTAACTCATGATAAAAAGTATTGAACAAAGATGATTAAAAAAGCTGCATAAAAAGGACAAAATACTTAAAATGCAATGTTTCGGGCTCAAATCCCTCTTCACCCAACAACAAAAACAACTAAAATCATAATCAATCAAAATATTTTTGTTGTTGGCTGAAGAAGGGTCTTGAGTTTCATTTTTTAAAAGCTGTATTATTCAGGTTTGTTTAATACACTTTGCAGTCCACAGATTCTAGGAGCTTCGTATTACTTTAACTTTATGGTGTATGTGATTCAAAACAAATAGCATGGAATATTAGTGTAAATGTAAATGACTGAACCTGTTCTTCTGATGATTCCAGGGGATGATGTGGCTGGAGACCAGTGCTCACTCTTGAGGCGTTGAATCTGGGAAAAGATACCAATTAAAATTTCAATCTTATTCATGATTCATTCCCTCATAAAATAGTTCTTCAGACGGTGCCAAAAGGTCTATTCGTAACATATACCACAAAAATACAACAATACCAATCGATTTTGAAAAATTATGGAGAGATTTTTTGTTTTCATTCATTTTTCTGGGTTGACATATGAAAAATACCCCCCCCCCCCCAAATTAAAAAAAAAACAAACGAAAAAAAATATTGCAGTAATAACTGCTGAAACTTGGATGCGTCTTTGCCAGTTTCTGGATTGTTTTTCACCATTCAACAAAATGACACTGGAACTTATCACAGTTTTTCAAAATGACTTAATATTGCTGTGCTTTTATGACGAATTTTAAGAAAACGACCTTTTGACACACCCATGTCTACTGGTCTTTTATCTCCCATAAAAATATGGATCGTGTAAAATGGCCATTTCAACGAAACACAATTTTTCTCTTACTTTCTAAACAGACATATTTCAGAATCTCATTAGTTCCAGACAATAATCAATTATATGTGTTTTGAAAATGAAAATTCCCTGAAAAAGTTTTTTTGGTTCAATCTCATCGACATACACTCTTTCAAAGTTCGAAGAAGCCTCAGATTTTAATGATTTTGTTTATGACTGAGGGGTCATTTATAATTGATCAATATAATATAAAGAACAAGTTTCTCTGGCCAAATATAAAATAAGTGTTTTGTCACTGTTTGGCAGTATAGGCCGTATGGGATGCGCTCATGAGGGGGTGGGGAGGTAAAAAAGTTAGACAAATATATCAAGCTATACCCGTGCATCATGCTATTTGAAGATCCATAAGGTCCTTTTGGAAGGTCAACCTTCTTTGTTGTGACAGGTTGGGGACGAAGTGTTGGATAGCCACTCTGTTAGCATGAGGAAAAAAAGAAAAGAAAAAGAAAAAAAATACCTATTAAATGCAGTGGTGATATAGTGATGTGATCTAGTTATTTATACAGTACAGTGCTATACATGTAATCATGAGACATTTCTTTGATTCTGAATGTCTCTCTCAGCATTGGTTAAGGAGCGAGGTCTCTGCCGCCATCTTGCTTTGTTTACAGAGATTGAGTTGTCACCTTGGCTCTTCTTGATAAATTGTGGTAAATAGCACCACCTTGGCAAAATGAGGGGGTGGGGGGGGGGAAGAGAGAGAGAGAGAGAGAGAGAGAGAGAGAGAGAGAGAGAGAGAGAGAGAGAGAGAGAGAGAGAGAGAGAGAGAGAGAGAGATCGTATTTTTGAAAAAGACTAAACAAAACTAAATTAAAACTCCCATCTCTCTCTTTTTTTTAAATTTTTATTTTTTGACAATATTCTCCTTCATGGCACACTGGTATTGGGTTTTATGTAAGGTTAAAATTTTTTTTGGGACAATCTTCTTCATCTGATACACAGATAGTATCAGGTTTAGGGTAAGATTTTTACCCAAAAAGTATTATTATCATTACATATATTTATTGGTACGACAACTGCACCTGACCGGGGAGATCATGACTCTACTGTAGACTATGAGCTATCCACAGTTGTGGATAGCTCAAACTGTAGAATCATGATCTCCCCGGCCAGGTAGAGTTGTCGTACCAGTGAGGTCGCGGGTTTGAGCGCCCATTGCCGCTGCGAAGATTTTATTCTCTCATGTCTTCTGGCACTTTCCTACTCACTCCATTTCTTGTTACCAGAAATGCAACAGTTTCAGGTCACAATGTCCGTCAGTAAATAACAAAGGCAAAGGCAAATAGAAGGACAATTTTCATTCTTAAACTAAAATAACTTTAATTCTTCTCATCTGACCTGACTCTGATTTTCAAAATTTTGGTAGAGTATCAATATCAAATTAGAATCCTGTTGAAAAGCACTTTATAATGATGTAGGTTTCATTGAGCTCAATCTAATTTGAATTTTTTTTTACCAAAGTCAAAGTACCTAGATAGTCCTAGTAGGACTATCTAGGTACGTTGGTCTTAGTAAAACATTCAAATTGGGTTGAGCTCAATGAAGCCTCCTACTCCTACTCCTACACCTGCAACACCCATATCAAATCCCAGATAGACTGACTAAAGATACTAGAAGCTAAACTGCAATCCGTCGTGTTTCCGGCATTTTTTTAGTTGAGTTAGAGCATTGGAGTGAGGATCCTTGGAGTGCTCAGTGATTATGAATCAGTGTAGTGTGAGTGTGAACTGACACTGACTGACTGACAGCGGTGAGTGTCAGAGTGAGAGTCGAGAGTGAGTGAGTATCGTGAGCAGATTTGCTGAGAATATTAGGCAAAGGAGTACCGGCAAAATGATTATAAGTCGAATAAGGGCTACAACAATTTCTTTAATAGCATGAAATAAATATTTAGAACGTAATAACTCTCGGCTTACCATTTTATTGGAAAAAGTAAAACTGAATAACAATCTTGGTTTACCGGAGAAAGGAGAAATTAGAGTTTGTTGCTGGATTTAGATTGTAATGCTTCCGGTGGTGGCAGGGAGTTATTGTCCTTGGTTCTTTCACGTCGTAGATATATTGTTTCGTTTCACAAATATCCCAACAAAAAAATTCAACTAAATTGATATTTCACTTGACCTCTTGTTGCCATGCGTGTCAAGCTAATGACAAGGATCCCTTTATATAATTTTAATCTCATAGTACGAGTCCCGGGTTAATTAATCAATATACAGCGCATTAAACTTTGAAAATGACGTTAGTTATCGTATAATTTGTCGAAACGTCTAATAAACGTTTCTATCGTTCCTTTTTTTTATCTCGAAAAAGTGTTGTTTTGTGTGTTTGTGTGTGTGTGTGTGTGTGTGTGTGTGTGTTTTATTTTCATTTATTTATTTTGTTGTTGTTGTTGTCCTTCAACCGGCTGATAACCATGAACCAACGATTATAAGAAGGATAAAAAGTAATAATTTTGATCAGCCTGCTTACTTCTAAAAAAAAATGAATTACCTTCTACATAAATAATTTAAAATTTAAAATTGATGTGTCATTGAGTTGTTTATTTCTGGAATTCCTTTTTACCCCTTCAAATTTTGTACTACATGTCGCGTACAACTCGCTGCGTTCCGCTGTGATTATATACAGTCTTTCTGTTTTCATTGTTTTATTTTTTTTTTTGTTGTTGTTGATGAAGAAAGGTTTTGAGCTTGGTATTATGTTTTTTTTTAGGCTGTTATACTTATTCATTTTTCTTTATTACTTTTTACAGTTCACAGCTTCTAGCCGCTTAGTAGCACTTTAACATGTGTTTATTGTCTGTCGAAAAAAAACCCAACAAAACAAAACAAAACAAAAACAATAATAATAAAAAAAACAAAGAAAAAAAAACAAAACAAACAAAAAAAAAACAAACAAAAAACAAAAAAAACAAACAAACCGGTGATAGCCTTACAGTATCGGCGTCCAAAGCTCTCGTGTGTAAAATGAGTATCTAATTGATCCGTAACAGTGTTTTCTGTCGTAAAAAAAAAAGTGATAGCACCGATGTCATGTCCAGTCCTTGCAAAGTCAATTCGAGCACAATTTAGTAGATATTGGGCTACAACGTTTTTGTTTGTTTGTTTTCGTGAATGGAATAAGGGGTGTGGGGGGGGGGGGGGGGTTAATGTTTGACCAGTATGTGTTGTTCTGAATAAAGTATATGTATGACATTTAACTTGACCAGTGAATGAATGAATAAAGGAAGGAAGGGAGGAGTGGAAGACCTGACAGACGCATAGCATCAAAGATGCCGGTGCTAGTTAAATAATTAATACATGTACATCTTACACTTGCATCTGGAAAGGCAAAAGTGATCTTAAACTCTTGACTCCAGCGTTTTGTCCTTTGATGTGGTAATAATAATAATAATAATAATAATAATAATAATAATAATAATAATAATAATAATAATAATTATTATTATTATTACTATCATCATTATTATTATTCTTATTCTTGTTCTTGTTCTCCTTCTTCTTATTATTATTATTGCTCCATTTGACTCAGAATTGATTAAATATCTTGCTGTATACACCAATATCTTGTTAACACCCCCCCCCCCCCCCCCCCGCTCAGCCAAGGATTCTGGTAAGGACAAAACCAAGTAATCTCATTCCCTAAGGGGATGGAAGAGTGACCTCCTTGCCAATCATGGGAGGTCAAACACACACCACCGCCACTTACAGTATGACGGAATGAACTAGGTGCCCAAAGGGGATTTGAAAGTCGCAATGATCGCAAACATGATATTGATTTTAGTTTTTGTCAAATGAAGAAATGATAATACAGTACTCGCTGGACTCTAGAACGCTCTCAAGAGGACCCCCCACCAAAAAAAAGCGTGCCGATATCCGATGCTCATCGGAGGTAACGACTTGGTTGAAAAAAAAAGATCTTTTATATAGCGCAATATCCACTAAACATGCTAACGCGCTTTACAAAGGGTCTCTAACTATCAGCAACACATAACATGTAGAATGAGACATGACACCTTTACACCTGAGTACGGTAAGAGAATGTGAGTAAAGAGCCTTTTCCAAGGACTCAACTATGAGCCGAGCGAGCTCGAACTCAGGACCTTCTGATCCGAAAGCGAGTGTCATAACACTAGACCACATAGCTGCAATAAAAAAAAAAGGCGCCCGACTTAATATTATTAATATGGATAAAATTCAGCCACCCAGCTACAGCGTGTCATATGCAGAACGTGCTGGAAATAGGCATGACAGAACTCAGAGAGTACTTATCAAAGCTATCAGTGTAATTAGTTTGAGATCAACTAAAAGTCTCATCCAGACATAAGCACAGGATCCTTATAAGAAGAATATACTCAAATGTTTACAAACCATTATATATTCAAAACAAAAAAACATAATACATAACAGAGAGATAATTTAGACGTGAAAAATATATCATCTCCCAAATCTATAAATTTACATTCAAAGTTTCCCTTTAGACAAGGACTCTGGCAAGCTCAGGACAAAACCAAGTAATTCCATTTCAAAACAAAGACAGAAAGCAACTCAGACAACAGATATAGGAAGATAGAAGACTCAGCCAATGACCTCCCTGCTCACAATGGGAGGATAAAAGACCCACCCAGTATGTGCACGTAGCAATTACACCCATTTGAAAAGAAAGGAACCAAAGCCGTGAATGATGAAGTAATGACAAACTAATTTAATACTGTAACAATACAATCAATAATACATATAATAATGAATCACGATTGTCAGTGATGATGTGTATCAATGATTCGTCAATGATCCCTGACAAATGCTATTCAGCAGTGGTTTTTAACTTGGTTATTCAATTTAAAACAAAACGAAATAACAACAAAACAAAAAATAAAAAAAGAAGAAATATCAAAGAAACAAACAAAAGACCAATAAAAAAACAAAAACAAAACAAACATATACAAGAAAATTAAAAGTAACACATAAAAATATATAACATAAAAGACCTAATTCTTAACAAAAACAAAAACAAAACAAAAAACATACAAAAGAAAAAAAAGAAACAAACCCCCCCCCCCCAAAAAAAAAAATGATAAAAAACAAAACAAAACAAACACAAATCTAAAGAAAAAAACAACAAATATAATTTGAATCTTTCATGTTGGAAAATAAAATGTAAATAAATAATGCACCATTATCATTGCGTAAAAAAAAGGTGAAATATATTCATTGACAAGAACTTACATAATCTTTGCTGTGTCAATAATATTTAATTTGATAAACAGAATGGCTTCTTAAAAAGTAAGGCAAGATAACTTGGAGGGATGAGGGAAGTTTTGGAGAAAAAAGTAATTAGTTATGTTTGTTTGTTTGTTTGTTGCTTTAGGTCTCTTCCAACACAATTGAGGTTATATGAGAGACCGCTGAAACAAAAAAACAAGCAATCTAACAAAAATAGTACAAATGTTAATCAAAATCATAACCTAAAGATATCATAAGCTAAATTATAAATAACCAAGAACAAACAGGCAGAAGATTTACAGAGAAAAAAAATATCCCCTGTCAAAAATACAATCACAAACCAAAGAAGCAGGATAGGCTAGTAAAGAGAAGAAGAAACGACATCACTATCGGATCGTACACCCATGCGAACATCATAGGTATATGATTCAAGGGTGATGCTCCCATCCAACCACCCGCTAATTAGTTATGAAAAGTCAAATAAAACCATAACAAAATATAGAAAACAATAAAAAATAAAACTAACAAACGAAAACTGATGTAAAAACAGAACAAATAAAAAATTAACTCCCCTAAAAAAATCAATAAAAAAAAAAAAAATTAAATTACAAAAGAAAATTCGGAAAAAAATAATTTAAACTTTGTATTTTAAAACAACGCGATAGCCGCAACAAAAAATAAAAGTCATTCTTCCTATTTATTACCATTATAGTTTTTAAAAAAAGATTTCGTTAACAGATTTGCCATAGTTCGAATTGATTGAAAAAAAAGAGAGAACCCTAATTGAACATTTAGCAACTTCATATCCCTCCTCCTCCCCCCCCCCCCCCCCCCCCCCCTTCGCTCTCAATAAAAATATAATGCCTGCCTTCCATTACAAAAAAAAATAAAATAAATTAAGATACAAAGCAACTCTTTATAGACAAACATATAATTTAAAAATTTAGAAAAAAAAAACTCAGAAAAAGCATATACGTGCATAGGACAATAGATATGGATTTATTTGTTACTACATCATCAGGGCAGTAAGATGATAGATGTAAATAGCGGTGATTATTTGCTTTGTTTCATCAGTTTTTCTTTTGGATGGTGATAACGGTAACAATAATGATGATGGTGATAATAATAATGTATATAAATGTATACATGGAATGGAATGTCTAAATATTATATTATGAAATGAATAATTGAGCCGAATACTCCTGTATGGATCATGAATATGTGAGGCGGTCTAGGAAAATGGTCTATAATATGTTGTATTTTATGGAAATTAAGTAATAGGTATGCTGTAAAATAGAAGAAATATAGAAAACAATCAAAAATAAAACAAACAGACCAAAACTGACGTAAAAACAAAACAAATAAAAATTAACTCCTCTAAAAAATATAATAAATATCAAAAATAAAAATAAAATTACAACAACAAATTTAAAAAATACACTATAATTTGCATTTTAAAACAATGCGATAGCTGCAACAGAAAACAAAAGTCAATCTTCCTATTTATTACCATTATAGTTAAAAAAAAAAAGAAAAGATTCCATTACCAGATTTGTAATAGTTTGAATTGATTGAAAAAAAAAGAAAAGAGAACCCTAATTGAATATTTAGCAACTTCCTATCATTGGTATTGGTATGCTGTAAAAGAGTAGAACATTTTCTGCATTTTGCCTTATATTTCATTTAAAATTTTTACAAATTGACTGTGTTATGGCCCTCTGGAGAAGACAATCTGTAGAAAAGTGGTTTTGAGAAAAACAGCTTCATTCAAAGTCCACTAAAGGTCATTTCAACGTTTAAAGAGCCTTAGGGAAACAGAAATTTAATTAAAAGGTTTTGAAGAGCAAATCTTACTCTAAAATTTTGTGAAAGTATGCAGAAATGAAAAAAAAAAACAAAAAAAGAAAAAACAAACAAAAAACAACCTATCATACTGTTGAGAAATCCCAATTTTCATCAGCAAGTCCCAAAACATATTTTATAAGTCATATCTCAAAAGTACTTCCAGCGATATGTGGACCATTCCCTAGAGCGCCTCGTATTTTAATTATTATTACTCACTTTTGATCTAACTTATTAAACTTTTAAAAATAAACTGAACGCAAAGAGCCACGAAGGAAAAACAATGACATAACATAGAGAGTAGTAATGTCATCAATCTATTTCAACATATATTTTTTTTTTTTTTCCG
Organism: Berghia stephanieae; assembly: GCF_034508935.2. Lineage (NCBI taxonomy): Eukaryota > Metazoa > Mollusca > Gastropoda > Nudibranchia > Aeolidiidae > Berghia > Berghia stephanieae. The sequence continues at coordinate 46,570,823 of NC_088363.1, forward strand.
TCTTTGTTATCTAACAGATAAAATTGTGTATTGACAGCTTTGTAATTGTAACACCTTATTTACACAAACACATCAGAGATACTGGCACATTTGGTGATAAAAAGAAATGCTTTATCATTAGTTTGATACCACTGGGCTTCTGATTACATACGTCTCAGCGAAGTTAGTGGTACAGTTCTGCATGTTTATCGTGTATGAGTGTGTGTGTGTGTGTGTGTGTGTTGGGATGGGGGGGGGGGGGGGGGGGGAAGGGGGGGTTGTATTCAAGAAATCAAAATTGATCTGCACATATTTACAGCCCTGATAAAAGAATGTAATTCATGGGTTTGATTTTAAAATTGTTGCTATACTTTTTTACTGGTTTGAGAGTATTTCCATTACATGAATGAATCCATAACAATTGAGTTAGAAGACCTACACATAAGTGCACGTTGTTTTAAATTTATATAAATAAAATAAATATATTGTAAGAACATGAATTATTTTCATGCATACACACTGGTTTGTTTTTAATCTGGTATTATTTACCAATCAACAATAATTTATCAAAGCAAAATTAAATTAATAAGAAAAATGGAATTATATGATAAAAATAAAAAATATGGATATTCAAACCAAAGGCTTTATTTTTCTTGTGTTGCTTTGTGGTTTAGTGGTATGACACTTGCCTTCAGACTTGCAGGTCATGGGCTTGAGTCTCGATCTGAGCGGTGTAATGTTGAGTCCTTGAAAAAGGCTCTTTTCTCACATTCTCACCATACCAAGGTGTAAAATGAGTACCTGGCCACTAACAACATTGTCGATGTTGAAAAAATAAATTTGTAATATCGCCTTACAAGTGTCATGTCACGTCCTACATGTTAAGTGTTGCTGTTGGATAGAGACCCCTTGTAAAGCACTTTGAGCATGCTTGGGGGATATTGAGTTATATAAATGTTAAAGTTTTTGTTTATTGTTTTTTATTTTTCAATTTATTATAGCAACAGTGACTAATAAAATAAGAAATAATAAAATATAATTCCCTTTATTTATCCCATAGGGGAAATTTTGTCTCTAGGGTCTATTCCAAGGGAAGACTGGAATAACCCAGATGTCAACCGCAGTGCAGCGCCGCAAATCGAGTTAGGGTGAGGTGACTTGCTCAACACCACATAGCGCAGTGGGTATTCTAACTCGGTACCTTTCGGGTATGAAGCAAAGACAGTACAGCTGAGCCACGCTGCCCCTATTGGTCCTTTTACTGGCAGAAATCAATTTAAGACCCACCTAGCATCAATTTTGATGCTATTCATCAAGAAACCAGTAACAACATTAGTTTTTGAGTTTTTTATGCAGCGCAACGACATTCACTAAATTTTCTCACAGCATTTTACAAAAGGCCCTAAACCAACAGCAATATTTAATACGACAAAAAATCTGAAAAGCTGCCAGACAAAGCAGATAGAAAACTACAAGAAAAAAAAACATCTAAAAAAACAATCTACCTTGACTGGGGATTGAACTTCAGATCTCCTGATTACTTTGTCAGACAAGCTACCATAACACTCTGACTTTAAGCTTATATTCTTCACAAGGATATTGTATTTGTGTTGTAAACCCTGGCTTTGCATTATAATAAACCAACCTTGAACATGAATGGAAGAGAATGAGTAGATCCATTTTTATTTTGAAAATATCAAGGTAACAATGGTAATGGCAGCATATCTGACTTGTAATCAGAGGTCTGAGGTCCAATCCATATCAGGCTGATATTTTGGGATGATTTTTTTCCCCCTGTATTTTTCTCTCAGCTTGGTCTTACACCGTTTCAACCATACCTTTTTAAATCTTTATCTTACACCAGTGCCTGCTCCCTAGTTTAGTACCTTAAAAATACATGACGCCTACTACATTCCACCACCCCCTTCTCCAATAGATACAACGCTGTTATTAGCCAGGTACTTATTTCACAACTGATTCTGAGTAAGTTCATTTTTAAATAAAGGGTAACCGGTCACACAACACATTTTAAAGACATTTTGGGGACATTTCATTACAGCACCTCTTATTTAAGCTCTTCTTTTGTTTTCCCTATTGATTTCAGGAAATTTCTGGCGCTCCTCTTCCAACAATTTTTTCTCATTTTCAGCACCAGTTATTCCACAAAAATAATACAATAAATTCAAGACATAATAAAAATTGGCAGTTTATCATGAACAGGCATAGTATAAGGTTAAGCCACAGATCAACAGAGCGTCACTTTAATTCAAGGTGAGACGCTCATGATCATGTGTTTTTATTATATATATATATATATACAGTAGAACTCGGAAATAGCGAGTTCGACGGGTCCACTCCTGATTACTCGCTATTTCCGAGTTCTCGCTATTCCCGAGTTGCCAGGAAAGGTTATAATATTGCTGGTTATTCCCCTCAGTGTGTAATTCGAGTAAAAGCCGTCGCCCCTATTTCAATTTCTTCACAGAAGTGGCAGAGTGCTTGGTTTTTTGTTGTTTTTTGTGTTTTTTTTTTTTTTTTCAAATAAAATCATGACTAGAAAAAAAAAACAAGAACATAGAAGTGTGTGTGTGTGTGTGTGAGTGTGTGTGCGCGTGCGCGCGAGTGTTTGTATGCACTCGGCATGTTTGATGAGGTAAGCAAGCGCATCACTCAATCACTGACCCATTGAAATAATGGTTCCACACTCCCCTATCTCGCTGATCGTGTCGTTCGTTAACGATGCTACTCGCTGACCGATGCTGCGAAGTGAGGCATGTTGACATGTGCTTACCTCGCGCGTCGCGTGGCACCACATTGGGTGAACAATTGACCCCCACCCCCAATACACACACACGCACACAAACCCAACCCCCATCCAAATTTGTTTCACACAGACTAGGCTACTATGTAATAATACTCGTAACGAAAAATAAGAAAAGAAAAGAGGCTAGGCTAAACCACTAAAAATATTTAATTTGCCATTGTCTCTTGTTTTGCTTTACTTCGTTCGCAGTCCTAGGCTGGGGCAGGAAATGCTCGTTATTTCCGAGTTGACCTCTTTTTCATACTCGCTACTTTCATGCTAATTTTATTGATTCAAATAAGGGGAAAAAACGGGGATTTAGATTTTACTCGCTATTTCCGAGTACATTACTTTCATGTTCTACTGTATATATATATATATATATATATATATATATATATATATATATATATATATATATATATATATATATATATATATATTTAGTATTTACATAGGACAAGTAAAAATATATTTGATATAGGAATATAAGTTGGTTGGTGTATCACATGAATACATTAAATCATTACAATTTACATATAATATATTAATTCCATTGCCAGCACCGCGCCATCTGCAATACCCAAATGAAACAATTACATCCGAAAAGAGATAAAAGAAAAGGATGAAGTGAAAGTTGAAAATGGCTAAATGAAACTGTAGGCTGTAGGCTTTCATACCAGCAGCTCTAACTTCAAAATTATCTTGAACATATTTGAGACCTGTAAGTGGCACCCGACAAAATTGTCTGAAAATGTTTCGTGGAACATACGACACCAATGTTTTAAGTCACTATGCTAATGTAAAGTGCAACATGATGTTTGTTTGTTTTTAAGGGTTTTACGGCGCTTGCAACACATTTAGGTTATATCAGCGCCAGTAAAAAGGAAGAAAATGGGATAGTATAAAGTTCTAGAATTACAATTAAAGCACCCAAGATAAAGTAAGACAAGGGGAACTGAGAACAAATAGGGATCAGATGTAGATTCCAAGAGCATACCATCAATGTACTTAGTTCGAAATCACCTACAAGTCTCATCCAGACACAAGCACAAAATCCAACAAAGAGGAACACACTCAAATGCTTACATTATACATTCAAAATAAAAATAATAATACATAACAGAGAGATGATTTACAAGGAAAAAAATATCATCTCCCAAAACAATAACTATGCATTCGACTGTTTCCCTCCCAGCTAGGATTCCGGTCAGTGCCAGGACAAAACCAAGTAATCTCATTCCGAGACAAAGACAGAAAGCATGTTGGAAAACAGATATAACGGGATAGAAGACTCAGTATGTACCTCCCTGCCCGCTATGGGAGGTCAGGATCCCCACCCAGTGCAACATGATGCAACATGATGATTAGAGTAAAAAGATTGTGGCCATATTAGCGGATATTTTACAGGTCTGATATTTGCTTCCAATTTCAGGTTTACAAGATCAAAAATAAAAGGAAAGAAGTAACTCCTATGCACATGACTTTATAAACTCTGCAAGACTGACCTGTCACAGCCCAATGTTTCTATTGCTGACACTGACAATGACCAAAAGCACAATGCTGGTGCCAAACGTAATCTTTTTACTTTTGGGGAAGCAATTTATCAATTACAGTGCATAGCACTGATAAACCTGCTAAGGGCAAATGTTAACTTTGTGGTTTTCAGTCACTTTGATGAAACCAGAATTTTCCAAAACTGAAAAAAAAATGACCAACTCCCTAAAGCTTTTCACTTTGATCAATTTTTAAATTTTCAGCCAAACAATGAAACAACTTATTTTTTCATTTTGACTTACAACTGTTAATAAAATATTTTGATCAATTAAGATGAACCCCAACTACTAAGAGGTTTGACACACTTTGACAAATTGAGGGTCAACGTGATCTATGAAATACACTGTGGTGCCACAATAAAAAATGCATCTTGCAAAAATGCTTTAACTCACGTCTAGCTATTTAAAAGATAAATTATCAAAAACTATGGCCAAAGCCCCGTGTCAAATTTCAAAAACTTAACTGACTGGGAAACAGAATAGTGAGAAAATATGACAGCTACACATTTCAACAAAATCCCTAAATGAGTGTAAACATTAGAATTCGTAACAAGTAGTTGAATGGCTGCACACATTTCCAGAAAAAAATGGTAGTTTTTGTCATTTTATTTCACTTGCAGTTCACCTTTGGCCACAGATAAGGTTTTTTACTCTCAAATTTCGATGATGTAGTCCTAACATTGAGATAGTAATTGGAAATTTTAACAATGCATTTTTCGGTGCCAGGCAGTAAAAGTGAGAATTTTTCTGATTGAACTTTAAAAACCAAATGTGTTTTTATTTTCACAGTACAGCATTTCATATAATATTTCCAGACAATATTTTGTGATATACAAAAAAAATGATACAGCACACTTTGATGAATTTTAAGATAAAAAATAACAATAGTATATTAGATTTAAACTCAAGACAACGGAGATGATTTTGTAAATAATCATAAGGCTGCTGAAGACGGTTTTGTGGTTTTAATAAAATGGTATGAATTACTTAAACAAAACAAATCGATAATACATATCATTTCCATGTTCATTCTCCTATATAAACCATAACCATACAAGTTTAACAGTTACAGATTATATGGATGAAACCAAAACAAACATTTTTAAAAACACCTAAAATATTAACCCAAAATTAATAAAAAACAAAAAACAAATGAAAAATACAAAAAAAAACAATACCTCTGGAAACTGACCCAATAAAAAAATCAAACATTTTATTTGCGACGGATTACATGATCATTTCCAGCATCCCACTTTAAGTAATTTAAAATGTAAAAAGATAACATTGAAACTTTTCAAATTGATAACACGTATAGCATTTCATTGTATGTATTTGGAATCCAATTTGATACAGATAAGTAGGTCATTCATCATTTAAATCCTGATTAAAGAATTAAAAAAAAAAGAATTCAAAGGCATATTTATTTATAAAAAATATGATTTAAACTAAAACCAATTCATTCACACGACATTGGAATGTTATAAATTGTACATCGGCATTGGTAATCACCTGATCTATATTATAACAATCAAACATTAAAAATCATTGGATATCAATTTGGTAAATATATCAATATAAAATGGAAAAATTGATATATACATATATTCTTTTGTTTTTAAGGGTTTACTGCAATACAATTAGGTCATTTCAGGGCTAGTAAACGGGAAGAAGATGGAATAGTGTTAAAGCAAGGAACAGAAATTGATTTCAAAAGCAAACTATCAAACTATCAGTGTACTTAGTTTCGAGATCACCAAAATGTTCTATCCAGACACATGCATATGATCCCACCAAGGGGAATACATTAAAATTAGTTATACTCAAATAAATAAATGCCCATAAAACAATTTTAAAAAACAACAATTTTCTGCACATTTGACTTTTTTTTCCCAACCATGGACTCCTGTCAGGGCCAGGACAAAACTAAGTTATTGTATTCAAAGACAAAGACAGAGAGAAACCTGGAAAATGAAAACGGATATAAGGGTATGGCATAGAAAGCGTGACCTCCACGCCCACCATGAGAGATATGTATATCTATCTATCACACCCACCATTAGAGATATGTAATTCTATCTATATATATATATATATATAAATCTTTCAAAAATAGTCAATATTTGACTAATGCAGATGTGGCTCATTTGATTCCTGTATTAGTCTGGCAGCCTGTATCTCACCCTGTTTAATCCTGTCACAGAATAATCAGTCTCACAGTTAATAAGGAGTAAATAACAATTAACAATTTTGAATTAACACCCCCCCCCCCCCCCCCAACCAAATAACATTTGATCAATTAATGAATCATTTCCTGTGAAAAGATACATCTGCCTGTATTCCCTTCAGCAGAAGACAGAAGGCAAGAACACAGGCAAGACCAGAGGTTGGCTTCGAGGTCACCAAGACACACTGAAAGGGCTGTAGATGTAAGGGTTTGGCAGAAACACTACCATAGGATTGATATAGAGTCTACGACACCCCCAAGGCAAATGTATCCCCACCCTAAAGGGATCTCCATCCACAACAACACAAATAAAATTGGCAGCATATTCAATGGTTTACAATAAAACGTGGTAACGGCAGATGTGTTACAGTGAATGACCTAATCAGTCGGATGGTGAAAAGGTTTGAACTGAGATATTGCCAAGTTTAGTTAGAAGTTCTTGTCATAGATGATTAAATCAAACCTTTTTGTACATCTTTGGGAAATATCAAAGCTTAGTTTCACTTCTAAATATTTTTTTACAGCTAGTCACGTTGAAAAAGTATGAAATTTGAGAAAGTTGCTGGATACCTTTCCCATACATTTGACCATAACTTTATGAAAAATCACCCGATTTACTTCAAACAAAGATTAAAATTCTCTTTTTATCACATTTTAAAAAGAAAATGCAATTCCGACTGATTATGCCATGCATGCACTGATACATATTTAACAATATTATAAATAATAAATAACAAAAATACTAATGGCTAAATTATCTTATCACAAGTTGCCTGTCATCATCTGGATACATCTTTGAAATCTCGACGGACCATTTCCCTGTTGATTTCAGTAAACGTCCATTTTTGCGACAAGGACTCTCTATCACACGGATTCATGAAAATTTCGTGTGTGTCTTTGTCACTGTCCATACACTGGTTGCTAATTGGGTGGAACAGCTGCTCTGTTAACTGGTGACAAAACACATTGAAGGATTATGAATATTCATGAATATCAATATTGATTTAATTTATAGTATAAAACAAATGGATATTCCCATATGTTATATATTTAAATGGTTTCAATTGTTCACAAAACTTATTTTTTTCCTCCCAACAGGCCAAATGGTAAAAATAAAATAAATCCAATTAATATACTATAAATCAACTTTTGGATACCCTTAACATACCAGGACAATTACAACATCTATCACTGCCTACAACCAGGTACTCATTCACACCTACGTTGAGCAGAGAAATGTGTGTAAAATGCCTTACTCAAGGAAATAATGCCAAATTATGTTTAAAAAATTATCCTCTTTCTGGAAACTTTTATTTTCTTGGTTCCATTGTTCCATACTTTGGTCACATCAAAAGACATGTTCAATTTAAAACCTTTGTACGGAGGGTGTCTGAGAGGACAAGCAAAGAAGAGGGAGGCCAAGGAGAAGGTGGTCATAAGAAATAGAAGACTGGATGGGGAGAGCAACCACAGAAGCAGGATATATGGCACAGTTAAAAAACCAGAAAGGGATTCTGTCTGGCTATTTGGGAGACTCTATCCAAGTAGGATCCGCTATAAAGAAGAAGTAGTAGAAGAAGAAGAAGAAGAAGAAGAAGAAGAAGAAGAAGAAGAAGAAGAAGAAGAAGAAGAAGAAGAAGAAGAAGAAGAAGAAGAAAAAGAAGAAGAGGAAGAAGAAGAAGGAGAAGAAGAAGAAGAAGGAGAAGAAGAAGAAGAAGAAGAAGAAGAAGAAGAAGAAGAAGAAGGAGGAGGAGGAGGAGGAGGAGGAGGAGGAGGAGGAGGAGGAGGAGGAGACGGAGAAGAAGAAGAAAAGAAGAAGAAGAAGAAGAAGAAGAAGAAGAAGAAGAAGAAGAAGAAGAAGAAGAAGAAGAAGAAGAAGAAGAAGAAGAAGAAGAAGAAGAAGAAGAAGAAGAAGAATGAGATCTGGAAACTAGCGAGGCACAAATAATTTTTTTTTTAAATTGACTTATAATATTGCCTAATTGTGAAAAAGAGTATTCTTTTATATCAATAAAGTTAAACATTTTTTTTTTATAGGAATGATGAAAATAATTCTTGTATTCTTGAACTCGGAATTCCTCACACTCATTCACTCACTATCCAGCGTCGTCCTCATTGATGTTGGCTGCCCTCACTTTGTGATGACAAAAGCCCGCCCATTCCCTTCATCTGTTGACAGTATCATATAATTCTCTTCCATTCATCTCTGTCCATTCTATGATGTTTTTTATATAACTAGGCCTAGGTCTTCCCCTTCTTCGTTTGCCCTTCATTTTCCCCTGTATCAGATCTTTCATCAGCGTGCATGGGTTTTGGCATATATGACCGAAAAAAACTGAGTTTTCTCCTAACCAATTTAAAACATATATTCTCATGATTGCACAGAATTCTGGAAATAGTTTCTCATGACTTGAAGAGTCCCAAAAACATCAGCTGTTTCTACTTGTGATCGAACCTCAGAGTCTGAGGTTTTGATCCCATGACAAGTCAGACAGATTTTTTTAGCATTGCTTTTTTTTCCTGTGTTTTTCTTTCCGTTTTGTCTGCCCCTAATTCACTCACACCTTTCCAGATTTCTATTTAAAAACTCACCAGATTGTATTTAAATCTTTGGTTGCCTTGCATTCCGTGGCAGTTATATAAAATAATTGGAGATTTAGGCAAACTGTGGGATGCGTCAAAACAAATATTTCTCCTCTTGGGACGGATGTCTTTATGCCAGGTAAATTCAAATTTCTGGGTGAAAATGGAGACAATCAGACATCTAAGATCTCACCTCCTTCTAAATCCGTAGTTTATCCTTTATATTTTCAAATCAATATATTGGAATTTAATTCAACATTTATTTATAGCCGGTACATGTTAACATATCTGTTTATGAGTTTATGTAAAGAGAAATATTTATATTTCTAATTATAATAATATCCCCATTATCATTTGTTCCCATTTAAATATAAAGTAGTAAAGTAGTCTTTTAGAGCCATTCAGCCCATGGAGCCAGAGTTTATCCCAGTTTCTATAGTGTGAAACGGACAATAGCAATTGCTTGCTATCTTTTGGATAGGATGCTAGTCTATCGCAAAGTACTTTCTGCCAAATCTAACAGACTCAGCTACTCATTCACTGCCGGGTGGACAGGGGTGTCAGACATAAATCTCATCTGCACCTGGGATCAATCTCGGTCCCTTTGTGTGTGAAGGGAGTGCTCTAACAACTGAGCTATGTGACCCTTCCCCCCCCCCCCCCTTTAAAATATGGGTTTGATAAATATTGATATCTGACCAATTGATGATGTGGTGCATAAACAAACAATTTCTGGTGTTATATTCCAATTAATTTTACCATTTTGCTTTCTTAAATATTCTTAGATATGAGAATAAGTTGTTATAATATGATGTTTTAACCTAAATCGGTCAATAATTTATTGACCTCAAGGAAAGACCATATAGACTCAGTCTTTCAGCTCACACCCGTAATTCAATATAATTCTGAATATTGGTAAAAAAATTTGTATGATATCATCAACTCACTTGCTCTCCTCCTCCTCCAGACTCGGAAGCACATGGTTTTAATTCAAATCTCTCATTTGAACTTTTGTATTGCGTGTCTACACACCAACCTGTCTCTTTGTTTCTTATCTGGTGAGGCGTAAGTAGTAAAATTCAAGAATAACATCATAATACAATAATAATGATAATAATGATGATAAGAGTAATAATAATAATAATGATAATAATAATAATAATAATCACAATGACGATGATGGTGATAATAATAATAATAATAATAATAATAATAATAATAATAATAATAATAATAATAATAATAATAATAATAACTTTTTCATCACTATTACTATTTTATTATTATTATTATTATTATTATTATTATTATTATCATTATTATTTTCTGTAATAATAAAATATATCAAACAATTGGGAAAATAACTGGAAAAAAGGGAAATCGGGAATAAGAACAGATAGGAATTTCCCAACATATATATTTATTTCCAGGTTTGATAACCCAAATTATAATGGGATCATTGTTGTTATGGAAATACTCTCAAACCAACACAAAATATTCTACACTACAACAATGTTAAATGAAGTCCATAATTGCATATGGTTATCAGGCCCGCTAATCTCTGCACATAGGAATTTCCCCATATAAATCAGGAGGGTTGGTAGGTCAGGACTAAGTGATAGTAATTGTACCTCTCCTGTGGCCAATGGAGGCGGTTCAAGTAGTAGGTAAAAAAACTTGTCTTTGAGCGCATTTAGTGGATATTGCACCATGCATATAAATTCTCTATTTTTTTTTTTTTTTTTGATAGAAACCGTACCTCTCCTGTGGCAAATGGAGGAGGTTCAACTGGTGGGTAAAACTTGGGCAAATCAAATGCCACTTCCTCCATGAACCATTTAAACGGTCTACAGTTGAGTTTCTGTCTGATCCTTTTCTGTTCCGAGATGTCGCCAGGGTCAATCATGCGGTAATGAGGACGTCGTTTGTAAATGTACTCGGCATACTCGTCCATCCACACCTCTGCAACTCTCTTGTAATTCTGAAAAAAAGGAAAGATTTTTTAATGATAAAGTCTGGCATGTGTATTTGCCTAATTTATGATAGGAAGTGGTGTGAATATATATTTTGTTTGTTTTACAATGATTCCCACCTCTCTCTCGATTGTCATAGCTGCCATTTTTTCCAACTCCCAAGTGGGAACATCCCAGTGTGCAAGACCAAAAAATTTACACTGTCCAGCACAAAGACTATATTGGGCCATAGTCATATGGGTGAATAACAATTAGTAAAGAAATTTCATATCTTAATAAAATCAAGACTCTCTTAACTGACTTCGTCATGCTAAGTGGACAGATAAAAATAGATGTTGGTCATTTTTGCCACCCATCAAGGTCAGTCAACACTTATGTGTGTGTGTCTGTGTGATTTGGGAACTCCATATGTGTGTGTGTGAGAGAGAGAGAGAGAGAGAGAGAGAGAGAGAGAGAGAGAGAGAGAGAGAGAGAGAGAGAGAGAGAGAGAGAGAGAGAGAGAGAGTTACAACCCCTCTCCCCCTCCCCAACCCTCATTTTTCGAAAACATAGACTAATACTTCCACCAGGGAGGAAAAAGAACCAGAGTCATTTATAATATTTTAAAATAAGGAACCCAATACGCCAAGTGGGGTCTATTCCAAAAAATGACTCGAATAATCCAGGCATCAGCTGCAGTGCTGTGAAGCAAAGTGAGCTAGGACAAGGTGACTTGCTCAAGACCACATAGTGTGGTGGGTAGTCAAATTCAGTACCATTCGCGTATGAGGCAAATACCATACCACTGAGCCATGCTGCCCCCTACTTGGGAATCAGTGCGTCAGCTTGTAAGGTGAATGCTCTATTATATCACTGAGACTCCCATTTGAGTGAATTTACCTTTCCTATAAAGTCTCCAAGTCCAGGGTTAGGGAATGGGGCAAATTTACGGTAGATGTGTCCAATCCTGGAGCAGGGAGCATCTACCATTTTACCTCCACACTGCCAGATCTAGGAGGAAGAGTATTTAAGTAAATAAGTAGAAATTAAAATTTTATTCAATCAAACATAAAATACTACACTACAAATTTAAAATTCGAAAATACATTGATAAAAAATATATTAGATGTTCTCATACTCTCGAAATCAAAAATGTAGATATTCGTTTTAAACTCTCACTCAAACTCATTTCTTTCTTTATCGGACAACAGATTACTTAGGCTTAAATAAAAAAAGAAAAAAAACAGAAAAATTAAAGCAGAACAAACATTCAGAATTTTTAAAAAGCTGCAAGGGGTAAGGAAAAATACGAATTGAAGCTCCAATTTAATAAATAAAGACAAATGAGCATATGCTTCAAACTTTGCTCAATCCCTTAGAATGGAAGATGTATGAGACAATATACTGAGACGAATGCGAAAGTATGGAAATGGTTGTTAAAATAAATACACATTACAATGCTGAAACAAGAAATTAAAGGCTCCATTATGTGTGAGAAATAAATAGCAATAGCCAAATGGAATGGAAGTTTCAGTTTATTAACAAAGACAGATAAAGTGAGCGTTTTAGGTTTCCGCTTTGTCATAAAACACAATGATCAAACACTAAAGACACCATTCTCTCATTTCTCATTCGTCTTCACTGTGTTTTCACATTCATCATGATTTGTTGATAAAGGTGAAACCTGAAATATCCACATTATATGTCCTTGTTATCAAATTGAAGCTTTCATTCAAATTGAGTATTTTGTCACTTATTTTTTCCAGCGTTAAGCAGCAACATTTGCATTGTGTGTAAGGAAAGGTAAATTAAAATAAGCAATGGAAAAAAAAAATTATGAATTTTACGTAGGAGGTAAATGTTACCTTAAAGGACAATTCGTACTGCTCTCCTCCCCAGATGTCAAGGCCAGGATCATAACCACCAAGTTCCCAAAACCAATCCTTGCTGATGGCAAACAATCCCCCCGCCATAACTGGATTTCTATAGACAATAAAGTCAATGTTTACAATTATATATAGAGAGAGAGAGAGGGAGAGGGAGAGAGAGAGAGAGAGAGAGAGAGAGAGAGAGAGAGAGAGAGAGAGAGAGAGAGAGAGAGAGAGAGAATGATCAATCTTCCCCTCTCCTATTTGAGAAGAATACAAAATAGAAAAAAAGAAAAAAAGAAAATAGATCAAAATAGAAAGAAATTCCATTAATATAAAGTTTGTTCTGTCCAAATGTGACTTAAAATGATTAACATACTGTATATTAGACGATAGGAATATTGGGAAAAAAAGCAGGTATAAATAAATTATTTTTGATTGATTATATAACAATCACGTGAAAACACTATGGAACAATTTAATTCATGTAATACCTTCCTTCATAATGATGTTGAAATATAAGTTTTTAAATATCAATGACCCCTTTTTGCGAATAAACAATAAAAATCATGAAAATATCCTTATTCATATACAGTTCACTCCGGATAATCGCAACAACTTGGAATCAGCAAAAATGTTGTGATTAACCGAGTTGCGATTATCCGGAGTGAACTGAACTGAGATTTAAAGCTTAGAAATATAAACAAATATGGGTTCAACTGTCCTAAAACGGTTTTATGTCACTGCGTTCCTGAAGCTAAAAGTCAAATTTTATGCTTGATTAATAAAATTTTACTAAAAAATAAATGACTTTATTGAGAAGAACGAGTTTCCTTTTTTAACCCTCCAATAATTTGGGGGTCCCAATAGCTTAGTCGGTAGAGCACAAGCTTCACATGCAAAGGGACCAAGATCAATCCTGAGTGCAATCAAGATATTTTTTGACCTTCCTGGCCTTTCAGCAGTGATTGGGTAACTGGATCTATTAGATCTGCAGCAAGTACTTTGCGATAGACTAGCATCCTGTCCAAAGGGTATTAAGCAATTGCTATTGTCTGTTTCACACTTTTGAAACTGGGATAAACTCCGCTTCCATGGGCCTAATGGCTCTGCAGGATGACTTCCAATACTATACATGTCTTAATTTTGATAATAAAATCAATATTCCTAATCAAGTCTATTCTATTATAATACTAGGTTGTGGTCATGGGCTACATATTTAGAAAACAAACATTTGAGAACACACACACATACACACACACAAACAAAAAAAAGAACTTTACGAGAAAGGCCTGGCAGGATGTTTCTTGTCTTCCTCCAACAACGGAATTCGTTTGTAGAACAGTTCCCAATCAAAGGCACCCCGGGCTCCTTCGTCTTGGGCTCGGTAATTAAAATTCTCATAGTCAATGACGTCAATGAAAGGACAGACAGCTGTTCGATAATCCTCAGCAATTGGTTCTAGGAGAGTAGGAAGGTATGGGGGATAGGGGGGGGGGGGGGCAAAAACTCTTAAACTTGGGGCAAGATAGTTTCCTCTATAGCTGGATAGCTCAGTTGGTAGAGCACTTGCTTCACACGCAAAGGGACCTAGATCAATGATTGATCCCTGGTGCAGTTGAGATTTTTTTCTGACTCCCCTGTCCACCCAACAGTGTCTGTCGGCTTTGATGGAAAGTACAGGACTACCTACCATGATGAAAGCGCTTTGTAATAAGATAAGATTAGCATTCTATCCAAAATGTAACAAGTAATTGTTGTGTAGTCCTTTTATTGCTAAAGAGACTGGGGTAAACTCCTGTTCGTGAGCCTTATGGTTCCGAAGGACTGCTTTTTTAAAAACATGATCTACACAAATATAAATGAAAAACAACATACAAATAATGGAGAGCTGATTTACCAAAAAAAAAAAAAAAAAAAAAAAAAAGCAAAGAAAAAAAGCCATCCATCTTCAACAAATAGGAACATTCATGTGACTCCTATTCAATAAAAGAATAAAACAAAATAAAAACAAAAACAAAAGCAAGGCTAGATTTCCTCACCCCTGGTAGATCTCAACCCAATGCAAGAAATAATTTCATATCATTCTCTTGTAGAAAGCTAGTTCAAAATAAATCAACATGCTTACCACTAGATCTAAATGAGAACCAGGCATTCCGTAATCCTAAAAAGTGGGTGGTCAGACGGCACCCCCCTCCCATCCTCCCCCCCAACCCTTACACCAAGCAACTAAAAGAAAATAATAATAATTTTAAAAAATTAATAACTTAGTACTCTACTAATTCATTGCCATAAGCCAGCACCAAAAATCCAATACAAAAGGTAGCACAACAATTTTATGTCCATTCAAACTCGGATGAGTCTTGTAGCCCAAAATGAAAGGTATTTTTACTTTACTACTAATGCATGTTTCCGAAAGAATGAAAATATTATTATTATTATTATTATTATTAGAGATTGTTGGTATCCGCAATATTTGCAGAGAAATATAGGCTTTTATGAACAGTCATACATTATATTTATTATACTACTGAATTTTGGAAATAAACATAGATCGAGACAGAAGTGTACTTATATACAGTTGTTTGCTTGCTTTTAATGGTTGTACCGCGCTTGCAACACATTTAGGTCATATCAGTTCCAGTAAAAAAAAAAAAAGAAAATTGGACATTATATGTACAATTAAAAGGACTTGAGAAAAAAGTAAGACAAAGGGGAATGCTTCAAATAGGGAACAGATGTTGATTCCAAGAGCACACTATCAGTGTACTTAATTTGAGATCACCTAAAAGTCTCACCCATACACCAGCACAAGATCCCACTAAGAGGAATACACTCAAGTGTTTACAAATCATATGTTAAGAAAAAAAAAATAACAGTTCATATCAGAGAGGTGATTTACAAGGAAAAAAATATCATCTCCCAAAACTATAACTATACACTCGACTGTTTCCCTCCCAGCCAAGGACTCCGGCCAGGGTCAGGACAAAACAAATAATCTAATTCCAAGACAAAGACAGAAAGCAATTGGAAAACAGATACAGGGGGATAGAGGGCACAGCAAGTACCTCCCTGCCCACTATGGGAGGTCGGGAACCCCCCCCCCCCCCTCCCCCCCCCCCCCACCAGACTTATATACAGGCCTTACATCCAAATGCAATTATGGGTCTAGTTTAACAGTATTGAAATTGGACAATATCTTGTGTCATTTTTTGAGATTTCCATTACAATAATGAGCCCATAATGAATTGGGTTATCAGACATGCATAAGTGCATGTTGATTGAGACAAATCTTTTTTGAGTCAATGCTATTACCCTTAATTTAATAAAGGTTGGCAGGTTACTCATATATTAATCTATAAAAAATAGTTTTATCATTTTCAGATTTGCCGGTAATTCTGTGCTGGATGATAAAAAATTTTTAATTGGCTCTACGGAACAATGTTGATCTCCACACCTATTTTTTAAAAAGATGGAATATTATTACCCGAGAGGATAAGACAGATTAAAAATTACGTCATCAATTTTTGTTGTGGTGTGCTAAAATATTTTAGAATCAATTATACTCACAATGAAATCCAAACGGTCAAATTAAGGACTGAGTATTATGACCTAGCAGATTTTCTTAGTATTAATTTGAGTCAAAGGGTGATATTATTAGCCTGAAATTTAAAAAAAAGGTTTGCAAATTACTCGTATGTCAGTCTGTAAAAAACAGTTTTATAATTTTTAGAATTGCCAGTAATTTTGTGCTCGATGATAAAAATTTAACATTGGTAGTACGGACCTATGTTGATCCACAACCCTATTTTTTTAAAAGAATAGGTTATTTTCATAAATTATTATTATTATTATTATTATTATTATTATTATTATTATTACTATTGTTATTAATATTATTACTATTATTATTATTATTATTATTATTATTATATTATTATATTATTATTATTATTATTATTACCATTATTTTTATTATTATTATAATTATCATTATTATTACAATTATTATAATTACATTATTATTACAATTATTACATTATTATTATTATTATATTATTATTATTATTATGATGATTATCATTATTATTATGATTATTATTATTATTATTATTATTATTATTATTATTATTATATTATTATTATTATTATTATTATTATTTGTTATCATTATTATTATTATTATTATTATTATTATTATTATTATTATTATTATTATTATTATTATTATTATTATTATTATTATTATTATTATTATTATTATTATTATTATTATTATTATTATTATTATTATTATATTATTATTACCATTATTTTTATTATTATTATAATTATCATTATTATTACAATTATTATTATTATATTATTATTATTGTTATTATTATTATTATTATTATTATTATTATTATTATTATTATTATTATTATTATTATTATTATTATATATTATTATTATTATTATATTATTATTATTATTACAATTACTACTATTATTATTATTTCATGTTAGATGTCCATATCAATGTGAAAAAAAAAATAATCATTTACCTAGTAAAGGAGGAAGAAAATTAACATTGCATTCAATGTGCGAATCGAGGAAAATGAGAACCTCTCCTGTGGCGTGCTTGGCACCCATCAGTCTTGTCCGTATCAACCCTTCCCGTTTTTCAGCACGGACCACAATAACATTGGTGAAATGTTGTTTGACAAAAATATCCAGAGGTTCCTTGTCCTCATCTGAAGAGATAAAAAACAAAGATTGTATATCCTTAAAATGTCATCAAACTTGATAAAAGTTCCGGCTTGCCTAGTCAGAAAAAAATATAATAGCGAAGATAAAAATAAAAAGTATGAACAGCTACATAGACCGTATATAATATAATAGTTATATGTATAAACATATTTGCACAGAATTGCCATGCTCATTGCGCTTTTAAAAAATTTCCTTATTCCTCCAGCGGCTATGTGGAACCATATTTCCATTTCATACAGTTCAAATCACCTGTTAGGCATACTTTTGTACTAACACTCTCACAGTATCCATCATGCCTATAGCCATGTACTTATTCACACCTGAATTGAGTGGGGTAATGTGTGTTACGAGTCTTACCCAAGGGCAAAACGGTGGGACTATTTCTACTTGATTACCCTTAACATTCCGTGACTCTTGTGATAAGATGGGAAACTGTACCGCTAAGAGGCACACAAGATAACTTTTCATCATCGTATTTCCCCACCAGACGGACAGAGGAACTTTTTTTCCTATTCTCTGGATTTAACGTCACGTATCATTGTTTTGACTGTTTTTGTTGTTGGCTGAAGAAGGGTTTTTAGCCTGAAACATTCCGTGTTAGTATTTTGTACTTTGTTTCTTTTATTTTTTAAAGATGTTATTGATGCGATGCATTTAGGTAAAATACTCATGAAATACACCAGCTAAATGTAACGTACCAACACACAAACGATGTGTAACCTTGAACGTTTATAGTCCGATTGATAGAATTTAGAGAGAACTAATCATTACAATGGCTGTCTAAAAACAATAACAAAGAGCTGAGTGACATCAATTTCATTCCTTCTACATTCATTTTTACAGACGTGCACTTATTTCAGGTCTGATAACCAAATTCATTATGGGTTCATTGTTGTAATGGAAATAAAAAATAAATGACGCAAAATACACTCCATTACAACCATGTTAAACAAGGCCCATAATTGGGTTCGGATGTCAGACCTGCATATATGCACACTTCGATTTTTACATATTACATTTTACAGTCAACAGATTCCGGCTGTATTATTGGAAACTGAAGTAAAACCTGACTCCATGGGACCCATGGGTTTCGAAAAATACTTCAACTTTACACGGGTTCTTTCGTGTTATTTTTATTTTTGCTATAAAACTTTAAAATTTAGCATTTATAACGCGTAATATACACAAAACATGATCAAAGCGCTCTACAAAGAATCCCTAGCCAACAGCAACACTTTACATGAAGGACATGTTAGGCTATATTTTTTTTTAAAATTCTGACAGAGACAACACTATTAACATCCAGGTACTCATTTTACACCTGATTACAGTGAGAGAAGGTGAGTAAAGAATCTTTTTTCAAAAAACTTTGCCCCCACCACTCAGAGTGTGACTCGAACACAGGACCTTCTGACCTGAAAGCAAGTGTATTCCACAAGACCACACAACCTGTACATAATAAGAACTTGACAACAAACCTTTGGTGCTGCAGTCATCGGCTAGGATGATCTCCTTCACCAACTCTTTGGGAGCTCTGTTCAAAATGCTATAGACAGATCTCATCAGGACGGACAGATGTTCGTTGTGGAATGGTAGGATAAAACTGGCAGTCGGCAAGTATTTCAAATAGGTCTGTTTCTGGCAACTGGCGATAGAAGAGGCATTAAAAAAATATGTACAATTATCATTAATGCTCTTCTTTTAACATTGGGTGTCCGGATAGCTCAATTTGTAGAGCACTCGCTTCACACACGAAGGGACCAAGATCGATCCTTAGTGAAGACGAGATTTTTTACCCAAGTCCACCCAGCAGTGATTGGGATGCTGGGTCTATTAGAACTGGTGGAAATTACTTTGCGATGATGACTCGTGTCCTATCCTAAGAGTAGCAAGCAATTGCTTTTGTCCGTTTCATGCTATAGAAACTGGGATAAACTCCGGCTCCCTGGGTCTAATGGCTCTGAAGGAATACATTAAGCTTTATTTTTCAATGTCATAAATAACGCAAGTGTTTTGTATCTTAAATATGTGTAATGATAGAAACACTTGAGTCAATGAAGAAAATATATTTCTGAAAAAGTTGTGTATTATATGGTGCAGAAAGAAAACACAAGAATAAATTATCCCGAAAGACAAGCTCTCACGGTTGGAGGATGTGATGGAGGTAGGATGGGGAGGTTTGGCCTTTTAAGGTTGTTCAGTTTTGATGTACTTCTTTCTCTAGTTTTCCCGGCACTGCATTATTCACACTTTCACAGATTATTATCTTCCCGGTGAATGCTTCCCAAATTTTCACTCTGACTATTTCTTAATTTCATTTTAGTGGTACAACATCCAATCTGGCGAAGAATTTACCCTTAAGATTGGTTCCTACGCCCAACGATTTTTGTTGTTTTTGTTTGTTTTGTTTTTATTTGTTTTATTTACTTAATTGAATTTTAAATGTATTGTACGTGACATTTATATTGATGATGTATTGATGTCCTTTTATGCTCTTAATTGTTTAGATACCTTGGTTGAATTGGGTTTTTTTTAAACATTTTTTTTAAAGCGCTTTGAGGTTTCGACGAAAGGCGCTATATAAATATGCTTATTATTAATTATTATTATTATTTATTATTATTATTATTATTATATTATTATTATTAAATTATTATTATTATTATTATTATTATTATTATTATTATTATTATTAAGGGTTTTACGGCGCTTGCAACACATTTAGGTTATATCAGCGCAAGTAAAAAGGAAGAAAATGGGATAGTAAAAAGTTCTAGAATTACAATTAAAGCACCGAAGAAAAAGTAAGACATAGGGGAACTGGGAACAAATAGGGATCAAATGTAGATTGCAAGAGCATACCACCAATGTAATTAGTTTGAGATCATCTATAAGTCTCATCCGGACACAAGCACAAAATCCAACAAAGAGGAATACACTCAAATGCCTACATTATACACTGAAAATAACAAATATAATAATACATAACAGAGAAATGATTTACAAGGAAATAAATATCATCTACCAAAACAAAATCTATGCATTTGACTGTTTCCCTCCCAGCTAGGACTCTGACCAGGGCCAGGACAAAACCAAGTAATCTCATTCCAAGACAAAGACAGAAAGCATGTTGGAAAACAGATATAAGGGGATAGAAGACACAGTATGTACCCCCCTGCCCACTATGGAAGGTCAGGAATCCCACCCAGTAACGTTTTTTAATAACTATGTGCAAGGGTATGATCACCAAATACTCCTGCTACTGTTACAGAAGTGATACATTGTTGAACTTTCTCTCTAAGACTGATATCTTTGTTTGCCCTTTTGCTGAGAAATCTTGTAACCGGCCACAACCTTGAACCCATTCAACATGCCCTATATAAATGCATATTGCATATTGGTTTTCTTATTCCACTTACTCTCAATGTCTGTCGTTTATTGTCCTCTCTAAGGATATCATGTCACTGACCACAACCCCGAAACAATTGAAAATGCTCTATATAAATATATATTGTGTATTTGTTTTCTTTTCTCACTTACTACTTATGTCGCATGTCTTTGATTGCCCTCTGTATGTAGCGATGTCATGTCACTGACTAGAGGATTGGACCCAATGAAAATGTACTAAATGTATATTTGTATAAAACTTTTTTTTTTTTATTCTCCTTACTCTGTTTCTAATATCTTTGATTGTCCTCTGTACTCTAAGGATTTCCTGTCACTGGCTACAACCCTGAACCCATTGAAAATGCGCTATATACATGTATACTGTGTATTTGTTTTCAACTACCTATGTCTGTCTTTGATTGCCCTCTGTAACGATATCATGTCACTGACTAGAACGTTGGACCCAATGAAAATGGCCTATATAAATGTTTATTGTATATAACTTGTTTTATTATTACATTTACTCTCTGTTTCTAATATCTTTGATTGTCCTCTGTAATAATATCTTGTCACTGGCCACAAGACCTGAACCTCATCAAAAATGCTCTATATAAATGTATATTGTGTATTTGCTTTCTTACTCCACTTACTCTCTGTGTCTGATGTCTAAGATCGATCTTTCTAAGGATATCTTGTCGCTGGCCAGAGCGTTGAATCCGTTCGACCGGAACAGCTCTAGTTTCCGTTTGTTGTCCTTTGCATCCAGGTAGAAGGCTGCACCGTGTTCCCCTGGGCCTGTGACATTGTGGGTGGTGATAGAGTATGGATTAACATAAATGGATGTATGGATATATAGGGATGCCAAATAAAAACAACAACCCGAAAATGAGTGAGAAGCAGGACATTTCACATAAACCGAACCTTGTAAATGAACAAACAAAAACATCTCTCTTAATCTTAGCCTTCTCCTTACCAACCACAGGAAAATTGTCACATTCGGTCCGATGCAACCAACATGTATTTCATTCTTAAGTCTTTTGTACATCACAAATATAAAGAATTTTGTTTTGTTACAGCTATGAAAACCTGACATTGTGTTGTAGACCTCATTTTACTGAACAATATTATGTATTGAATGTACTTGTTGCTTTGTTGCTCTGTTTGAATAAGAATTATCTATTTTTGTGTTGGGTGGGTGTAAAGTTTTGGGGAAAATTCTGAAAATGGCTGGTAAGGAGAGAGAGTTAACGCTCCCCTGAGCAAGTGTATGGGGCCTTTGTTGCATCAATTAAAATAATAATATTTCTGTCTTGAGAAGAAGGACATTGGGTGGCCTTCTTCTTAGAGAGAGGACAAAATGCTGAGATGTCAACTGAGGTGTGAAAAAAAAACCCTGGAAAAAGCCGGGAAACCCGGACTTTTGGCATCCCTGGATATACTAAAGGTTTGAATGAATGAATGAATGAATGATTGAATGAATGAACGATTTCAGCCCCTTCTTCCCCTACGCATGTGACACCGTGAGTAGTGATAGGGTATGGATTAAAATACAGGACTGTATGGAAGTATAAATGGTATGTAGGTGTGGGTAGATGAATTGAATGAATGATTGAAAGAATGAATGAATAAATTGATGCATGAATGAATGGATGGATGGATGTATAACTGAATGAATAAATTAATGCAAGAGTGAGTAAGTGAATGCATGAATAAATGAATGAATTAATAAATGATTTCAGTGTCTTGATATCCTGGACCTGGTGATATAGTACCTACAGAGGTATGTGTGAATAAGTGAACGAATGAATGACTAAATGACGAATATATGAACGAATCATGAACAAACAAATGAATGAAATGCTGAATACATTAATACACGAACGGTTCATTGATCGATTTAATAATTTCTAAGCATTCCGTGGGTATGTACAGGCACGGTTTAATCTTAAATGATAGTGAAATAGACCAGTGGTGAATTTTCTTGAACTAACACATAATGGTACCCTTATCTGGAGCAGAATGAACAATAATAACTCATAAAAATGAAGATCTGTGCAGTACCTACGTATGTACACATAATATTATAATATGTATTTGCTTTTGGTACGAGCTCTTTCAGAAATACCATAAGGCCTATGGAAGTAGTTGTTCATCCCGTTATCTCTGAAGCGTTAAACGGACAAGAACAATTGCTCGCTACCCTTTATATAGTACGTACGATAGTTTACAGGTCTACCGCTAAGTACTTTTTAACAGATCAAACTGTCCCAGCTGCCCAACCTAAGCTGAGTGTACTTGAGGGGGGGGGGGGGGGGGGGGGGAGCAGAACAAAATTCTCGTCTGCACTTGGGATCATTACCTGTCCCTCTGCTTGAGAAGCCAGTGCTCACCTAACTGGGCTAAATCAGGGACATCATCCCTCCACCCCACCCACCCACATTATCAGTCATTGCTGCTATTATTATAGTCAGGAAATGTGTAGTTCCAGACGGATTGCAGTGAAGCATTGCAACGTCCATTTAGCATTGTAAAACCAATAAAACGTCATATATAAACGTTTATTTTCATTTATCACTATCTATAAATTTTTCTTTCTAAACTTTAAAAAACCCAATCCATTTGTCAAATCTTAAATATGCAACCCCCCCCCCCCTCCCCTAAAAAATAACCCTAATAAAAACCAACCGCAAAACAAAACAAACAAACAAACAACAACAACAAAACAAACAACAAAAACAAGAGCAACAAACAAATAAACAAAACAAAATAAAACATTTGTTTTGATCTATGGAAATCCCAAGACTTCGCTTTGAAGTCTCAAGATTGGGAATTTTTTTAAAAAACTGAAGAATAATCTTGGTTGGTATTTATATTAAAACAATCTCTGGCCGATATATATATATATATATATATATATATATATATATATATATATATATATATATATATATATATATATATATATATATATATTTGGAAGCCAGAGGACGCAGTTAACTCCCATCATTTCCATTGAGACATCCAATGACAGCTACACTAGCTCTATTCACAATTGACGTGGTGACAGGTAATTACTTTAAACGGGTTAGTCATGACAAATTACTCTATTCTATTGTATTCTCGGCAGTCTGGCTGTGGGAGGGAAAATCAAAACAACCGCTAAAAAACAAACAAACAAAGAACCAAAAAAAAACCCCAACAACCCCCCCCCCCAAAAAAAAAAAAACAAAACAAAAAAAACCCAAACCCCCCCCCCCCCAAAAAAACCCACACACATATATAAAAACAAATAAACAAACATACAAACAAACAGTGCCTCGAGAGATACAGACTAGCCATAGCAATAACCGATAAAGCTACATCGATTTTGAAATATCATAAAGGCAAAAAAAAAACAACAACTAAAAACCAAAAAAAAACAAAACAAACAAAAAATAAAAAATAAAAAATAAATAAATTTTAAACAACCCCAAGAAAAACAAAACAAACCAAAAAAGAAAAAACAAAACAAAAAAACAACAACAAAAGAAAACCAAAAAAAAACAAAAACAAACAAAAACAAGCCTGAAATGAAACCAAAAAAGTCTATAAATAAATATACACATCTTAATAGATAAATACATTTAACAAACAAACAAACAAACAAACAAACAAAATAAAAACATATAGACCCGTCTAGAAGTGTCCGTTTGAGTCTATTTGAAAAAATAAATTTTGACATAACTTGAGTGTCACTCGCAATGAAGCGCCACAAAGTATACAATAAATTATAAGGTAGAGCGTATACGAGGATGGATGGATGGGTTGGGGCGTGATGTCGAGAGCGATGCCAAGCTCGTGACGAGTAAAGAACTCCAAAACGCACATGTATTCTCTATTAGTATTATACCCATCGAATTATTTATGAGGATACTGATTACAAATCTTTGGTTTTGGGTGAAAACCCAATTTACCGTATCATAATTAATAACAAAAATATTATGAGGCACCCCTATCGTCATTTGCAACCCATCCCCTCGAAAAAAAAAACCCAACAAAAACAAGAGCAAAAACAAAACAAACAAAACAATACCCGCCCCCAATAAAAACGTAGGATTTCCAAGAATTTTTTTATCTCTGACATGCATCCAGTTTTAATAAAAAAAAAAAAATAAAACATATTTTGACGCTTAAAATAACAAAAGTCATTATGAATGACAAATCGTTAAATTCGGGAACCAATCACTGTAGAAGAGAAAACAGTTTAAAATAATAAATAATATAGGTGAGGTTGTTGGAGGGATGTGATATCAAGATATTTGAACTCCTAAATTTGACATTTCTAACTCGTTCCCAATTCGCGCTCCCAACATCGCGCAGAGGCATTGGGAAACTATTCGAAATTTCAACCGTAAAAGTTCAAGAATCCCATTTTTTCCCATTTACCTTCTCTTGCCTTTTCCAACTCTATAGCCTTGTAATTGTGCCAGTCGATTTTCTCTTGTTTCTCTTTCGTCTTTTCAAGAATCTTATCAAATACCTGGGGACAGATAAAAACAAAATGTAAAAGGAAGAAAAGAAAACACACGATCAGACAAACAAAACTCCATAAAGGTGATTTTTTTCTTTCTTCAATAGCTAAATAAAAGAGCCCTTGCTTAACAAAGGCGACGCCGTTAACAGCTATGTACTCATTTACACCTGCGTTCTAAGGACTCAACTTTGAATCACTAAGAGCGGGATCTGAACCCGGCGTCTACTACTAGACCATTGAGCCACACCGACAATCAACTGACTACTCAAAAAGTCTTCTACATCCGCACCAACCACTACACCAGTCACACAGACAATAACCCCTGACTTGTCAAAAGTCTTATACACCGGCACCCACCACAGGACCAGCCACACAGGTAATAACCACTTGACTTATCAAAAAGTCTTATACACCGCCATCTACCACTACACCAGTCACATAGACAATAACCTCTGACTTGTCAAAAAGTCTAATATTTCGGCACCAACCACTAGACCATTAAGCCACACAGACAACCACTGACTTGTCAAAGAGTCTTATACACAAGATGTCTTAAGCGTGAGACTTTAACAAAGTATTCAGTTAAATGAGTCTTAGGTTTCAGACATTTTGACAAGATGTGGCGATCTGAGACAATCAAAATTTGGAGTAATATTTTTTCTAATCAAATAACACCCCCCCCCCCTTCCATTTCCCCAAACGAAAGGATAAACAAAACAAAACTTTAAACAACCTCCCCCCCCCCCCCCAATTAAAAAAAAAATAAAACAATAAGATACAAAAACAAAAAACCCAAAAAAACAAGACCCCCCCCCAAAAAAAAAAAAACAAAAAAAAACAAAAACAAAATAAAAAAAAAACAAAAAAAAAAACAAACAAACATAAAACAAACAAAAAACCTAACTAAAACCAAAAAATGCTAAAGCCCTACCCACCTCAAAGTGTTTAGAACGAGTATGGCACGAGGGTAGTTCAGTATGAATGGAGGCATCCATAAAAAATACACCTAAAAGTCTGTCACGGGGCAGGAACCCGAGTTATTTGAGAGTCAAGACCGATACTCTATCTATTATACATTATTACCCGATGGGATCAAGTTTGAACACTACATTCAAGTACAGTGTGTAGACGGCTCTTCTTACCCGAAGGTTTGGATTTGGATCGATACAGTAGTTAATTTCGTGTCAATGTTAAGTTGATTTAACTGCCTTCGAGGTGGAGGTAGTGATGGTGGAGGGGATGGTGGGGACGGTGGAGGTGGTGGTGGCGGTGGCGATTGTTGCGGAGGTGGTGGTTTTGATAATCGTCGTAGTGGTGGAAGTGGTGATGATAATGATGGTGATATTGATGATGGTGGAACTGGTTGTAGTGGTGTAGGTACGTCAATGTCATTGTGAGTTGAAAGCTTTTGTGTTTCTCTTGAAAAAAACAAACATACAAACAAAACAAAACCAAACAAACTTGGAACGTTCTCCCATCTGAAATAAATAAAATTTAGCAACACAGATCCAAGTATTGTTGTTGCATTAGGATTTCCTCAATTCATTTTAGTCCAACTTAGCACCAAATCTAGTCATTTTCATTGAAATAGCAGTCAGTCACAGTAACCGCCATAACGGCATCGCTGTCACTGCTCTCTTGGTGAAAACGGTCTGGTCAGAGATGAATGCTTAATAGATAATGGGATATCATTGTAATAATCACGATAAGAAAAAAATTCAATCCTGCCATGAAAGGGTTAACA
>NC_088363.1:46600683-46628183 GCF_034508935.2 Berghia stephanieae
ACGATGATAGTCGGACTTTCATAACTGTTGGTCCCACTTAATTAAAACGAGTTCAGAAAACACACACACACACACACACACACACACACACACGAAAAACAACAAAAAACGTGTAGAGTGGGTACTTACAATATTAACCTGTTTACTGTCGTACTTTGGAGAAAAAAAATCGACGTATTTAAAAGAATTGGCCATAGAACTCGTCTTTCAAATATATCTTTCTCTCTCTCTCTCTCTCTCTCTCTCTCTCTCTCTCTCTCTCTCTCTCTCTCTCTCTCTCTCTGTCAGGCTAAAGAATAATAATAATAATAATAATAATAATAATAATAATAATAATAATAATAATAATAGATCTTTATTGTCCATAAATATGGCAATTTGTCATTTAGTTACACTTGTTATAACGTTAAACGATAACTGTAACATTGAACAGATATTTCACTCCTACTCATTCTCTCTCTCTCTCTCTCTCTCTCTCTCTCTCTCTCTCTCTCTCTCTCTCTCTCTTCCTCTCTTTCTTTCACACGTGCGATATACATAACATAAACATATTCATTTCGTTTTCAATTTGTTACGATTGTGGCAATTCGACACCAAAAATTATCATCATTATCAATTGGTCAGTTAATCTTACATTAAATAAATTAATCAGTTAATCAGTCAACGAATCAATCCTTGGTTTTTATGTACCATATGAAATATTCAAAATTTTTATTGCTGATGGAACGAACGTACCAATTGCCAATTAGGTAAGTCCCAGGTGAGGTAGGTTCCCAGATACCGTTAACTAGTTAACTGTCGTACTCTAGAAAGACACGTATTTAGACATTTGGCCAGAATACTTACTGGTCCTTCAAATTCTGATCCGTCTTAAACGAGCCTCACCGAGGTCCCAGGCTTGAGGGCTTTTGCCAAGATGAGGGTCACTCAAATCCATCGGTATTTAAAGGACAAGTATTATGGCCAAATCTTTAAATAAGTGTTTTCAACGCAACGTAATCTACATTAAGATAAGAAGTCATTAATGTAGATTAAAATGTAACGTCGTTAGTAAAGGGGTAATTACTGAGTATGAACAACTTACAACTTCAGACACCGTGGTATGTTATACTACACGTTTTATGCTAATCCAATTACTACAGGACAGGGATGTTTGTGTCCGTCCTTGGCCTTGGGATTTGAAATCGTCCATCCGTGTTGGTAATGAAGAACAAAGTAATGGTGAGGTAAAAATTTCAGCTCAAGTTCATTAACATGAATTATCAAACCCGACGTGTACATATAATAATATTTGCAGATAACCAAACGCAATTATGGGTTTGATTTATCATTGTTGTGATGGACAATAGATTGCGTCGGTTTGAGAGTATTGCCATTACAACAGTGAGCCCATAACAATTTGGGTTATCAGACCCGCAAATAATCACACGTCGATTATACCCCCTTTTAAAAATTGATACTTCTATTTTCAAAAACCTAATTTGAGTGAAATTTAACGTTTGCTAATCTGACGTCACAAATTATTATTGTAAACGATTTTATTACATGCCACTATTTGGGGAGAGGGGATGAATAATAAAACTTCTGCGTTTGAAGTTTTTAATTCGTTCCCAAGGCGTTCCCTTGACTGAGACGGTGCGACACATAATGTGTCCCGGAAATGTCCATTAACCCTGTATGCATCGGTGATAAACGAATTAAACTGTATCTCGGATTCCAGTTGTGTAATGATAATAATATTACAACATGCCACAGCCTATCTATATAGATGCTATGTTATAAATCTGCCAAACATTGGGATCAGGGTTTCCTATCTCTTGGCAACTACAGGCATCAAAATCGGAATCTGGTTATCCACAACAAATCTGCCAAACTTATTTATTTGTCCTCTCAAATTTCTAGGACGAGATGGTCGAGAGGTTAAGGTAGTGCACTTACATCCAGGTTCCATCCCCGCTGTCAGCATTTCTTCCTTTATTTATTTATTTATTTTTTGCTTGCGCCTCTATTATTCACTGGCTGGCTATGCAATGCGGCTGACTGGAATTTACTTATCTCACTCGCCTTAACTCACTCAATCCTAACACCGACTATATCCGTAGTTTACCCGGGTTACTCTTACCTTATGCCTATTTATTATATTTTTTCTGAGACAAATTATAGGCGTATTACCAAAGAAAATGTTTTTAGCTTTTACATGTTAATGGTAGTTGAATAAAACTTTCTATGTATAAGCTCATTTTTAATATCTACATTTTTTTATCCAAATTTGAAAAGTAGCAAAAATATCTAGGATTGAGTGAGTTAACTTAGTCCTTTAATGTTTTTCCAGCCAGAGGGGTGGAACGTTCTTCAAACATTCTATCAGAAATGACAATCAACGTTACGTTTTCGCAATGATTATAACATACTATTTGCTTATATTTTGCTAGCAAGATCATCCGCCATTTAACTGAAAAGCGCACAAATCTATAGAGAACAAGACATGTGACCAAATAAATAAAAACAAAACACATCCCCTCTATTTATCCTTCAAGAGAAAGTTGTCTTTAGGTCGTAATATATCAACGTGCGCCCATGGTCTAGTAGTATGACGTACCTTTGGACCGTACGGTCCAGGGTTAGTATCCCGCACTGAGCGGCGCATAGTTGAGTCCTTGGAAAAGGTATTTTACTCACTTTCTCTCACCGTATTCAGTTGTAAACTGAGTAACTGGCCGATAACAACGTTTTCTCTGTTCGGAAAAAAATGTAATATCGCCTAACAGGCGTCATGTCTCGTCCTACATAATGAGTGTTGCTGTTGGCTGGGGATCACTTGTAAAGTGATTTGAGCACGTTTAGTGGAAATTGCGTAATTTCACGCTCAAGATTTTGTTTTATATTCCAAAGGAGGACGGAAAAATCAGCCGCGGTATAGCCCTGCAAATGAGCTAGAGAGAGGTGACTTCCCTGTGAACTCCACACGACGCAGAGGCTGGTGGGACCTGATCCCGGTACCTCCAGGGTATGAAAAGAAGACCTAGCTGTCCCGGATACATACATAATATTAATGTGCCAAACTTTTGGATTAGTCAATTCCTGCAGTCTAAGCTCAGCATCTGAATATATTATACGACTAGATATGATATTTGGCCGAGATATTATGCTATTATATGGCAGTGGTTAGCAAAAACAACAGGCTAAATAGAACAAACAAATATCGCCTAGAGACTGACAAGTAAGTCAGTGACCACCATCACCACCAATAATAAGTCTTGCAGCTTACACGATGTGGAAAGGAATGTGTGAAGTACAGAGCA
Organism: Berghia stephanieae; assembly: GCF_034508935.2. Lineage (NCBI taxonomy): Eukaryota > Metazoa > Mollusca > Gastropoda > Nudibranchia > Aeolidiidae > Berghia > Berghia stephanieae. Next base: position 46,603,986 of record NC_088363.1, read on the forward strand.
GGTAGATGCACACTGCTATGTGGGTGATTAGGTAACACCTATCAGCCAATACCACAGACAAGGCCAATACTGATGTAGGTATCGTAATCTGACTAAAAACACTTCAGAATTTTAAAAAAATATTTTTTTTTGAAATAGCTAGAATTATATTTTACTTCAAATATCGATTGATTAAAAAAAAAAAGAAAAGAAAAGAAGATCCTCAACGAGTCAAAAAGTTTAAACCCGAGAATTTAATCTAAAAATTGAAGTCTTCGGTTAGATTTTTTTTTTTTTGGGTTGGGCGGGGGGGGAGAGTTTATTGACTTTGTTTTTTTGTTTTGTTTTATTTTAATACTGGAGAGGGTGGGGGGGGGGGGTGCGTATCTTTTTGTTTGGCTAGTTGATCATTTTTTATCAGTATTTGAAGTATAAGTTTTCTGGTCAAAATGAAGAAAAGAAATTATGGCTTGTCAGAGTACAGCAGAGTGTACGTTCACCCTTAGATGTGGAATCCTGGTAAAGTCAACATCGACGGACCTGAAAGATTGGTTGACCTGAAGCAACGTTGACTTTATCCGTTATCAATGAAATACACTTAGATTAACGACCAGAAAATTGGGGACTTTAAGAAGTTGACTTAATGCGGATTCTCCTGTTCGGCGAGCAAGATTTCTAATAATGAAATTGGACACATTACGACAGTGAAATCGCATTGTTTGAAGAGGTTCTCAAATCACTGAAAAGAGAGCATGCAAATTATTCAAGACATGTTCTATATAATATATTATGGAAGAGTGTGTGTAGGATCAAAAAAATTCAATTTTAACGTTAGTTAAAAACAAACAAACAAACAAAACCTAAGACTTGTTATCTACAAACACCGACCGTTTTCCAGCGCTTTAGGTTTACGACACAATAACGATCGGTTTATGGCAGAAAAGAATCAACACATTAGACTACAACTTGAAATCGAGGGAAATCGATATCAAATTGGAATCGAGCGATACCGATATTTCCATGGTAATACTATTTCTTCTGTTATCAAGACAGTCAATTGTTAGATAATCTTTTAAGATCAGTTTTCAACCTGTTTAATTAAAAACTTGCTATCATTCTATATGGCCATATCTTTAACAGCTTATCTACTTTCACTGACAAAATAAATGTGACCAAAAGCCTCAAAACAATATTAGGAGATGAATCAAAATGACGAGAAGGTGACTTTAAAGTTCACATGATCAGAAATTTTACTTTGTATCTCCTAGTGAATATATTATACTTTTCTTCTTTCTAAGCAAACGGAAAGAAAATATAGACACAAGTCTAACATTTCTGGCTGTGATTTACAGTGTAAATTCATTTTTTTACCATCTTAACCGACGTGTAAATATATGTAGGTCTGAACGCAATTAATGGCCTAGTTTAACATTGTTGTAAAGGACATTAGATATTTTTTGAGTCATTTTTTTTTAGATTTCCATTGCAACAATGAGCCCACAATAAATTGGGTTATCAGACCTGCAAATAAGTGCTCGTCGCTCTAAACCGTCTAGACATAGTACCGCTTGGAGGCGATGGACCACAAAAAAAAAAAAAGAGTAAAAGCTACTGACTAGGGATTCATGTCCTTAGAAAGAAATAGATGTTAATATTAAATAAATATGATATGGTCTTCATGAAGATTAAAATCGAACCCAGTATCTATGATGAAGTAAACAGCCCCAAGGAATAACCCCCCCCCCCCCCCAACCACCCCCTAGTGGCAAGCAAGATGCTAATCTCTAACAATGGATAATGGGGACTTGCGGGTTATTCGGTTTTCGCTTTTTAAAAAATTATTTTTGGTTTGTTTTTGTTTGTTTTGTTTGTTTTTTTTTTGGTGGGAGGGAGGGGAGGGGAGTGCAGTTGTTGTAGATGATGATTATATTTCCGTTGTTGTTGTTTTGCTTTAAAAAACGTAATCATTTATACAGAGCAATATCCACTAAACTCAAAGCGCCTTAGAAAGCAATCAAGTGTAACGTGTTTATTTCAACAGCAACAACAACAACAACAACAAAACCCCGATATTAAAAAAAAAACAAAAACAAACAAAAATTAAGATTATGGACAGATTCATTTACAAAAGGAGCATACTCATAGTTGCTACAAAAGAAAGTTTAACTATAAAGTGGACATGAAATTGGGTCGTGCAGTGAGTTTAAAAATGGATGCAGTAAGTGGGAAGCTGGTACTGTTAGACCTGGCATGCAAAAAGTACTTTGCGATAGTTCACAAGATAAAAGAAGTATAAATCTTCATTTTCCCCATTATGAAGCTTTTCTAATTAAGCGGATTTCTTCAGTGTAATGACCGACCTAAATTGCTTACACTTGGCACTTTTCTGTACCGTGTGGGTGGATAGAATTGAAGTAAGAGGGTGCGTTAGGCGACGTGGTTATAGTTATAGTTTCGTGTTCTATTAGCCACTGACCCCATAAAACAGGCAGATGTTCAGGTTGACCACCAGCCAGCCAGACACATAGACACACAGACGGGCACTAAATGATAACGGACCATCGAATTCTGAGATAAGCTTCGAATTAAGGAATTCATGAAGAATAAAAGCTGTCTGTATTCAACCTTAATCATTTCCTATTCCATTCGCGTATTGAGTAAATGCGTTTGTTACCAAATCCAGTCCCTTAATTGGTGACCAAAAAATTACAAAGATATATAATGTTTTGACAGTGAACAAAACAAAAAAAAATTGGAACAAAGCATATACACAATTAACGTATTACAGCGCTGGAGCTTACCGTCTGTGTTTATGAGTTTGTAAATTTGTTTTTTATCACTTTCAAAACATTTTATCCACGTAAGTTGATAATATCCACTTTGATGAAAACAACCAAGGTACAGAGTCAGTCACAATCGAAACCCTTCCCTCAAAGCACGGTCTTAAATTCACAACACGACCCGAATTAGGTCGGAGCATAGCCACCTTCAATACATGCCATGCCTACCAGCCCGAAAAGTCGGCTTTCCAGTTTATGAACATTTATTAATAGTTGTCTTTGCTCGAAAATTGCAAGCATCCAATAAACTGCATTAGTTTATGATGTATTAAATGCGCGCCTTTCCTTCAATGTAACCATATTATGTTTTATGGTATCACTTTTATAATTAATTTGATTAAGGGATTTGCCTAAAAATTACTTTGAAAAATCGGATCTATGAATTTCTGACAAGCTGAGGATCATCTTAACCAATGCGTACTTATTTGCAGGTCCGATTTCCCAAATTACTATGGGCGCATTGTTTTTACGAAAAATACTCTCAAACCAACACAAAAGATTGTCCATTACAATGCTAAATCCAGCCCGTAATTGCGTCTAATTAACAGACCTCATTTCATTACACACCTTTTCATTACGTAAAAATAGCAGCTCTCGCAATCATTATTGCCTCGGCCCACAAACTAATAGAGCGAACGAAATTGGTGCCACTCAGCTCTTGGATATTGTCATTACACAGCCAACATATTGATTAGTTCTCACTAAATTATATTAATCAGACTGTAAACGTTTTTAGTTGCATATCATATTATAAGTTATATCCTACTGACGGCTGTCGTGGGTATTTTATTTATACGCATAGCATCAAAAACGATCAGAGTAGATCTAAGTCCTGCTCACTTAACAAAATCAACTCCTACTTGTTAGTTTCATTATTCATCAGGCTATAATAACAGCAGCCCCAAACTGTTTCCAAGAAAAAGAGTAACCATGACGCAACGCATTGTCATTTAACTTCCTTCTTCTTCTTCTTCTTCTTTCAGCCTATCCCGCAATTTGTAGGGTTGCCATAATGAATGCCACATCTCCATGTATCTCGGTTCACAGCATCCTCCTCCAGGCCCAGTATTTTCATATCGTCCTGTATCCTATCTATGTCATTTAACTCCCTAGAAAGGCCAAACTCAACGATATTTCCATTTCAAAGATCAAGTCGCCTTTTAAGCTTCCTTTTTGTTTGGTTGTAATAATAATAATAATAATAATAATAATAATAATAATAATTAATAATAATAATAATAATAATAATAATAATAATAATAATAATAATAATAATAATAATAATAATATAATAATAATAATAATAATAATAATAATAATAATAATAATTAATAATAATAATAATAATAATAATAATAATAATAATAATAATAATAACACTCTTACGACATGTTAAAAACCAGGTACCCATTTACACATGAGTCGAGTAAAAAGTAAAGTTGTACAACGTTTAAAAATAAGAAAAGTCTATGTTGCATTTTCTAAAAATAAACGACCGTACAGCTATGGCGCTTTACTTCCATCTAAATTCCAAATTTACTTCTATTCAATATTCGTTTCTTTCCCCCATGTTTTTGGTTGGGTTTGGGGGGGGGGGGGGGGGGGGGGGGGACTCAGCACTTCTATCAATATTCATTAAAATGTCTATACGAGTAGGTACCCACGTTGGCCGAGAACCGAAACGTGTATCAATGTGTCTAAGTACTCGAAGAATCCCGGGGTCACACTATAACGTCTCCATCTTTCTGTTTTACGTGACGTACAAATACGCACTTAGTTGGGAAGGAGACATTCAAATGTATCTCTTTTTTTCTTTTCTTTTTTTTTTTTTTTGAGTACTGACATTTTCCCCTTTGCAAAATTACCTCTCTGCTACGTAATATGGTATGCAATATAGTTAATAGATTTGAACACAATTGTACTTCGTAAACTTTCGATTGTATCTTTCATAGCAGGATGAGACTTATAGGCCTCATCAAAACAGGCCAATCTGTGGATTGCTCGTGGAATCTGCTGTTCTCTATTTGAACCAGACCCTCTCATCCTGTTTCGTCCTCGGCGGTTTTAACAACAGATCTATAATTTTTTCCTCTAGAAAAACAAAAAAATAAAAAAATAAAAATAACAATTTAAAAAAAAACAAAAACCAAACAAACAAATAAACAAAAACAACAAAATAAAGGTACTTCTCGATTATCTGGACATACTAGTAAACCGACTTCCCCGGTAAGTGGTATTGTGTATATAAATAAATCCACCCTATCCTTGATCTAACCACTAACCGGGTCTTATCTTTATCTCCCATCCAAATCATCACCACCACGATTGGCCACATGCAATGAATGGCAAGTAATGATGAGCTTGTAGGTAAGACTGCAAAATGTACATTTGTGCGTGTGTGTGTGTGTGTGTGTGTGTGTGTTTATTTCTGTGTCAGTGTATGTGTTAGCGAGTTTTATATGGATGTAGCAGTAACAGTTTGTTCAAGCTAGTGTTTGGTTAGGGTCAAGTCGAACGTCTCCAACCTGAAGACAAATTACGTATTGCGTTTTCAATCGGTCTTCTATGACCAGAGCATAATGTGCAGAATAAATAAAGATGACGTAACTGAGATCACAATAGACATTATAAGACGAAGCAGAAAGAAAACTACAAGAAAAAAACCATCCCCAAAAAATCAGCCTGCCTAGACTAGTATAGGGATCAAACCTCAGACTTCCTAATTCTCGGTCTGAGGCAGACTGATTTTGGGGATGATTTAGTTTCGTCTTGTATTTTTCTTCTGCTCTGTCTGGCACTGTTTCACACACACACACACACACACACACACACACACACACGCACGCGCGCGCACGCACCTTTTCAAAGTTTTTATCTCACAAAAGTGCCTACTCCCTAATTTGTTTATAATATGTCTCACCACAAAAATTGAGGAATAAGTTTAACAATCCATATGGTCAAAGAGTAAGACCAGTACATAACATCATTTATCAAGGGCCATCCTTTAACAATGGCCCTTTTCAGGACCATCCTTTAACAACGGCCCTGTTCAGGGCCATTCTTATTCAAGATTGGCTTGCCATGTTCACTCGCATTTATTGCTCATTTGGTAACACTCTGGTTCTGTTGATTTTCGGTTAAGATGATCTTTTTCTGTTACCCTGGGCATCGTACTTCACAACGTCACAACTTCTATTTCAGTTCAAAACTCCTTGACAATGTGGAACCAGCTCTCCTGATGTCAAACAATGGACAGGTAACATTATTTTGAATCATCAGGTGGCATAACTATTTTAGTGGCAGAAATGTATAGGCAGATTCTAATGATTGCGGGGCGTAAAAGAGCGAGGATGGATGATTTTTATTGACAACCAGCAGTTATTAATGATATAAAATAAGATGTCACCATTCTGAAATCAGAAGATAAGTTGCACGAGGTATGTATCCAGTCCTCCGGAGGATCGGATTTACACTTCCAAGGAGATTGGAACCAGTGTTTGACAGCAGTTGTTGTTCCCAATTGAACCCTATACTATAAAGTGAGTCTGCGACACATGCATATTGTGATTCTTCGCATCAATCAAGCATGACTATTTTGACACTAGGAACTAGATGATTAAGAATTTGGAAAAATCATTGTTACTTCCCCTCTATCCTCAAAATGGCGGTATTTACGGATGTAATTTTTTTTTTTTTAAATAACTTTAAAAATACAGCTTTCCGCCACGGCACCATTGGATACCGTCGCTCAGGCATTCCATGAAGAAATATGGATAATCCATCAAACAAGATGTTTGATGTTAACAGCAATCATCCGTGTTGTCCAAAGTGGATATCTGGGGTTAGAAAATCTTGCCCAAGGAAAAAAAACGAAAGTGCCTGAAGCGGGGCTCGAATACGAGACCTTCCAGGACACAGTGCAATGCCCTAGCCACTCGGCCACTCCCCCCCCCCCCCCCTTACGTATGTAAATCTGAATTTCAATTACAGTTTAATTTCTAGCATAAAGTTCACCCCCGCATTACACCGTTTTGAGACGACAAGTCACAAACATCGCACAAGATAATTATGATAGGCGATAATATAAACACCATGCCACCCGTGTCAGCGCAGAGTTTACAAAAACAGATAGAGATTCGTGTACACAAGTTGGAGAGTCTGAGCATAATTCTACAGTCTGGGCTTTGGTGACCGTGGTGTCAAAGTTTGGCGTATACACAGCGGATGATTTGTTGTAAACTGGGATGACTTAACACTTGGTCTGTCGTGTCAACCCTGCCACAAACTTTTACGCCCAACAATGGACAGACTGAAATGATCAATGACTACCAAACCCGAAACTTCTCTTGGAGAAATTTTGAGGCAGTCCATATTCGGTCTTTTTTTACAATTCAGCCAGAAAAAGTTTACTCCCATTGTTGATCTATTAGAATGGCATCCTCTTATCTAAAATTCTTAAACTAAAGCTTCAAATGACCCCAAAACTTATTATCCAACTTGTCCGAAAATGAAGTCTCGGGTTTAAGTATTGTAGACAAGAGTGTGGTGATTTTAATAGGACAATTCAACAAATTGGAGTCTGTGCTTTGGTGGCCGTGGTGACAAAGTTTGTTGTATACAGCGGATGATTTGGTTTACACTGGGATGACTTAACACTTGTTCTACGGTGACAACACTGGCCAAAACTTTTACTCCCAATATCAACAGATTAAAATGACGATCATCAACTTGTCTTAAATTGATCAAACTCCAGAGTTCTGTTAAGGACAAGTTGGATAAATTTGGGATCATTCCATATTCGGTCTTCTTAACAATTCAGCCAGATAAAGTCCACTCACATTACAGATCGATTGAAATGGCATCCTCTTGGCGGCGATGTTTTTCTTGTCTCACTTTCTTACTTTTGCTCCTTCTTTGAGTGTACTAGGGTCATATATCTTTTGAATTATTATTCTAATTGATTACTTTTTTATATTTACCCAATATGCGATTGTAGCATTGTGAAACATTTGTGTGATGGGTCTTATATATTATTATATTTATAATTATTATTATTATCATAATTATATTATTATTATTATTATATTATTTTTATTATTATTATTATTATTATTATTATTATTATTATTATTATTATTATTTATTATCATTATTATTATTATAATCGTTATTATTATTATTATCATCTTCATCATTATTATTAGTGCTATTATTATTATTTATTATTATATTATTATTATTTTATTATTATTATTATTATTATTATTATTATTATCATCTTCATCATTATTATTAGTGCTATTATTATTATTATTATTATTATTATTATTACTTTTATTATTATATTACTTTTATTATATATTATTATATTATTATACTATTATTAGTATTATTATTATTATTATTATTATTATTATTATTATTACTATTATCATTATTATTATTATTATCATTATTATTATTATTATTATATTATTATTATTATTATTATTATTATTACTAATATTATGATCAATATCAAATAATTTTTGTTAAGGTCAATATACCTATACCTGTTTATTGTCGTGTTTAAAAGACGGAGATAATTCTAAATTGGCAAAGCAACGACAAACATTGGGTGTCTCCCATTCCTGAGGTTAAAAAAAAAAAAGGCATCCTCTTGTCCACAATTCTTAAACTGAAGACTTCACATGACCCCGGACTTATTATCCAACCTGTCCGAAAAGGAAGTCCCATATTTAAGAATTTTTGACAAGTTTTTGGTGATTTAAGGACTGAAACACTTGTTGGAGAAGGAGGAGGAGAGTAGGGGGTTCTAATTTTGTTGTGTTGGACAATAATATTTAGCTGTGTTTTGAAAGTATATCCATTACAACAATGAAGCCATAACAATTTGGGCTATTAGTCTTGTAACTTATAACACGCTGATTGTCATTTCTGGTTTCCAAATGCTATTTGAAGGGAAGCAACAGGCAACTAATACAAGCTGTCCCAAAAATGTATACATATTATAAATGATTGTAAACGTGGGATTTCAGAAGGTGTAATTATCTTCTTTAATGTAGTAAAAATGCAGTTAAAAACAATGAAATGCTCCTTATAAATATTTTTACACTCTATAAAATAATTAAAGTTTATTAAACGCCACGTTTAAAATTATTTTTAATGTGTATACATTTTTGGACACCCTGCATATTGCTAACTAGTTAACCCTTTGTTCTATTTATATACTACAAAGCACTTCCTTCCGTTCAAATTTAGACCCAGCACACTCATTTTCCTATCGTTGTTGAGAACATGTCAACACGGGTGAATGAATTTTTCGCCTAATTAATTGAGTCCCTAAATTAATAACGAAATAATAATTAAACACAAAGGGCTGTCATCTAATCATTAAACAAAAAATGAACATATTACATTACTTAAGAACCAGCTATTGTTTTAAAGTAATGTGTATATGTTTACGTTGAATTTGTTGGGGTTTTTTTTTGGTTGTTGGCTGAAGAAGAGTTTTGAGACCGAAACATTCTATGTTTGGTGTTACCACTTCACTACATTTAAGCAATGTGGCGCATGCGCACGAGTTGGTGTAACTCTCGTTCACTTGACTGCGCCTAAGTTGTCCTTATAAATAGTATGCACTGGGTTGGACACAACTAAGGGACAAAATCGGAGATAAACGCAATCCCCCTTTATCCGGGGAAAAAAAACCCAAACAATTATGATGAATCGCGGACACGAGCTCTAGTTGCTTGGCTGTCGGTCGGGGTACTCTACCCTGTAACCGAATAAATAAAATGAGCCCCTGGGCTGAAGTAACGGGGTAATCAAAGTACTGGATTGCGTTGGAGATAGCCAAGGGCCTGCAGGGGGGTGAGATAGGCTAGCAGAATAGGGCGATGTTTAGATTAAAGAAAAATGTTGGTCGAGGAAGGAGAAGGGGTGGCGGGAGGTTGGCGGGGTATTTCAAGTCTTTTTTTTTTTTTATTATGAGTTGAGTATGGACTGAAGAGGTGGAGAAAAGGGAAAGGCGGGGGGGGGGGGGGGGTGTTAGCAATGGATAGATGCTTTTTGAAGAGGAGGGAGGGGGCAGGCGAAACTTTGGCCAGAAAACCCTTCCTTCAAATATCGGTCGATTTACAATGCTCAATGCGCTCCATATTTCATCTATTTCCCTAGCAGGCCACCCTTGATCCATACTTTTATTTCATACCATAACCGTCGCCTGTCAGATGTCCTTTTTTTTTTTTGGTACTAACACTTTTACAATATTCGTCTGCACTGTATGTAGCCAGATACTCATTCACACCTGAGTTGAATAAGGAAATGTGTGTAAAGTTGCATTACCAAAGGACGCAAAGTTGGGACCAGAATTTTTTTACGATCAGTAACCCATCTGGCTACTGATCACGATTAACCTTGCTTGATTTTGATACGTCGAGAGACATCGTATCGCTGAGCCTCACACTGAGTGATGAGGCCTAACCCCAAAGCGTGAGATGAAATTGAAATGAGAGATAAATAATGAATAAAAGAACACCTGTTATATTTTGTTTGAAACTAAGGAATTGTTAAACATCGAAACCTATCGAAAATTCATTTCATTTGAATGATTGCAATCAGTGTTGCCAGATCAATTTTGTAAAAAAAAAAAGAAAAGAAAAAAACAGTTAAACAAGTCACAGAAAAATCTCAAATGCTAAGAAGAAAAAAAAACAGCTAAATCTTACCAAGCATCACTTTTTCTCCTCAAGTGAGTATAAAAGTAGAAATAAATCATTTTTAAAAAAATCCTGTTTTCACGGGTTAGTGTCTTGATTTAATATAAAGTGCACCGCGTTGCCAAGGTTAAAGGTGCGATTTTGTATATTTTGTGAGATCACTATCAGTTTCTTCTATAAAATAAGTTAAAGTGATTTGAATATAATGCCGAAATACCAAGCCCACTGGTGAAAAAATGCGTGATGTTACTAACTGGTTCCAATATCATTGGAAGTGTATTACCAGTCTTCCGGAGGACTGGATACATAAATTGTGAAATTGATCTTCGGGTTTCAGAGTGATGGCATCTTATTTTCTAGTCTAAATCTATGCTGGTCGCAAATAAACATCCATTTTCGCTCTTTTACGTCCCAAAATCCTAAGAATCTGTCGGTGCACCCTGCTACTAAAACAGTTATGCCACAATGAATCAATATGTAACTCGGCCTCCGAAAGACTGTTTACATATACACTTCCAAAGAGTTTGGAACCTGTCGAGAAGACGACTTCTTTGCCCTATAATGCCAATTGGCAAAGAAAAAACAAAAAACAACCCATTTTTGTTGGAATTGGAATTGGCATTGAAAACGCCAAATTGGTAATCCTGAATGCGATTGCATCATTGTGGAAAGTGAAAATCCAACGCTGAGGGTCTGGGCTGGTATTTATGTGCCACAGGTGCATGACTTAAAACTAATCACAGGGGTCTGATCTAATCCGCAGGGATGATAGAACCCATCCTTTAGAAAAAGCAAACAAAGCCACAGAGGAATCCATAATATCAATCGCGTATACCAATTTGGTAAAAAACAAAAAACAAACTCAAAATAAAATAAAATCTAAAATAAATACAAAAATATGAAGAACCCTAAATATATATTTAAAAAAAAAAAAGGGGGGGGGGGGTCGACAACAAAAACAAAAACAGCCCTCACCCCCCCCCCCCCTAAAAAACCCCAAAACAAAACAAAAACGAACGAAAAACTAAACAAAGAAAACAACAAATCATAGAAACAAAAACGTTCAAACGTTTAAACTTTAAACGCGTAAACAACACGAAAGAGTCGAGATGTGGACTTTTTCAACAACAACATCCATTTATTTCCCATTAAACCGGATTTCAATCAAGAAGGAATTTAAAAAAAAAAAAAAAAAAAAAAAGAAGGAAACAAAAGAGGCTTTTTACAAAAATTCAAAACATTTTTTTTACAAAGTCAAGTAAAATGCGTCTCTCATTTGAAACAAACTGACACATTGACTCGAAACTGTGCTATGTAAGGTGTCACAGATGCCAAAACGTGATTTTTAACGTTAAAATGTGAGATTTAAAGATTTTATCCCTTTGAGAATCACGTCTAGACACAATCCTCGCGAAGTTCCAGATCCGAGTTTCTGCCAAGATGAGAGTCGTATATTTAAATCGATCGGTATTTGAAGGACAAATTTTCTGGCCAAGTTTTTAAATATCTACGCGTCTTTTCAGAACACAGCAAATAACTGGTGAATAACAAAACTGAAAGGAGTAGTAACTAATACAAAAAATAGATAAATAAATAATTAAAATAAAAGCACCATACATTGAAATAGAAACATTATGGTTTCATATCACGAATGGCTGGTGGAGTATTCGTAGCATTCAAATGCGCTTAACAAACGAAGACATTCGCTTTATTATTTATTGATGCCAACTTAACCCAGAGGAAAGTTACATTTAGATCTAAGAAAAGTTGGTAAACTTTCAAATTGGTTAGTTAACTGTCTTGAGAGAGCGATTTTCACTTCTTTTTCTTCTTTTTCAGGCAATCCCCTTTGGAGCATCCGATTACATCTAATATGTTGGGATAGGCAATGAACTAAAAACGATGACTAAGTTAAGGAAAACGAAACTTCTTTTTTTTTTTTACACTTTCATAATAAAACCACTTTAAGTCATTGGGATTATTCATTTCAATTTTACCGGTTAACTGCTGCCGTACTCGGGAAAGACATGTATTTAAAACTTTGGCCAGAAAACTCGTCCTTCAAATATCAACCGATTTTAATGACCCTCACCTTGGCAAAAACTCACAAACCTGAGACTTCGCGAAGTCCTAGGTTTGTGAGTTTTGCCAAGATGAGGGTCATTAAAATCGGTTGATATTCGACGGACGAGTTTTCTGGCCAAATTTTTAAATACGTGTCTATCCAGAAGAGTACGGCAGTCAACTGGTTAAATAACTGACGGTTTAAAAGTAATCTCGTGTCAGAACGTCAGATTCCACACGATTTTAGTCTCGTAGTTTTTTTTTTCTGTTTTAAGTTATAATTAAAACAAAAAAAAAAAAAGAATAGATTTATGTATATTTCCAAGTCAGCTTCCCCATAATAGCTCTATTAAAAAACAAACAAACAAAAAACTTATTTCTAAAACATCGAAGACATGGGAACGGAAAGGGAGAGAGAGAGAGAGAGAGAGAGAGAGAGAGAGAGAGAGAGAGAGAGAGAGAGAGAGAGAGAGAGAGAGAGAGAGAGAGAAATGCGGTTAATTGATACTATGACAATATTATACTGAAGGGTTGTCAATTAAGAATGTAGGTTATACGTGAGCAGACCCACGATTTGCCTAACTTGAGTGAAATGAGGAAGGAATTGTAAATTTAAAAAAAAATCCAATCAAGACCCCGATTCTACCGTGCATTAAAAAAATTGCTGCCCTTCGAGATTTCATATTATTTATGAAATAAAATATATAATTTTATAGAATCTATAGAATAGCAAGGTTTTGTTACATAAAGCGTAAAGAGGCCGCTCCAAATTCCCCCTTTACTACTCAATTTAAGAAAGAATTTGCCTGCATATAAAGCATTGTAATTAACGTCGACACACATGTGAACGACGAGTTTTAAAGGCTAATTACATTTATGAGTTAACTAATTATATCGCAAATTAGCCTTGTATATAAACAAAGGGGAGAAAAAATAGAAAGTAAAACCAAAAGCCCCGACCTGGACCCCACAAAACCTAGCAATAACAAAACACATTTCAAAAAGTGAAACAAACACTGCTACATCTTGTTGCTTTTTGACAAATTTTTAAATGGTTAAGACATTAAGAATCGGGCAACGGTGTAAGATAAAGAACTGAACAAGTGTATTTGAAAGGTGCAAGACAAAGCAAGCAAGAAAAATACAAGAAAAAACCCATCCCAAAAAATAAGTCGACCTCGACTCGAGTCGACTGATCTTTCGGGATGGGTTTTGTCTTGTATTTTTTCTTTCTAGCTTTGTCTGGCACCTTTCAAATGCACTTGTTCAGTTCTTTACTTTATTTTAAAGTGGTTATCTGCTAAAAAAAAAAAAAAAGCCAGTTTTTAAAAAGTAGAGATTCCACGTAAAAAATATCACTCCACCACTACCATCATAATATTTGCATTTTGCCTTAGTAAACCGACGCAAATTTAAACAGAAACTTAAAATTAGGAGGTCTGAGGGTCGATCCCAAGCCGAGGAAGATCGACTTTTGGGATGTATTCTTTCTTGCATTTTTCTGTCTTGCTTTGTCTGGCACTGCTTCATACAGGCTTTTTGAAATTTTTGTCTTACACCAGTATCTGCTCCCAAAATGTCTCAACTGAGAGTGTGACCTATAAATACTTAAATATAATCATAAGTAACCTAAAGAAAGCATTGAAATTATTTCGAACAGCTCCGTTAGACGCATTTAAAGTGATACTAAGCTGATAGAAGCTGGGTAGACTCTAAAAAGTAATTAACAAAAAATGAACATAACAGCTTCAAAAAATAACAAAATACTAAACATTGAACGTTTGGAGCACAAACCCCTTCTCCAGCCAACAACAAAACAAAACAACAAACATTGAAACCAACAAATTTATTAAATACATTACTCAAAACAGATCGACGGTAGAGAAGTGATCGGCACGTCTTTTGTGTATAAATATTATCTTGGCATTTTATTCTAACAAACTTCCGGGTCACTGACCTTATCCCACAAACCCGCTGATTGTTTACACGGCGGTGGTGCCCATTTGAAAGGTCAAATTGGCCTGGGATCCCACCGAGTCAGTTTGTAGATGGTCACTAGTCTGGTTTCATTTCGAACAGTGAGAGCAGGAAACATTTATTGAGCCCGTAATGGCCTACGCTAATGGACATTAACATTTATTGTATTTATTCCACCTTCAAAATCGAAAAGTCGTCCCATAAACAAAAAGTAAAAAAAAAAAAAAAAAAAAAAAAAAAACCCCAATAAAAAAAAAAAAAAACAAACAAAAAAACAAACAAAGCAGAAGAAAACAAAACAAAACAAACATAACTATAAAAAGTCGAGCAAAAAAAAAAAAACCCCAAAACAAAACAAAACAAAAAACCAAACAAACAAACAACAAATCCCTTCATTCCTAGACGGAATTAGTTTATGAGATTTTGTTCGCAAAAAAGGGCCAATTTAATAGAGGCGACCATCGCAATGCAGCCCGTTATGTGAGCAATAGGAACTAAGTTTCTTTCTCCAGGAAAATGCTTTTAGGGTTTTTTTTTTTGTATCCAAAGCACGACTTCAGTCTATTAACTATGGCAAAATTCGAGACTTCATAAAAGCTCGACAATGTGGTTCAAGGCAAAACATTTTCTATTAAAACAAATATTAAAACAAAATTCCAAAATTACATTCGGATATCAGACATGCTAATATATTACGTAGGTGTAAACATAACTAATCATTCAACATCTAGTTTACACCGCATTGATTCTTCTATTATTAGTTATCCACGTGACACTTAAGTGATACGTGATACGTGATACGCGGTTCGTAACACTACCTCTAAACTCAAGTCGAATCTAAAACAGAAATTCTGCTTTAAATGAGGCATGCAGCTATCGACGGTGGATTGCAATCGGAGACGTGGATCATTCATAAAACATGCATCGCCGTCTTACTCACGCCACCACTGCTCCCGTTCTATCTTCGTCACTATAACATTCCAATCTATCTATCCTACGCGGCTAGTTTGTCCAGAAAATCTTCTTCCTCCTCCTCCTCCTCCTCCTCCTCCTTCTTCTTCTTCTTCTTCTTCTTCTTCTTCGTCTTCTTCTTCTCCTTCTTCTTCTTCTTCTTCTTCTTCTTCTTCTTCTTCTTCTTCTTCTTCTTCTTCTTCTTCTTCTTCTTCTTTTTTTTTTTCTTCTTTTTCTTCTTCTTCGACGCTTTCTGGCTAAAATTATAAAGGCGTTTTGTCAGTACACGGTGACAATTTAATCAATGCTCTATAAACATTCTCTTAGGAGCACTCTTTATGCTAGTATGTCATCGTATCAACTGATTCAATTCCTTCAAAGGCGGCGTTCGAGTGTGAATAAGTTCCTGACAATGGACAATTATTCATGAAGTAATAAAGCTAGTATAATAAGGATGCTGAAAAGAGGATTTGAGCAGTGTGAAATGGGAATTGTTTCGGATATCACCAATAACTGATGATATGAATGAATTATTTTGAAAAATATGGTTCTATACTGTTTTAAGGGCGTACGCGGCGTTTGCAACACTTTTAGGTCATTTCAGCGCCAGTAAAAAAGGGAGATGGTAGGGGAAAGAGTTCTAGATCTAAAGATTAAAACACAAAAGAAAAATTAAGACAAATGGGGGATAGTAAGATTCAAGGAGCAATCAATCAAATGTGTTCGAGCCTCGCTAGGCGCATACTTGAGTCCTTGGAAAAGGCTCTTTACCCACATTCTCTCACCGTACTCAGGTGTAAAATGAGTACCTGGTCGTCAACAACGTTGTCTCTGTCGGAAATTTTGGAATATCGCCTAACAGGCATCATGTCTTGTTCTTCATGTTACGTGTTGTTGTTGGTCAGGGACCCTTTCTAAAGCGCTTTGAGCACAATTAGTGGATATTGCGCTACATAAAAGCTCTAGTTTTTTGGGGGATTTTATTGTGCCTATTTTGTCCTCATCCAGGCCAGACACAAGCAAAGGGTTCCTCTATGAAGGATACACTCACATGTTTACAAAGTACGATATATTCAAAACTAAAAACTCAAATAAACTATAGTAGTACATAACAGAGAGACGATTTGTATATAATGGGGGAAAACCATCTCACAGGTGTTAAAAAAACCCTCTACATTTAACTGCCTCCCTCTCAGCCAAGGCTCCGCGCCAGCACCAGGGAAAATAAACAAGCAATGTCAATGCAGAACAACACATTGAGAGCAATTCCATTCATCAAGGAAATTAAACCGCATTGAATATGGTGAAGGAATCTATAGAACTACTCTATATAAATGTTTTTATCCATTATATCTTTAAATTAAGGCTTATATAAGGGCGTAAAAATAGCGATAATAATATAAACTTTTCAAGGAAGGAAAGGAATTGACGTCACTCAGCTCTTGTTATTGTATTTTTATAGACAATTTTAATGTTAGTTCTCAATTAATTATAACAGGATGCGCTTGGCTAAGAAGCTCACAACACTGCCATCCGGAAGTATAACACAAAACTATGTGTAACCTTAAACGTTTATAGTCTGGTTAATGCAGTTTAGTGAGTATTACTCACAAACATGGACGGCAAAAAACAACAACAAAGGCCTGAATGACGTCATCTTCGTTCTATCTATATCAATCAGATTTTGAACGTTAAAGGTGATATAACATATTTTGTCTGTTGGTACTTTATATCCGGCTGACGGGTGTTGTGAGTATTTTTCTAGTTATACGCATAGCACGAATATGGATTAAATCTTACCAAAGTGTTACATAAACCCCCCATTGATCCGCTGTGCACATTGAAGTCCCATTGTTCAGCTGATGTGTGTTAGATTGGCGTTAGCAGATCTGCCTATTTGAAATTTTTAAAAATTCGTAGCTTCCAAGGGAAAAACAAAATGAAAAGTCACCTTAAATAGCAATAGAAATAAGTTAATTACCCTCAGCATCATCCAAAAAAAAAAAATGCTCGAAAGTCCATTTAAAAGGTTCAAAGGAACTTAACGTTCCTTTTCAACAAGATTTATTGAGTCAAAGAGGCGAATGCAGTTCGTATTTCTATGAATTTTCCGTAGTACAAGGCAGGTCAGGGTTAGTAGCGATCCCTTTTATGCACAGCGAACGTTGTAACGATAATTTGTAATAGGATTAATAATAAAATAAACATATATATATTATATATATATATATATATATATATATTATATATATATATATATATATATATATATATATATACATACAATCGCCGGTTCAAGTGGTTTGTTTGCATTGCTTCATAATTTTATTTCCAAGTTTTCCTTAACCTTGTGCAACTGTTTCACCCACACATACATAATATTATGAGAATTATTTCCAAAATTGCTTAAGGGCAAGAGACTCTATTGGTGGAGAGACCAATTCTATTTTTTATTTACAAAAAAAAAAAAGAAAATAATCAATATAAATGTGCCCAACGGTCAAAATTGGTTGAAAACACATTTAGAACATTGTTTACAATATGGTTGTCATGGTGACGGCTGCCATGTTGCATTTTTGTTTACAAATTAGATTTTTTTTTTTCAGTTCTAAAATCTCGGTTATGAATAATTTTAAAACATTCATTTCTTTTGCAATACAAAGATGCATCCTTCCTACAAAATAGCTGACAACTTAGATTTAGCAAGTTATGCAAACTAAAAAAAGTTATGATGTTTTCAAAAATATGTCGATATTTTTGCATTAAAATTGCCCACTTTTTACACACAAAAAAACGTAATATTTCTAAAGTGCAAAAACATTTTTTTTTTGAAATCTAATTGGTCAGCTATTTAAAACAACATATAAATAACATCTTGCAAAAAAAAAAAATGAACTATGTGACTATTTTAATTACTGATATTTTAGAACTGAAAAATACAAAAAAAAAGTGCGTAAATGCAACTTTCGAGAAAACGCCTTTTGAAGTATCCTAACCACTGTCATCCATTTATCATAAAATACTACTACAACTACTACCACTGCTGCTACTGGTTACTGATGCCGACTCACTAACACTAGACTAGATAAAGACTTATCTTGATTTGAGATCAAATATGTATTTTTTAAATATTTCATAAGTAGCCATCTTCTCTTGAAGACAGGGTGCACTAAAATGCGTTTTGTCTCATATTTATGGGTTAGATTATGTCTTCTTGTATCATTAAACATAACATTAAATTGCTTATTTATACTTGAAGGCTGGTTTTGACAAATGTGGAATTTGTCTGAAAATCACTAAAATTCCACCAATAGACTCCCATAAAGGACATAGAGTGAAATTACTGAAGGGTTACATTTTCAAATTGTACACTTTTCTCCAGATCTTACCCTTTTTTACATGCAATCTTACACTTTTATTGAAGTTGGCAGCCCTGCGAGTATCTTATTTTATTCGATCTATCTACATTGTTGTTAAAGAATCGACGTTTTCTGGTTAAAATGAGAAGGTAAAAATTTTATGGCCAAATATTTCCTGACAAGGTTGGGGTCATTTTTAAAAAAAACCAATAGTATATAGAGTGTAAGTTTAATGACCAAAATTAGAAAGTAAAAGTTTATTGGGGGTTTTTTTTGGAGGCCAAATAATTTTTTACAAGTTTTTATTCGATCAATAAATATGTTAGTGTTATGGAGTTAGGCCAAATATTTTTAGTGTTGGGAGTTTGTATTATGTTCTAAATGCGGCTATGTTGTCTTGTGGCATGACACTCGCTGCTCTTTACTCACATTCTCTCGCCGTACTCATGTGTAAAATTGGTACCTGGAAGTTAAAAAGCGTTGTCTCTGTCGGAAAAAAATTGTAATGTCGCCTAACAGGCATCACGTCTCGTTCCACATATTATGTGTTGCTGTTGGCCAGCGATCCTTTGTAAAGCGCATTGAGCACATTTAGTGGATATTGCGCTATATAGAAGCTCACGTTTTTTTAAAAATGGTATAAGTTTTCTGGCCAAATCGTAGAACGTTTTTTTTCGTCATGACATGACTGTATAACCTCGGTTATTCTATGGATTGTGTACACGCGAACGGTCAATCGAATCACATTTAGTTCGATTTCCCTCTGAATACCTTGAGAAAATGTCAACATGTTTCAATCAATGGTAGAATGTATTAGTATTGTTTATCACGAGTTTCCATGTAACCCGAGGTGTTCATCATTCTGTTGAAATTAGATTTAATGTTCTTTTATCGCTGTTCTCCTATTCTATTACTTCATCACCCCCCCCCCCCCCTCCATATTTACATGCCTTTCCTCTTCTTTTTGATGCTATTGTTGTCGTTTTATTTTCTTTTTTCTTTTATTTTTTTTTTGTTGTTGTTTACTTTTTGTTGTTCTTTTTTTCTTTTTGAAATTGTTTTTGTTTTTTTGTTTGTTTGATTTTTTTTTTTGTTATTATTGTTTGTTTTTGCTGTCGCTATTTGTTATTGTCGTGTTGTTGTCGTTGCTGTTGTCTTTGTTATTACTGTAGTTGTCTTTGCTGTGTTGTTGTTGTTGTTGTTGTTGTTGTTTTTCTTCTTCTTCTTCTTCTTCTTCTTCTTCTTCTTCTTCTTCTTCTTCTTCTTCTTCTTCTTCCTCTTCTTCTTTTTCTTCTTCTTCTTCTTCTTCTTCTTCTTCTTCTTCTTCTTCTTCTTCTTCTTCTTCTTCTTCTTCTTCTTCTTCTTCTTCTTCTTCTTCTTCTTCTTCTTCTTTCTTCTTCATTATTATTATTATTATTATTATTATTATTTATTATTATTATTATTATTATTATTATTATTATTATTATTATTATTATTATTATTATTATTATTATTATTATTATTATTAGTATCCCTGTCTCTCTTTTCCAAAATTTACCTTCTCCTTCTCCTCGAGACACCATGTCCCCTATGTCTTTACCCTGTTCTTACCTACCAATTTTTGGTATGAAACAATGCAGTTGATAATGGCTGATTTATTTTCGGATAATAGCCTGGCGGTCAGTAGTGACCAATATCCACTTCGATATTTTTTGTATTTTTCTCTCTGCTTTGACTGCCATTGTTTCATTCATACCTATATAGATTTTCATCTTACACCAGCATTGTCACTTCCATAATTTGTCACTTTCAAATGTTCTTACTTACTAATTCATCACCTATTATTGTATGGAATCATTTCCTACCTTTTCATTTTTCAGGTCTGATAACATAAAGCAATTACGGCGTTTTCCGTTGACAGCTATGTTATCTAGTGGTGTGATTAATTGGAAGGCGCATAGTTGAATCCTTGGAAAAGGCGTCTTTTCTCACATTCTATTATCACCCTACTCAGGTGTAAAATTAGTACATGGCCGTTAACAGCGTTGTCTTTGTCCGAAAAATGATGACGATGGTAAGGAGAGAGAAGAAGAAGTGTATAACTCTCTAATCTTAATGTTATCAACTTTGCCATGTATTCATTATTATATCAATAATATTATAACCACCATCTCTCTCTCTCTCTCTCTCTCTCTCTCTCTCTCTCTCTCTCTCTCTCTCTCTCTCTCCCCCCCCCCCCCCCCCGCCGAGTATGGGATTTTGAGGTCTTTACATTATTCGGTAAACTAGTAAAAAGCCCGCAATTTCGCGGGGAAAGAACTATTTTCATTCGATACTGAAATTTTAAACTTTCACAAATCTATCAAGGTTTGTTCTAGAGTTTTTAAAATACTTCTATATGACAAACTGAATAAATAAATGCCTGACAAAATATCAACGGTGAAAATACAAATTTAATGAATACTGGGGATGTAGGAGCTTTCGGAATGTCTCCCCTTTACTTGACTTATGGAAAAACAAACACCCTAGCACCTTTAATAACACTTATGACTAACCTCTCGAGCTAGCCTTAATAGTAAAAAAAAAACAACTCTCGGACTTCTTTGCACTACCTTCAATACTTAACAAATCACAATGGCGGCCGAAAATCAAAACAATGGTCAAATTAGGAAATTTTAAACTTTCACAAATCTATCAAGGTTTGTTCTAGAGTTTTTACAATACTTCTATATAATGACAAACTGAATAAATAAATGCCTGACAAAATATCAACGGTGAAAATACAAATTTAAAGAATACTGGGGATGTAGGAGCTTTAGGAATGTTTCCCCTTTACTTAACTTATGGAAAAACAAACACCCTAGCACCTTTAATAACACTTATGACTAACCTCTCGAGCTAACCCTAATAGTAAAAAAACAACTCTCGGACTTCTTTGCACTACCTTTCAATACTTAACAAATCACAATGGCGGTCGAAAATCAAAACAATGGTCAAATTAGGAAATTTTAAACTTTCACAAATCTATCAAGGTTTGTTCTAGAGTTTTTAAAATACTTCTATATAATGACAAACTGAATAAATAAATGCCTGACAAAATATCAACGGTGAAAATACAAATTTAATGAATACTGGGGATGTAGGAGCTTTCGGAATGTCTCCCCTTTACTTGACTTATGGAAAAACAAACACCCTAGCACCTTTAATAACACTTATGACTAACCTCTCGAGCTAGCCCTAATAGTAAAAAAAAACAACTCTCGGACTTCTTTGCACTACCTTCAATACTTAACAAATCACAATGGCGGCCGAAAATCAAAACAATGGTCAAATTAGGAAATTTTAAACTTTCACAAATCTATCAAGGTTTGTTCTAGAGTTTTTAAAATACTTCTATATAATGACAAACTGAATAAATAAATGCCTGACAAAATATCAACGGTGAAAATACAAATTTAAAGAATACTGGGGATGTAGGAGCTTTAGGAATGTTTCCCCTTTACTTAACTTATGGAAAAACAAACACCCTAGCACCTTTAATAACACTTATGACTAACCTCTCGAGCTAACCCTAATAGTAAAAAAACAACTCTCGGACTTCTTTGCACTACCTTTCAATACTTAACAAATCACAATGGCGGTCGAAAATCAAAACAATGGTCAAATTAGGAAATTTTAAACTTTCACAAATCTATCAAGGTTTGTTCTAGAGTTTTTAAAATACTTCTATATAATGACAAACTGAATAAATAAATGCCTGACAAAATATCAACGGTGAAAATACAAATTTAATGAATACTGGGGATGTAGGAGCTTTCGGAATGTCTCCCCTTTACTTAACTTATGGAAAAACAAACACCCTAGCACCTTTAATAACACTTATGACTAAACTCTCGAGCTAACCCTAATAGTAAAATAAGAATCAAAATGGCGACTGAAATACCTTCATGTGATCAAGTGAATAATATCACTATGAATGCCACGATTTGCTGAAAAATGCCAACACACACACACACACACACATACATGTATACACCACACACACACAAACATACACGCACTTAGAACAAAACTGATCACCGCTAAATCAACAACACAACGGAAGTAATAATAATACTTGATGTCATAAATAGATGACGCAAACTGACAACTTTTTACAGTGACGAAATTGGTTGATTTTGGGACTGTTTCGTGTCGTCGGTACGTATTTTATGATATCTGTGTGACTCAACGAACATTCAAACTGACTTTAAATTATAAAAGGAAATCAAGTTATCTGTTTATCTATCTGTAAAAAATACATTTCTAATTATCAAATCTTTCAGTAGAGTTGTGCACCGTATCAATTTTTTTATTGACTCAAATAAGCACAATGTTCTCCACAAAGCTATATTTTTTTAAGAAAGGACAAGACGCTACGACGACACGAAATCGAATAAAACAAAAGAATAAAATTGAAATAAAGCCGAAACGAATTTCAAACCGGAAGCAAAATAATCGAGTCGAAATGAAAACGGTTTGTTGTTTTGTTACGTTTAAAACAAAATATTAAAAAAAAGATTTGGGACAACAGAGATTTATGGCATTCGTTCACTTGAATAGGTCATACGTTTTCAACGAGGATGAAGGTTAATTCAAAATTCTCATTAAAATATTTTTTTTGTTTTGTATGCAGTTAGTGTTAATTTATATTTTCTTTCCCTAACGTCGGTCAAAACGATTACCGTGTCATTTTTTAAAAAATTGGATACGGCAATGATTAAATTAATATCAAGTTTGAGTTTTGCGCTTAGGGATCACGTGACACCTTATATAGATAGTGTGCGCGTGGCTAAGAAGCTCACAACATTGCCATCCGAAAGTATAACGGACCAACACACAAAACTATAATGTGTAATCTTAAACTTTTATAGTCAGGTTGATACAGTTTAGTGAGAATTGGATTCAATAGTCTGATGTCACGTCGCCCAGCGACGGAGGCCATCGTGGTTCTAAACAAAGAAAATCGGTACTTTTTATTCTTCATGCTGGCTCGAACTTTTCATATGCCATGTGATCAGAATGTATTAAAGTCAAAACAAGATCATATTTATAATGTTTTTCTTCTCTGGATACACTTTTATGCTCATCGGAGAAATATTTCATAAGGGCGTCCGCCATTGTTCCGATGTTTAGAGCCAACTTCATTCTATCTATAGAAGGAACGAAGTTGACGTCACTCGGCTCTTTGTTATTATAATTTTTCGACAACCTGTTAGTGATTAGATCTCACCAAATTATATCAATCAGACTATAAATGTTAAAGGTTTAACACAGTTTTGTGTG
>NC_088363.1:46633183-46640683 GCF_034508935.2 Berghia stephanieae
CAACGTAAAAAAAAAGAAGAGAAAGACTTATTGATCTGCTTAGTTTATAAATATAATGAATGAAGCTGACGTCACTCAGCTCTTTGATATTGTTTTTAGACCGCCAGTTGGGTGATTAGTTCATATTAAATTATATCCATCAGACTAGAAACGTTTAATGTTACACATAGTTTTACACACGCTTCGAGTGTTGTACGATTGATCAGGAAGGCTCGTCGGTTAAGGTTAAATTTTAATTAAAACGAAACAATATTTAATTTCGAATTACATACCATTCAGACAAAGCACTCTATTTTTTTACAATGAAGTATAGTGATAAATGTGTGTCGATAGCTCAGTCGGTAGAGCACTCGCTTCAAACGCATATGGATCTAGATCAATTCCGACTGACCCTCCTGTCCGCCCAGAAGTGATTGGGTAGCTGGATGTTAGACCTGACGGAAAGTACTTTGCGATAGATTAGCGTCCTATCAAAAGGGTAGTAAGCAATACGCTACAGAAACCGGGATAAACTCCGGCTCCATATGGTTGATAGCTCTGAAGAACTACTTTTTTATGGCGATAAATGTGAGTTGAGTAACCCCCCCCCCCACACACACACACACACACATTTTTTCCCCAAAAGGTCTGAAACCAGAGAGAGGGCATCGTAACTCAATGCGTCTTTTAGGTTATAGTACTATACTTTATGTCATTCCTAGCTATCGCGCCCAACATAAACAGACAAAAAAGATCGTTCAATAGAGTTTATCCTGGTTTCTATAGATTAAAGCGGACAATCACAATTGCTGACCAATCTTTAGAGGCGGCGCCAGTCTATTGCTATGTCATACTTTCCATTTCATCCAACAGACCCAGCTCCCAATCACTGCTGGGTGGACAGCGGGGCCAGAAATATATATATATTTTTTTTTTTTTTAAATCTTGACTTCACCTAGGATCGATACCAGATCCTTTGCGTGGGGAGCGAGTGCTCTAGCAACTGAACTATTGGGACCCCATTTATACAAATCAAAGAAACCGCTAAATTGGAACCCCTTGTTCCTCATTATCACTAAATCCAGGGAAGTGTAAGATGCTCAATTGAATTAAATTCAATACTAGAATACCACATTCTGACCAAAAATATTTATTTAAAAATTTGGCCAGAACTCATACGGTAATAAATAAATCAATCGCAAAATATCAAACAATTTTAAACCAAAGAATTCTTGAAAAAGCCATGTATTATTTCAAAGAAGTCTCGTGTTTAAGAATTTTTAACAAGTTGGGGAGCCGTGCTGTAATCGATCGATATTATGTCAAAGTGTTTATTAGCCAAAATTTTAAAATGGCAGTTTGGCAGCGTATAGCAGTAGACTGCCGCAAGCCAGAAATTGTAATCAAGATTGAACAAGAAGTAACGAGAACATTATAACAAGTTCAATTATACCGACGAGTGTCAGAGAGAGAGGTTATGAATTGATTTTCTATTTTTTCCAATCCCTACCCAACATCTATTCATCCAAGGACACCACTGGCATTGTGTCACTTTTGGTGTCACCCAGTCAAGACTGACGTCATAAAAATGCGAGGGTCACCAAAATTCATGCAAATGAGCACAGGTGGCAAAATTTGACACAGGACATGATAGTGATTTTTTTCATCGTTATGCCGTGGAGCCACCTAAATGCGTTTCATAGAAAAATGTTTGACACTGCATAAACAGCGGAACAGTTTTTTAAAAATCTCAAAATCGCGGAAGTAATGATAATGACAATGTGTCAAAAAGGAGGAAAATGTATCGGTCTATATGACAAACTCAAACCGAAATGTAAAAATTACATATACAATATGACATATGCTACTTTTGTAAATATATAATAATTGTTCTTTTCCGAAAATAATGTTATAGGCCCACAATATTAATCATAGCGCTATCTACACCAAAGAAGATAACTTGTTGGCCCAAAGTCAAGAAAGTATTTGATTTTACTTTACAGGGCACACTACAATACCTGCAACCTGGTGGTTACGCTGTTTATAAATTAGACTCATGAATATCTAACAATGTGCAAAACATAGTCTGTCCAAAAAAAAAAGAAAAATAGCAAATTAAAAAATAATTTGAACAACTGCCTTCCGAGTCGATCACCACCATTGCTTATTGCAATATTGTATCTTTCTTTTAAGATGACTTCTTAACACATAACATGAAGACAGAAGAGAGAGAGAGAGAGAGAGAGAGAGAGAGAGAGAGAGAGAGAGAGAGAGAGAGAGAGAGAGAGAGAGAGAGAGAGAGAGAGAGAGAGAGTTATGAATTGATTATATATATTTTTTCCAATTCCTACCCAACATCTATTCATCCAAGGACACCCCTAGCCTTGTGTCACTTTTGATATCTGGTGCCACCCTGTCTAAACTGACTTCATAAAAATGCAAGTGTCACCAAAATCCATGCAACTGAGCACAGGTGTTAAAATTTGACACAAGACATGATGGTGATTTATTCATCGATCTACCGTGAAGCCACCTGAGTGCTTTTCATAGAAAAATATTTGACACTGCAAAAACAGCGGAACATTTCAAAGAAAATCCAAAAATCTCAAAACTACGCGGAAGATTATCATCACCATTTGGGCTTAAAACCTTTCTTCAGCCACGAAACCAACAACAAATGCAATTAGAATGACCCAATAGTTCACCTTAAACAATTAATATGACAAAGAGTTGAAGAAATGATATTTTGACAGAGACAATGCTGTTTACAATCAGATTCTCATTCGGCACTCGAGCATGATGCTAAACAGTATAACTCTAACCTGTGACTTAAAGCACAGATCTCAATTGGAGTGTGATACAACTAGGAGACAATGCCACATAAGTTTATAGGAAGGTGGACAATGAAGGAAATTTAGTTATTATAAAGAACAGAAGTAGACTCAAGTGCTATATATATAACTTTACGAATAGTCAGTATCAAGAACAGAAGTAGACTCAAGTGCTATATATATAACTTTACGAATAGTCAGTATCTACCCAAAAAATCTTAATATAATCATGCTTTCAAAATATTTTTTTGAAAATTTGAACCATTGCTCAAAACTATTTTATATCGGAGTGATTTGGATGTGGGATATATAATATCAGGGATGGCCTTTGCTAACATTTAAAACAAAACATTCTAAAATAATTCTTGTAAAAACCATATATGAAATTATTTCTTGCAAAGCTTGTCTTCATCAAATAGTAAAAACAAAAACAAAAAAAGTGAGCTTTTATATAGAGAAATATCCAGTAAACATGCTCAAAGTGCTTTCAAAGGGTCCCTGACCAACAGCAACGAGTAACATATAGAATGAGACATGATGCCTGTTAGGCGATATTACATTTTTTTTTATCAGACAATGCTGTTAACAGCCAGGTACTCATTTTACACCTCAGCACGGTGAGAGAATGTGAGTAAAGTGCCTTTTCCAAGGATTCAATTATGCGCCGAATTAGGCTCGAACCCAGTAGTTTCCGATCCGAAAAGTGAGTGTCATACAACAAGACCACAGCTGGTGGAAGACAGAAGTCACTGGCACTCCTTACTGTTAACCTTACTGAAACACCACAGAGGATTGAGTAAATACAGTCACGTCTCTCGAATCCTGAACTCCACAATCGGGATGTATCCATTATCCAGACAAGTTGCCCAAGGACAGATTTTTTTCCCATTTTTCTTTGTACACTTTAAGGACTGATTCCATTATCCGGATGTCTCCGTAATCCGGACAAAGTGCTGGAAAAGGAAGTGTTCAGAGAGAAGTGACTGTATATATATATATATATATATATATATATATATCTATATATATTTTTTTAATGGCAAAAACTTACGGGTCTCAAAGATTCATCTGCTACTGCCTGGTTAGGATCCGCATTAGGATCAAACTCTTGTTCAAGTGAGCCTCTGGGTCTATGTCTCATACGATGTACTCCATGAAGAAGAAAGACTCCCATGGAAACCAAAATACTGCTGCCTATTAAATATTTGATGAGGGTGATGGTGTTCCTCCTCATCCTTGAAATCTAAAACCACTGAGGAGATGAAAAAATAAACATAAATAAATAAATAAATAAGAAAATTTATATAGCAGATTTCCATGGATTTACCATTCTTAAAGTGCTCCACAATGTTACATTTATTCCCCCAGCATATGGAACCAAATATCCATTTCATACTGTACAAATCGCCTGTTAGGCATCCTTTGTGGATGAACACTCTTTCTCAGGGAACCTTGTCAATTGCCAGGTGGATTTGTCAATCACCCCCAACCAGGTACATCCCCAGGTGGCGGATAGGGGTAATTTCAGTCCCAGACCAAATCATGGGAGGCCCTTTGGCAAGGCCTGATACCCATTGCACCTATGTGGTCTAGTGGTATGGCACATGCTTTCGGATCAGAAGGTCCTGGGTTCGAGCCTCGCTTGGCGCATAGTTGAGTCCTTGAGAAAGCACTTTACTCATATTCTCTCACCATACTCAGGTGTAAAATGAGTACATGGCCGTTAGCAGCGTTATGTCTGTCCGAAAAAATTGTAACATTGCCTAACAGGCGCTATGTTCTGTCCTCAATGTTAAATGTTGCTATTGGCCATGGCCCCATTGTAAAGCACGCTGAGCACATTTAGTGGATATTGCGTTATATGAAAGCTCAATTTTTTTTTTCATTAGCCACCCTCGCTAAGTTAACAGCTAAACAACAGGGAGTTCCCGAAATTTAACTAGACTATATGGTGCTCACACTCTGTGGCGATCCACCAGGCAGAGGCAGCACTGGGCTCTTGAGCCTGCCTAGCACGCATTTTGGCTTCTCCTGAGAGTGTGCTAGAATTCAAGGAGTACAGAATTATGTTAGCCCAAAAAAAAAAAAAAAAGAAAAAAAGAAAAAAAAAGAAAAAAGTTTTCATACACTTTCAATTTAGAGCCTTTAATCACTAAGAATGATCTAAGCACTTTATAATTTTTAACATTTAACCAATACAACAAGGTATACATTCATTCAGCCTGTTACTGTTAAATACTTAATTTTCAGACAAAACCAATGCAGTTGTTACATCATTGGGGCCCTCAGAATTTAGGATCCAGAATTTAATATCCAATTTCAGATAGGAGCAGGAAAATAATTGCCTGCCATCAAGGATCCCAGTTTCTGGCTCGTACCCCTAATCTATTTTAAGGCTTACCTTCCAGTTGCGTTGTGTATCCCATAGTCATAAACAAAATGTTTTATCAAATAAAAGGGAGACCTTCCATAAGCTACTACATCCCAAGAATTCTTGTTCTAGTAGGGGGTTTGGGAGGGGGGAAACTTTTTTTTAAAAAAGTCTCCCCCCTCCCAAACCCCTTACTAGAAGTTCTAGTGTAGGGGGTTTGGGAGGGGGGAGACTTTAAAAAAAAAAAAGAAAAAAGTTCCCCCCCCCCTCCCAAACCCCCTACTAGAACAAGAATACTTGGGATGTAGTAGCTTATGGAAGGTCTCCAAATAAAATAATGAAACTGATATTCCCTTTATTCGTCCTCTCTGTCATGAAAAGAAATGCCGATGATCTAAGAGAGAGAGAGAGAGAGAGAGAGAGAGAGAGAGAGAGAGAGAGAGAGAGAGAGAGAGAGAGAGAGAGAGAGAGAGAGAGAGAGAGAGAGAGAGAGAGAGAGAGAGAGAGAGAGAGAGGCGATTCACTTGGCCAATTAGGCAAAAACCTGGTCAATTTTTATATCCATAACGGCTTATTTAATTTACTAACTAAAGTGCAACTTTTAACAACATGGCACTTAAAAAAAAAAAATCTACTTCATTCGGTCAGTTAGATTTAGATAGATGAAATTAAAGATTAAAAAGCACCGCGTTATTCATAAATAAAATACCAATAAATAGAACAGGGCATAAATTTCAACTGACCTGATTCAGATTTATTATTTTTGGGAGTCAAACTGGCTGTTGACCCACAAAAAAAAGAAGTGTCAATTATAAAATAAGAATGGGTGACAATTGTGAATGTGAGGGTCAATCACAATGATCAATTTATCACAAACTCGCGAAAATCATTGGAATAATCCACTATCTAGGTGATAACCTAGTTTTATTTAAGTTTTTAAGAGTTTTCACACAAAGTAGTCTGTGTCTTAATCCGATTTGTTTTAGATTTCCACCGCCTTCCCCGATCCCACATCGTCACAACACTGCGGTAAGATGTAAAAGTAAACAACGAGCGAAGCTCGACTTTCTACGTGTGTACTGCTTGTCCCACCTGACTTATAGCGTCTTGGGCAACAAGGCGAAAGGAAACGGAACCGACGTGTTCGGTGGGTCGTGAAATGCTAAAATTACCTTTTTCTTACAAAAAATCACAAAGTTCCTTTATTAGCAACCAAGGAATTTATTCGGAATTTTGATTAAACTTTGCTAGGCAGTTCTATTCAGCACCTCTCTGTTGACATGTAGATATATAGGATAAAATCTGGGGGGAGGGGTGGAACTAGAGGCTTCCTATGGGAACAATATAGAAAATGGACGTTTCGGGTAGAATTCCTTCGTCAGCACAAAAATACACGAATTAAATTTACGTGGAAAACAAATAAAATAAAAGGCAAAATAACTTGTAACGTCTGTACTCAATGGTGCTTGTCGTATCAGTAAGGTCGCGGGTTCGAGAACCCATCGCCGCCGCGGAGTTTTTATTCTCTGTTGTCTTCTGGCACTTTCCTACTCACTTCATTTCTTGTTGAATGGAACGTTAGCATGGCGTGGGTAGTGAGTAGGGTGTCCCAGGGGTGTGATCGGGGTGATAAGAGAGGTAAGCGTATGAAGACCAGGAACCTACTAGAAAATAATGGAAGATAAAAGACATAATAGGATTGTAATATTTGAAGAAGTAGTAGTAATATAATAAACAGTAGAAGTAATAGTATTATTATTATTATTTATTATTATTATTATTATTATTATTATTATTATTATTATATTATTATTATTATTATTATTATTATTATTATTATTATTATTATTATTATTATTATTATTATTATTATTATCATTATTATTATTATTATTATTATTATTATTATTTATTAGTAGTAGTAGTAGTAGTAGTAGTAGTAGTAGTAGTAGTAGTAGTAGTAGTAGTAATATTAGTAGTAGTAGTAATAGTAGTAGTAGTAGTAGTAGTAGTAGTAGTAGTAGTAGTAGTAGTAGTAGTAGTAGTAGTAGTAGCAGTAATTGTAGTAGTAATAGTTATTGTTCCTATACGAAGCCTCTCCATTTCCACTCTTTTGTTAGTATTTTCACGATCACAGGCTACAGGCAGCCCTTCCGTTTTCTACTTTTCACTTTTACTGTACTTTTAGTACCAAGTCGTCACAGTCATTGTTATTGCTTAAAGCATAAGAGTAAAACTCTCAATTTACTACATATTCATGGTATTTTTTTAAGTACCGTAATTCTACCGTGACATTGAAACTTATCGAGTAAAGTTGTT
>NC_088363.1:46645683-46653183 GCF_034508935.2 Berghia stephanieae
ATTTAGTATCTTTAGTATTTTACCTAAACGCATAGCATCTATACTTTTGTGTGTCCGTACGGTCGACGTTTCACTCTCCTATTCGTCTTTTGATGATGTTATGCGTTTATGTAAAATACATCTATCCACCAGTGAAAACGAACCAACTATCGTAACCACGTTTTTAATCTGATCCTAGCTTTAACTAATCACCAACTGGCGGTCTAAAAACGACAACAAAGAGCTGAGTGACGCCAACTTTATTCCCTCTATTGGATTGAAAAAGTTGACAACTGATCAACCCTGAGGCTGGTTAAGGACAACAACAACAAAATAGTATGACATCAATCGCACTCTTTCAAAACGTTCTTGACCCGTAGGGCGGGAGGGTCAGTTTTTTTAGGCATGTTGACGTGTTGGTTATGTAAAGCTGGACAACACGTCTATGAAGTGTGTGTGTGTGTGTGTGTGTGTGTGTGTGTGTTGTGTGTGTGTATGTATGTGTGTGTGTGTGTGTGTGTGTAGTATTTCGTGTGTAAACTATTTACGCTGTGCTATTCAGTGCATCAAGCGAGGTTGTTTTTGGTATGTAGTAATTATAGCATTGGTTCAACCTTACAACTCGTGGGGACAGCCAATAGATTTGTATACAAGGAAGATGTTCAACGAGCGTCCTTTTGCATGCAAATTCTTCTTTTAGTCAATACATTGCGGCGGACCCAAAAATACAACTGAAGCCCGGGATGTTTTCTGTATAAAACTTTAAATAGTAAATAATAATTGAAAGACTTCTTGTCAGTTTTGAATTGAATTAATTATTGAAGTAAAATGTCTTCTTTCAAATTATCACAGTAAAAATAATCTGGGGCGGGCGGAGGCGAGAAAATCAGTTCGTTGCTTTATTTAGTGAAAACTAATCACTAAAACAGCTGTCTTACAACAATAACAAAAAGATGAGTGGCGTCAAATTCGTTCTTTCTATAAATAGTTCCTGTCCATCCATCATATAATTGCCGCGCTCTTGTGCCCACAATGGATTACTATGACAAAAAGCTACGTTGAAGAAGAGAGTATGATTCTCAATGAACTTCATATATTATGGTATAACCTTACAGCTGTGATTCTAGGGAAAAACCCTTTTTTCAATTTCCCCCCCCCCCCAAAAAAAAAAACAACAAAACAAAAAAAAAAAACAAAAAAAAAAACAAA
Organism: Berghia stephanieae; assembly: GCF_034508935.2. Taxonomy (NCBI): domain Eukaryota; kingdom Metazoa; phylum Mollusca; class Gastropoda; order Nudibranchia; family Aeolidiidae; genus Berghia; species Berghia stephanieae. Next base: position 46,646,872 of record NC_088363.1, read on the forward strand.
CCAAAAAACAAACAAACAAACAAAAAAACACAACAAAAAAAAAAAAAAAAAACATTAAAAAAAAACAACAAACAAACCCAAACAGCTTTAACTTGAGATACCTATCAACTAGGATGTAGTAGTCCTTCAGAGACATTAGGCCCATGGAGCATGAGTTTATCCCGGTTTCTATAGCATTTTACGGACAAAACCAATTGCTTACTACCCCTTGGAAAGGACGCTGGTGTATCGTAAAGTACTTTCCACCAGATCTAACAGACCGAGCTACCCAATCACTGCTGGGTGGACTGGGGGGTCAGAAAAAAATCTCGACTATACCCGTGATCGATCTTAATCCCTTTGCGTGTGAAGCGAGTGCTCTACCAACTGAGCTATTGGGACCCCCATCAATTAGGATGGTAAAAAAATAAAATATTATAATGATTGAGATTGAAATTCAGGATTAAATGGTTTTTGATTCTACGAGTCTTTGTTTTGCATCTTGGTCTTTTGATAATTTATGAAGTTAAAGTTTTCTGACTGGAAAAAATGAAACTTAAGAGATTTGTTCGTGTGCGCCAGACATCGTGTTAACAAGATGTTATGGGGCAATTTGTTAGAGGTGTTTTCTACTCATGTGGGGAGTGTCTTATCGTGTCTTGTTAATGTGTGATGGATTGGTGGTGGTGGCTTATGTGTTGCTGTGGTTGTTGTGGTAAAGTTTATGATGATGGTGGTAGTCGTGGTGGTCGGTTTGTTGTTGTAGTTGTTATTTTTCTTGTTGTTGTGGTTGTTTGTTGTTGATGATGATGATTTTGAAGATGATTTTAATGATGATGATGATGGCGACAATGACGACGACGACGACGCCAAGAACGATGGTGATGATGATGATGATGATGATGATGATGATGATGATGATGATGATGGTGGTGATGATGATGATGATGATGATGACGACGACGATTATGATGATGATGATGATGATGATGATGATGATGATGATGATGATGATGATGATGATGATAAAAACAAACAAACAACATCAACAACAAAAGAAAAAAAAACAACCCAACCTCCCTCCAAAAAACCCACCCAAAAAACAACCAAACAACACTAACAAAAAAAAAAAAAGCCAAAAAGAAAACAACCAAAAAAACAAACAAACAAACAAATATGTCAATAATATCATCCATGCGTGCTCTTTTACGTCCCTTAATTCTTGAAATCTATACATCCTGCTTCTAAAATAGTTATGCCACGTTATTATTCAATAACAAGACACCTATTCAATACTAGTACTATGAAGGACTCTGAAGGGCTGGTGACATAATACTTCCAATGATTTTTGAACCGGAAAAGTAGAAGGTGTGACGTCACGACATTTCTTCCCTATTATCATCATTTTATCCTTTATTTTACTGAACATAACATTTAAAAACTAAAATTACATCTTAGCGTTAGTTATTGAGAGAGTTCTTCATTTTCTTGACCAAGTGCATGTGTACTACTTAGCAACGACAAAAAGTCAGTAGTTGTGTATCGTCAACCGCATTTTATCTATGTTTGATACATACCATCATTAATTAAAGCGTTGGCTTAGAACGAGATAATAGATACATTATTAAATTATATATTTTTGATTGTGTGTCCATTGTGATAATTAATGGCCGTATTTCTGCAGAGTCATGAAGTGTGTGTATATCAAACGATCGAGAAAATTTATTCTATTTAATTCTATTATGCCTGGCCAATCTGTTTGACGTGGTGACTGAAATTAAAAAAAAAAAAACAGCTTTATATACCCCAGAAAAAAAGTCCAACAAAAAACAAACAAATGGAAAAAAAATAGGCATTTAAAATGTTGGCCAGAAAACTCGTCCTTCACATATACATCGAATAAAATGATCCTATCATGCATGATGATGATGATGATGATGATGATGATGATGATGATGATGATGATGATGATGATGATGATGATGATGATGATGATGATGTTGATAATGATGCTGATGATGACAATGATGCTGATGATGATAATGATGCTGATGATGATGATGATGACGATGATGATGATGATGATGATGATGATGATGATGATGATGATGATGATGATGATGATGATGACAAGATGCTGCTGCTGATGATGATGATGCTGATGATGATGATGCTGATGATGATGATGATGATGATGCTGATGATGACAATGATGATGATGATGATGATGATTATGATGATGATGATGATGATGATGATGATGATGATGATGATGATGATGATGATGATGATGACAATGGTGCTGCTGCTGCTGCTGCTGCTGATGATGATGATGATGATGATGATGATGCAGATGATGATAATGAGGATGATGGTGATGATGACAATGATGATGATAATGATGATAATAATGATGATAATGATGATGATGATGATGATGATGATGATGATGATGATGATGATGAGAAAAAACATCAAACAAACAGACAACAATATCAAAAGATCCCCCCACCCAAAAAAAAAGAACAACAACAAAAAAGAAACAAAACAAAAAACCAACACCAACAAAACAAAACAAAAGCAAAAAGAAAAACAACACAAAAAAAAAAAAATCAAAAAAATCACAGATATGTGCTGGTCGTCAATAAATATAATCCATCCGTGCTCTTTTACGTCCCTTAATTCTTGGAATATGCTTATACATCCTGCTTCTAATCTAGTTATGCTATCTTATGATTCAATAACAAGTCACGTATTCATCACAAATACTCTGAAAAAACTGGTAACATACACACTTCCAATGATTTCGGAATCGGAAAAGCAGAAGGTGTGTCCCTATTATCATCATTTGATCCTTTATTTTACTGAACATAAAATTTAAAAACTAAAATTACTTCTTAGCGTTAGTTATAGAGAGAGTTCTTCCATTATCTAGACCAAGTGCATTTGTACTATCAACTTAGCAACGACAAACAGTCAGGGTTTGTGTATCGTCAACCGCATTTTATCTATGTTTGATACATACCATCATTAATTTTATAAAGCGTTGGCTTAGAACGAGATAATACATACATTATTATATTATATATTTTTGATTGTGTCCATTGTGAATACATGATTAATATCTGTATTTCTACAGAGTCGTGACTTGCTCTTGTATATAAATAGATAATTGAGATTTATTCTATTTAATTCTATTATGCCTGGCCAATCTGTTTGACGCACTGACTTCGGTGATCTGAAAAAAACAAAACAAAACAAAACAAAACCCAACAAAAACAAACGACTTTTAAGATTTTGGCCAGAAAACTCATCCTTACAAATATCAATCGATTAAAATGATCCTCATCTTGACAACAACTTTCAAACCTGGGACTTCCCACGTTAAGATGAGGGTAATTTTAATCGATTGTTATTTGAAGGACGAGCTTTCTGGCCAAAATTTTAAATACGTGGCTTTATATTTTCAGAGTACGGCGAAGAAGGGAGTAAAGTACAGTTGATACGAAAGAATCTTTTGAAGTAAAGAGAATGTCATCAACACAGTGTCAATTCAATTAAGTAGATTATTTAATAATAACATTCTTATCTAGTTTGACAGCGGCGTTGAATTGGATAGAGGGAAAGGGGGCGTTGGGTGATGGAAAAAGGGGGCGTTAGATAAGGAAAAAAAATGGGGGGGGGGGGGGGGGGGGGGTGTAGAGAGAATATTTTGAAATACATATGACACAATATTTTACAAGATGTTGGTGTAGAATCTTGTTTATTGCAACAACAATGAAAATATGTGAAAATGAACCTAACGCTTCAAAACGGTATGTGGGCAAGTCCATTGTCACCAACGTGGCACTCAGAGACATTAAATGGACCGTAGATTTACATTGTAGGATACCATAAAGAAAATAATGATTGTCTGCAAAGCCACTCCACACTAATAACATGTTACCCTGGAAAAAAAATTTGCTTTTACTCAGTAACAAAAAAATGCTGGAACAAAATCACTCTGTCACTGACGTGGCAATTTTTGTATGCCGTCGTTTGGATCACTTGCTTCTGTTGTAAATTTCTCTGATTTATATAAAGGTAGGAGATTGAATTTAACTTAGTAAGTCCAATAAATCATACTGATTGAGTTAATAATAACAAAGAAACGATACTAACTACATGTTAGAAGTTTAGTCTGCCTTTGCTCTGTCAATGACGCGGAAAAAATTAAAATGCAATTTTTAACACATTTCTTTTGAAATATTAACACAATTTTAGGTTTCACAATTGAATAAAATAATACCAACAGTTTATTGCACAGGAATACCATAAAAATAAGCTACTCGTGTATGCGCAGCGTAGAACAAATAATTTCAAGCCACAACAAAAAAAAAAATATTAATAAACCACCGACAAGAGCAAAACCCACCCACCAGAAAATGCAACTGCAGAGATAAGGAACTTTGCCCGCTAAACAAATAATGTTTAGAATCAAGTTTAATTTACTAAGCAACAGTCACCGAAACTAAAACAAACAAGCAAGAATAATATGTAGGACTAACGGGAAATAATTTCAAAACTAGATACAACCTCCACACCTCAACATTTAGAAACACTAACAAAAAAAACATCCACAAAACTCAGCGAACATATTTGGAAATTAAAAGACAACGAACTGGACCACAACATTTCATGGCAAATTTTATCTAAAGCAACAGGATAACACCAACATCAAAACAATGTAGATTATGCCTGGAAGAGAAATATACTATAATCAAACACCCTCATGAAGTCACACTCAACACGAAAAATGAGGTGTACAATACGTGTCCACATCGCCGGAAGTTCTTATTAATCAACTACAAACCGGAACCACTTCAACAAACAACAGACAACAAACCAAACTCATGTAACACACAGTCCTGACGATGGCTGATTAGGCCTGAAACATCGATGTAGACTGACTCCAACATTGTGGTAAATATTAAAATAATATCTATCTATCTATCTATCTATCTATCTATCTATCTATCTATCTATCTATCTATCTATCTATCTATCTATCTATCTATCTATCTATCTATCTATCTATCTATCTATCTGTCTGTCTGTCTGTCTGTCTATCTATCTATCTATCTATCTATCTATCTATCTATCTATCTATCTATCTATCTATCTATCTATATATCTATCTATCTATCTATGCTTGCGTATGCGGAAACATTTCTCAGTGTTTCCGTAAAAGTACCATGAGTGAAATCGTTCTAATCATTTTACCAATTTCACGATTCATTGACTGTAAATCCGAACTAGGCGCAAATATAAAAGTCATAAATAAACTATACACACAGGGCGTGTGCAGTCGCACACAGGTCCTACTTTCGTGTGCAAGGGCCTGGATCCGGAAATTTTAGGGGAATCCCCTCAAAACTTTCTGGCGGACGTGAGAGGTCCGCGGATAAAATGTATTGAATAACACGGCCCCTTTCTCTTCTTTTGTAAAGGTTCCTAGAGATTTAGGTCTCCTCCCATGAATTTAATGTATGCTGTTTGACGTCATTATTGGCGCCTTGGTAAAGTGAAATGCGTGCCCCTCCGCGACTTGAATTAGTTACTTTATTTTTGGTGAATAGTCTTGTCAAAACGGTTTTTTAAAAGTCACCCGCCCCCCCCCCCAAAAAAAAAAACAACAAAAAAACAAACAAACAAAACAAAACAAAACAAAGAAAAAAAACCCCCCAAAAAACAAGCAAACAAAAAACCCAAAACACACACAAAAAAACAAAAAAACAAACAATAACAAACAAAACAATACAAACCAACAAATAGCAAAAACAAATAACAAGCAACAAGAACAAAAACAAAACAAAAAACGACCAAAAACCAAAATCAAAACAAAACGAAACAACAAAAAACAAAAAAAACAATAAAAAAAATTAATAATAAACAAATAACGAAACAGAACAAAAGAAAACAAGTATAAAAAAACAAAAAAAAAAAAAAAAACCCACAAAATCCCCACAAAAAACAAAACAAAACAAAAAACAAACAACCGCCCCACCAAGACCCATTCCCACTCCTATCCCCTCAAATTATTTTTAATCAAACAAACGAAAATAAGACTAAAACAAACAAACAAACAAGAAAATAAAACAATGATTGAGCAGTCGATCAAATAACCCAAATGCAGTTCATGACTGCTGCATATTTTACCTCTCTTTATATAAAGGAACGCCTTATCAAGTTTACACACACAAACACAAACACACACACACACACACACACACACAAACACCCCCCCCCCCCCACACACACACACACAAGAAAGACATTGTTGTAATGGACAAT
>NC_088363.1:46658183-46663183 GCF_034508935.2 Berghia stephanieae
TTATAAAAGCTCTAGTTTTTTTTAAAAGTGTACACATCAGCAGGACTGATAACCAAACACAATTTTTAAAAATAGTAAAAAAAGAAAGTCCTTCAGAGCCAAAAGAGTGCGGCTATGTGGTCTTGTGTATGGCCGTATGACACTCGCTTTCGGGTCGGATGGTCTTGGGTTCGAGTCACGCTCTGAGCGGCGCATAGTTGAGTTCTTTGAAAAGGCTCTTCACTCACATTCTCTCATCGTACTCAGGTGTAAAATGATTACCTGGCTGTTAACAGTGTTGTATCAGTCCGAAAAAGATTGTAATATCGGCTAACAAGCGCCATTGTAACGCCCTTCATGTTACATGTTGTTGTTGGCCAGGGGCCCCTTGTAAAGCGCTTTGAGCACGTTTAGTGGATATTGCGCTTTTTTGGAACTGAAAGAGTAGAAGTTGTCATGTCACAACTTCTTTTTGTTTTAACATTGTTATTATGGACAATATTTTGTAATTGGTTGAGAGTATCTACCATTTCACCAATGAGCTCATTACAATATGAACTATCAAACTTGTATATATGTTCTCATCGATAATACCCGACGTGTACAAGTCTGGTAACCGAAATTGCTATGGGTTCAATGTTGTATTTGAAAGACTCTCAAACTATCGCAAGATGTTTTCCTTTACTACATCAATATAAAATAAAGCATATTATAACTGTGTTCGGTTACCGGACCTGTAATTTTAAAGGTTGTATACACATTGATAAAACCCCGCCCATATGACCTTTTGATTTCATTATTCAGAAGGACAGTTTTTAATATGACAATTTTAATGTATATTATTTCCCTTATCTCGTCTGACTTGTTTTAGCTGAAATAGAAGTCTGGTATTTTTATTCATTAGGTCACCTAGTCCCCCCCCCCCCCCCTCTCTCTCTCTCTCTCTCTCTCTCTCTCTCTCTCTCTCTCTCCCTCCCTCTCTCTCTCTCTCTCTCTCACTCTATCTATCTCTCCCACTCTCCCTCCCTCTGTCTATCTATCTATCTATCTATCTATCCTCTCTCTCTCTCCCTCACTCTCTCTCTCTCTCTCTCTCTCTCTCTCTCTTTTACAAAAAAAAAAAAAACAAAAAAAAAAAAAACAACAACAAACAAACAAACAAACAAAAAAAACAAACAAATAAACCCCCCCCAATATGAGACCCGACTGTTCATGACGGTAATAATGTGTCGGGATGAAACTCCGGCTCTGAAGGAATACTTTTTTAAGAAGGAAGATTTTAAGTTCTAAAAGAATTTAAAAGTCAAACGTTATATATTTGGTTCTTTAACAAGTTACCTCCGGTACTCTAGAAAGACTTGTATTTTAAAATTTGACCAGAAAAATTGTCCTTCAAATATCGATCGATTTAAATGACCCTCATTTTGGCAAACACTCTTAAACCTCGGAACTCGCTAGTTATGGCGAATGGTCACATTTATAATATTTTATAGATGCTGTACGCTTGGCTAAGAAAATCGCAACATTGCCATTCGGAAATATGGCGGACCAACATACAAAACTATGTGTAACTTTGAAGAGTTATATAGATAGTATGAAGTGACGTCACTCGGGTCTTTGTTATTGCTTTGGCCATCCGCGTTTATAAGTAAGTTTCACTAAACTGTATCAACCAGACTATAAACGTTCAAAATTACACATAGTTTTGTGTGTTGGTCCGTTCTACTTCCGGATGGCAATGTTGTGAGCTTCTTCGCCAAGCGCACACTAAATATAATCTTGTTAATACAGTTTAGTGAAAATTACTCATAAAGATGGATGGAGAAAAAACAAACGATAACAAAGACCTGGGTGACGCCAAATTCATTCTATCTATATCGCCTACATATTTGCACGTCAACAAGAATAACATCACATTCCAACCACGCTGACAACTTAATTATATATTATGATTAAAAGCAATGTTGACGGCTTCATGAGTGTTTTAACAAAAATATTGTTTCTAAACGTTGAGGTAAAACTATGTTCACCCACTCGGCCCACCGTGCGAATCGTACTAACACACAGAACTTTGTGTAATCTTTAACTTTTAAAATCTGTAAAAGGGACTTTAGTAAAAACTAGTCATTCAACCAGTTATTTGAAAACAGTAACAAACAAAGAGTTGAATATGACGCCAACTTCATCCAAGCTATAGATAGAATGAAGATGACATCACTCAAGCCTTTGTGATTGGATTTTGCCATCCGCGTTTGTGAGTGATTCTCACTAAACTGTATTAACCAGTCTATAAAAGTTCATGGATACACACGGTTTTGTGTGTTGGTCCGTTACACTTCCGGATGGCAATGTTATGAGCTTCTTAGCCAAGCGCATACTATCTATTGATGCTATGCATTTAACTGTGAATACTTTTCACTATGTGGGTCACTTTGACCACATTTTGCAATGTGATCAATGCCTCGAGCACATGGGAAGTGAATAGAGATCTCCATTCCCTCATCAATGTATCAAAATATTGTGATAAATACTTCGGAAGTTATGCTTTTGGATTCTTCCAGCGCGCTGTGTGACCCTAGCTCACTTTGCTGCAATGCAACGGACGTTTGTGCAAATCCTTTGTTACTTTCGGGTATACCCTGAAGAGAAAATTTTGCATCGCATATGAATACTTAAAAATAATGATAAAATTACACTTGATGTTCAGCGCTTTCAACGAACCAACCATCTCTAAGCGCTTTACAGATAATGAATTACACCACGAACACAGGTAGTCAAGTCAAAACATGGAAACAAAGAACAAATCTATTATTTAAGAAATAGGGTTGGGGATCACAATTGTTCGGAACCGCCAATGTAACGTTTTTACCATCGAGCACAGAAATTACTTGCAAATCTAAATTTATAAAACTATTTTTTAAAGACTGATTTACGAGTAACTTGCAAACCTTCCTTTTATTTCAGGCTAATTCTATCATCTCATGTAGTAGTATCGTATGGTGGGGTCACACTTTCAGATCTGTCGCGTCGAGCCAAGCCTTGAATTCATCTTCACATTTGTGAATGGTTTCATAATCTCCATTCAGCTTGGTAACAGGACAGTGGAGCACAAGGTGATCTACATCTTGGGGGTCAGTTTGGCATCTCATGACTCAAATTAATACGAAGAAAATCTACTGGGTCGTAATACTCAGTCCTTTTTGACGTTTGACTTTCATTGCAAATATCATTTATTTAATATAATTTAATCTACGCAATTCTAGCACATCCGCAACAAAAAAGGATGACGTAATCGTAAATCCCTCTTGATACTATCAAGTCTTTCTAATCTATTCTTTTAAAAATATAATGCTGTGGATCCACATTGTCCTGTAAAGCCAATGTTAATTTATTATCATCGATCACAGAATTACCGGCAAATCTAAAATACAATACGGTATATAATAAGTTTAATAGATGACCACCTGTTCCTAATAGCCTTTATTTATCCTCAAATATTGCAGGTTCACCACTAGTTGCTAAAATAATAATATAAAAACATTACAGTCGGCTTGGTGTAAAATGAATTAATTGTGAAAAGTGAAAAGCAGATTTAATGTTTGAGATATTTTCGATTCCTCTAATGAGTTGAGGTTGGGTGTTCCAGAATTTAGGTTTATAAAGCATTACATTATGCAGATGATGTCGATTTTATTGGATCAACACCAGCAAATATAGACATCATACAAAATACCCTCATGAAATATAACCTCCAAGTCAATGCCAATAAAACCGAATTTACAAAAATATCGAGGAACAAAGAGGAATGGAAAAGAACAAAGAAAGTCGGCTCACTAATTGGAGACACCGAGGATGTACAAAGAAGAAAACAGCTATCAAACGCCGCACTCAGTAAACTCACCAATGAATGGATAAGAGGTGACAAAATAAAGAGAAACACCAAACTGAAACTGTACCGTGCTCTTGTAAAACCGGTACTTCTGTATAACTGCGGCACTTGGGCGTTGACAAAATCCGAAGAAGAACATCTGGATGCCTTCCATCGCACACAGCTAAGAAGGGTACTGGACATCAAATACCCAAAAAAGATCTCAAATGAATCACTCTATAAGATCACAAAAGAAAGACCAATCTCCCTTGACATTCTACAACAACGATGGCAACTTTTCGGTCACATACTACGCAGGGACAAAAACATACCAGCTAACCAAGCCATGTCGGGATACTTCCAAAAACACGGGAACCTTTTCAGAGGAAGACCGATCACAACACTTCCTGTGATCCTAAACAAAAACCTCACAACACTTGGACAAAGCATTAGTCTCATAACGGCAGGGGACCTTGAAAATCTGAGAACCCTAGCAGAGGACCGGCAATATTGGAGACACCTCACACAGGAAATACTGGAAACAGCCAAGGCGACCCGATCTTTCGGTCGAGACGCGAAAGGCATCTAAGTCAAGTAAGTCAAAGCATTACTTTATCTAATTTATTTTTGAAAGTATACTTTACATGTGTTTGTGTGTGTGTGTGTGTTTGTGTGTGTGTGTGTGTGTGCGTGTTTCTTATGTATATTCGTGCGTGTTCTTTTCATAGGGGCACGCTCAGACCTGACCCATTTCCGTAGTTAGCTACTCCATAAACATTATTTATATTTTGTTAGTCTATTTACTATTGAATTTATCTACAGCTGACCTAAATTTTTGATGTATGTAACATGCTAATCATGTGTATCCAATTCGCGTGTGTGTGTGTGTATTGTGTGTGTGTGTGTGTGTGTGTGCGTGCGTTGTTTTTTAAATTTTTTTTGTTATAAGACGCAACTGACTATGTACAAACATTCGTAGTGTCCACTGTCCGCCCCTGACCGGATGACGTTGGCAACCTACCTGTTGAAAACAACCACCTCACAGCTGTCCTCTGAAAAAGCCAAATAAAAAAAAAATATATTAATTTTTTTTTGGCAAGAAAACTAGTCCTTCAAATACCTCGATTAAAACGACCCTCATCTTTTCAAAAAC
>NC_088363.1:46668183-46713183 GCF_034508935.2 Berghia stephanieae
AAATCAGGAAAACAAAATAAAACAAAAGAATCACGACTTTTCCGTACTACGGCTTCGATTTGAGGCCAGCATTGTCTTATACACGGTATGTTATACCCCTTCAATTATAAATCCACTCTTTTAACATCAAAAACCGTCCGACATAAGACCAATTCGAGACATTGGTTTACATAATATATTAAACTTTCGATAGGTTCCAATGTTGTGAGGCATTGGGTGGAATGTCATGCATGACTGTATCGATTCGAATAAAATCAATGTGCAATGTCATACTTCAATGAAAACCTCACACGAAAACCGCAGTACGCTGAAAAAACAACAAAACAAAAATAACAAAACAAAACAAAACAAACACATTTATAACATTTTGGCTAGAAAACTCGACCTTCAATAGATATCGATCGAATAAAAGGACCTGCATCTTGTCAAAAACTCTCAAAAATGAGACATAAAAGAAGTCCTTAAGGAAGTCCTAGGTTGGACCGTTTTCGAAAAGATAGGGTCACATTATATAATCAATCGATATGTGAAGAACGAATTGTCTGGCCGATATTCTAGAAATGCGTTTTTACAGAGTACAACAGAATTCATGCACTGTCATACATCAATACAAACAACACCAGAAAACATACCATATCCTGATAACTTACGAACTTTGATAAAACAACCATTTTTTTTCTTCTGATTTTGGCCAAATTAATCACTTTTACTTTTGATTGGAATAAATAAAGGTCGCGTGGCTCAGCGGTACAGTCTTTGCTTCGTACCCGAAAGGTACCGAGTTCGACTACCCGGCACGCTGTGTGGCCTTGAGAGAGTCACTTAGCCTTTGCTCACTTTGCGGCGCTGTAGTGCGGTTGACGCCTGGGTTATTCCAGTCTTCCTTTGAAATAGACCCTAAAGAAAAAAAATTCCCTTTAGGGATGAATAAAGGGAACTACATTTATAACTATAACTATAACTATAACTATAACTATAACTATAACTATAACTATAACTATAAGATGACGTCACTCGGCTCATTGTTATTGTTCTTAGACCGCCCAGTTGAGTGATCGGCTCTCACTGAAATCCCTTATAGATAGTTCGAAGATGACGTCATTCAGGTCTTTGTTATTGTTTTTTTGCCATCCGCGTTTGTGAGTAATGCTCACTGAACTGTATTAACCCGACTATAAACGTTCATGGATACACACAGTTTTGTGTGTTGGTCCGTTATACTTCCGGATGGCAATGTTATGAGCTTCTTAGCCAAGCGCATACTATCTATAATATGTCGCTGTCTCCGCTAAGAGTAAAAAAAGTATCTTGTCCTTAGTTCAATTGGGGAGCCGAGTCTGTCAGGTCTGGTGGAGAGTACTTTGCTATATATATATCATGGTCAAATTGAGTGCTTAAGAGCTAATTCGACTACATTCATAAAATAATGATGTGAAAAATAAGGCATCCAGAATTTACTTTCTCGTTACTTTTTAAAATAAAGAACAAATGAAGAATTGATTTAAGATGATGAAAATATAGAAAGATGAAATTTAATTCGATGAATGTTCTTTTATAAGTAAATAATGATCACAGAGTTACAAATGATAGGATGACAATATTACATAACTTCTGGAGCTTGAGGATAACGTAGTGTAGATTCGTGAAGTCCTACTCCCAGGCAGAGGATTAGCTTGTTGACGTCCGGTAATAACACTCCTGACAGTGATGGCAAAGGTAAGCGGTGAAGATCCGGCGTCTTGATATTAGAATTCTGGAGTTTTGACCAAGTCCCAATAGCAAGATAAAAATCTTTAAAATATAAATTATATGAGGAGTGGAGTGGTCTGACCGTCAGGTCATAGGTTATTGAGATGAAGGTAGAACGATAAATATTCACTAATTTGAAATGAATTCAAAGAGAAGGCTATTAAAGGAAAGATGATCTAATATTAGAAGGTAAAGTTTTTCTAGGCCTACCGAAATATAACTGGAGTGAGATGAACTCAGTTCTTACTAAAATAAAGCTTTAATAAAATAAATGTGAATCATCGTTAGTGTGACAATAGACTAGCGTCGTATCCAAAGGGTAGCAAACAAGTTGCTATGTCCGTTTCACGCTATAGAAACAGGGACAAACTCACGGCTAATGGCTCTGAAGAACTACTTGGAGTCATCCTAATGGAATATGCTATTAGATTTGAAAATAATAGATAGTATGAAGTTGACATCACTCAGGTCTTTGTTATTGCTTTTTGCCATCCGCGTTATTGAGTAATTCTCATTAAACTGTATCAACCAGACTAAAAACATTCACGGTTACACCACATAGTTTTGTGTGTTGGTCCGTTATACTTCCGGATGGCAATGTTGTGAGCTTCTTAGCCAGCGCATACTATCTATAAAAAGTTTCCAGACCATTCTTTTTTTGTAAAAATTGTGTTTTGTCAAAATACGACAGAGCTTAGATCATTCCCAGCAGCAGCAACAGCAGCAATTCAGATATGCATGACTGACCACACAAAACAACGTAATTCTTCCGTGGAGAATGCAATATTTCAGGCTATGCAAACATTTAAGTTTAAGAGGACGATTAAAGTTTAAAAGGACGAATGGAGTTGACGTCATTCTGCTCTATTGTGCGGCTATGTGGTCTTGTGGAATGACACTCGCTTTCGGATCGGAAGGTCCTGGGTTCGAGTCTCGCTCGGCGCATAGTTGAGTCCTTGGAGCAGGCTCTTTACTCACATTCTCTCACCGTACTCGGGTGTAAAATGAGTACCTGGGCGTTAACAGCGTTGTCTCTGTCCGGATAAAATGTAATATTCGGCTCTGTTATCTGTGCTGCTATGTGGTCTATGCGGCTGTATTATTGTCTGTGCGGCTTTGTGTTCTATGCGGCTATGTGGTCTGTGCTGCTATCTGGTCTATGCGGCTATGTGGTCTGTGCTGCTATCTGGTCTATGCGGCTATGTGGTCTGTGCGGCTATGTGGACTGTGCGACTATGTGGTCTGTGCGGCTGTGTTGTCTGTGCGGCTATGAAATCTTGTGGTATTTGAAACTCGCTTTTCGGATTGGAAGGTCCTGGGATTGAGCCTCGCGCGGCGCATAGTTGAGTCCTTGGAAAAGGCTCTTTACTCAAATTCTCTCACCATCCTCAGGTGTAAAAGAGTACCTGACCGTTAACAGCGTTGTCTCTTTCGGAAAAAAATGTAATATCGCCATACAGAAGTCATGTCTCGTTCAACATGTTATCTGTTGCTGTTGGTCAGAGACCCTCTGTAAAGCGCTTTGAGCATGTTTACTGGATTTTGCACTTTATAAAAGCTTGAGTTAAAAAAAAAATTATAGGAGGAACGAAAATGACGTCTTTCAGCTCTTTGTTATTGTTTTTAGACAGTCATTTTGGTTATACACTAAATTATATCAATGAGACAAATGTTCAAGGTTATATCTAGTTTTGTGTGAACGTTATATCCGGCTGGCGGATATTGTGAGCATTTTGCCCCAACGCATAGCATCAATAGCCTGACTTGTATTTTAGTTGTTGTTAGCAGTGCTCGGGGAAACTAAGCATCCTTTTGGTTGAACCATTGAATACTATTCAAAATTCGCTTTGTTCTGTGGTCATCGCCTTGTATTTAGAATTTTTTTTTAGCCAGTGTCGGGCGATGACAGTTTCGAAAATTCGCTCTAATTGACAAACTATAGATAGTTCGAAGATGACGTCACTCAGGCCTTTGTTATTGTTTTTGCCATCCGCGTTTGTGAGTTGTTCTCACTAAACTGTATTAACCAGACTATAAAAGTTCATGGTTACACAGAGTTTGTGTGTTGGTCCGTTATACTTCCGGATGGCAATGTTGTGAACTCCTTGGCCAAGCGCATTCTATCTATAAACATTAACGATTACACAACATTTTGTGTGTTGGTCCGTTATACTTCCGGATGGCAATGTTGTGAACTCCTTGGCCAAGCGCATTCTATCTATAAACATTAACGATTACACAACATTTTGTGTGTTGGTACGATTCATGTTTTAGGCAGAACAGGTAAATATTTTGCTGAAAAGCATAGCTTCAATCGAACCTAGCTTGAGTTGTTTTGCCATAAATGGGTACTTTTGTCACGTTTGCAGTAAAAATTTTCTGTGTGTCTTAGTGTGTGTATATGTTTGTATGTGCGGGAATATTTGTAGTGTGTGTATGTGTGTATGTATGTGTGGATGTTGTTTTGTTTTTTTTAATGCGAAAAGGAAAAACGCAACGCATAGTATGTCCGCAGAAGCAATTCAGAATCGCGGCCACTTTTTGGAACCCAGTGTTCAAAAACATGAAATAATACGACCCAGCAAACTTTCGTTAAAGTCAGAATTCCTTTTTCCCCCGATTCGCTCATTGGTATGAAATAGTTGAGCTCAATGTGTTGCTCAATATCTCCTAATTGGACTCAAAGCGCTTTACACGGTGTGCCAAACCGACAACTTAACATGTAGGATGAAACCTGTTAGGCGCTTTTTTGGTAGATACTACGCCGCTGTTACAAGGCCAGCCATTTCATTGGGTGTTTCTTTTTCTTTTTTTTACGAAACCCGTCGAAACCCAACAAGGGTATGGGAAGTAGACAGTAGTTGGGAGTGAATCAGGAACTCAGGGAAGTGTGCACCAGTGGGGAGTGAACTTGGGACTATGGGAGGAGGTTATTTTTTTTATGAAACCCGCCGAAACCCGACAAAGTTATGGGAAGTAGGCAGTAGTGGAGAGTGAACCAGGGGCCTAGGGCAGTGTACATCAGTAGGAAGTGAACCTGGGACTATGGGTTTTAGCGGGTTTCGTAAAAAGAAACACCGCATTCCTTTGAGCACCTGAGTGCCATGAGAGGAATAATATGAATAAAGAGTAATGATCCTTCTCGAAGGACGTTTGTTATATTCGATATAATATCGAACATCTATTTTTGAAGGTCGAGTTTTCTGGCTAATTAAAAAAAAGTTTGTTTTTCTTTAAAATAGCAGGACAGAAAAGTCTTTAAACCTGTCTATGCAAGATTCCAATCCTTTTCCAAAGTCAAACTGAACGATTCACAAACGAATCACATTGTCGCAGTAAAAACAATATAAAAGATTTTATTACACGGACTTCCCGAAAGATGTGTAGCTTGACTTTAAAACCATTGTTTTTATAGTTTTAAGTTACTGACACACGTGTCATTCATTGCAAATACATAATACATTAGAATACCTTCTTCTTGTATGTACATTTTAAATAATTCATGATGATACCATTGGCATTGCTATCTTGATGATGTTTTGTTTATGGATGTATGAGCGCGCGCGCGCGCGCGTGTGTGTGTGTGTATGTGTGTGTGTGCGTATGTGTGTGTGCACGAGAGAGAGAGAAAGAAAGAAAGAAAGAGAGAGAGAGAGAGGAGAGAGAGAAGAGAGAGAGAGAGAGAGAGAGAGAGAGAGGGAGGGAGAGAGAGAGAGAGAGAGAGAGAGAGAGAGAGAGAGAGAGAGAAAGAGAGAGAGAGAGAGACTTTGGTCACTGCATAAATTCATATCACAAGAATGTCAACAAAGCCCGTTATTTCGGATTCTGTGTCATCCGACAGTTTGAAGAAACTTTGAGAAACGAGCATACAATTTTCTTAGTTTCGATTTAAAATTAATCAATAATTTTAACAAATATTCCGTAAAGTGAGAGATTGTTTATGCGATATGGACAAAGGGTGGAAATCGATAATTGTTGCTTTTATCATTCCATTTGTTCGAATCAGAGTTGCCAGATTGTTTTCTTGACGCCATTGTTCACTTGGTTTCATAAAACGTTATCATGGTAACTGGTCAGATTCATTCAAAATGTAAGTGAAGGCATGGCGATTTTTCTGATGATCTATCTTGTATTTGTTCCCATATAAAAGCCCTTATTGCCCTTTCGTATTTCAGAAAGTTTTCTACATGTACCACTACTACTACTACTACTACTACTACTACTACTACTACTACTACTACTACTACTACTACTACTACTACTACTACTACGACTACTACTACCACTACTGCTACTACTATTACTACTACTACTACTACTACTACTACTACTACTACTATACTACTACTACTACTACATACTACTACTACTACTACTAACTACTACTACTACTACTACTACTACTACTACTACTACTACTACTACACACTACTACACTCTACTACACTACTACTACTACTACTACTACTACTACTACTACTACTACTACTACTACTACTACTACTACTACTACTACTACTACTACTACTATTACTACTACTAATCTGCTGCTACTACTACTACGGAATCACTTCAACAGTCAACAACAACAACTCCGACTCATGTCCCATACAGTCCTGATGATGGTCATACAGGCCTGAAACATTAATGTAGACATCAATATCGTGGTAAATATTGTAAGAATAATTTACTCCATTGTTACTATCAACATGTCGAGCACTCGTTGTACCATATTTCCATCATAACACGATTAAGATAGACAGATAGATAGACAGATAGATAGCTAGACAGACAGATAGATAGATAGATAGATAGATAGATAGATAGATAGATAGTTAAAGATTTGGGAAATACATAATCATCTATGCATATAATGATCATAATATACATACATAGATACTATAGATGAATAGCTCGATGTATTGATATTATATTGATGCAAAGCGTTTAGGTGAAATACTTGCTTTAAACTTTAGTTGTTTTTTTAGTAGTCCTTCCACGCCATAAATAGGCCCACATGGGACCGGAGTTTATCACGGTTTCTATATACGCTAGACTAGCGTTCTATCCAAATGATAGCAAGCAATTGCTATTGTCCGTTTCACGCTATGGAAACCGTGAACTTTAAACTTTAAATCACGTATATTTGGCACCTGGCTCAACCCGACATATTACTGTTTTGAGACGACGGGTCACGTATTCTCCCCATAACGTGCATAGTGTGGGATATTTGAAATAGAAAAAAACAAACTTGTTTGCCTTTAAAGCTGGACCTCTCTTAACAAACTGAACTAGTGTCCCCATCTCCTTGCATTTTTACACACACAGACACACACAAACACACACACACACACACACAGAAACATACATACACACATACATACATATACACATATACACATACACACAAACACACACATATACACACATACACATACACACAACTCGTTTTCAAAATGGTGGCCAGAAAACGTTTACTTCATAATATATCCATCAATTGAAATGCCCCCCCCCCCCCTCCCCTTAACCCTATCCACCTGACAAAAATTCTTAACTTTTGTATTTATTGTATAGCGCAATATCCACTAAACGTGCTAAATGCGCTTTTTACATGCCCCCCCCCCCCCAGCCAACAGCAGCAACACATGAAATGTAGGACGAGACATGACGCCTGTTAGGAGACAATACAATTTTTTTTCATAGAGACAATGCTGTTAAAATGCCAGGTATTCATTTTACGCCTTTGAAATGTTAGAGTATGTGAGCCTATTCCAAGGACTCAACTTTCTTCTCTCAGAATGGGATTCAAACCCAGGATCTACTGGTATTACGAGACAACAAAACCGCAAGTTAAAGATGTAAAAATGTAAAAAAAGGGTTTTCTAAGTGTACGATCACACAGGTTTGTCAGAAAAAAAAATTGTGAAAAAGAAGATTGATGTTTGAATGGTGCAAGGCCGAGTCAATATTTGAAGGCTGGTTTTCCAAAACTCGTTAAGTCGATTTTTCTAATTTTTGAGATTTTCCATCCATGAGATAAATTGAAACGTAAATTTTATTTTAAGCATCGAATGGCACAAGAATTGCCCTAGACTTGTGTTGATTTGAAGTTTAAATATGATAAAATATAATAGACCGAATGAGAAATTTTAAGGGAAACAATCCTCAATTTCTCAAAATGGGAAAAGACAGAGTTAGGGAGTTTTGGAAAACCACTCTTCATTTGTTTTAGGCAAAATGCTTAGGGCATCGCTTGACCTCTTGCATGCCGGATACGAGTTTAATGCAGGCCCGAAATCATGACTTACCGTTTTCAACAAGATATCAGTGAAAAGCGATGCGACTGTGGCTCCACTGGATGCCCGGAGTCGCATCCTTGTTTCGCAATTATGGCCTTTATTCGTATTTTAACACTGTTGTAATGGACAATATCATGCGTTAGTGTCAGAGTATTTCCATTACAACGTTGATGATAACCGAAAGCAATTATGGGCTTGATTTTATATTGGACAATATTTTGCGTTAGTGTTGCTGTTGGTCAGGGATCCCCTGTAAAGCGCTTGAAGACTTTGAGTGGTTATCGCGCTATATAAAAAATATCTCATTGATGGACAATAGTTTGAGAGTCTTTCCATTAGACAAAATTCAACAATGAGTCCAGGATATCCGAAAGCAATTATGGACCTAGTTTGACATCGTTGTATCTAATGGACAATATTTTGCGTCATTTTTTTGAGATTTCCATTATAACAATGAGCCCATAATGAATTGGGTTATCAGACCTGCAAATCTGTGCACGTCGGCTTTATTTCACATCGTTGTAATGTACAACATTATTTACGTCGGTTTTAGAGTATCTATTTTTAATTACAACACTGGGTTCTTAACTATTTGGGTTTTCCTCGAAGTCCCAGGTTTGGGAGTTTTTGCCAAGATGAAGGGCATACAAATCAATCAATATTTGAAGGACGATTTTTCTCGCCAATTTTTTAAGATAGATCTACATGTTTTTCCAGAATACGGCAGTTAACTGGTTAATGGGTTAAATGTATAAAATGTGTAAAAGGGGCAGTAGCTGCTAGAATGATCATTTGAGTGATGAATGTGTATAACTTTAAAAATCTTACCAAGTCAGGTAGGCTGATCATCATTATATTATAATAATATATAAATATAATCAGTATTATTGATGATAAAGATATGCGAAAAGTGGTCTCCTCCTCCTCTTCCTCCTTCTTCTTTGAGCTTTTTGAATTTTTTTCTTATATAGCGCATTATCCACTAAGCGTTCTCAAAGCACTATTCTTCTTCTTCTTTTTCCTCCTCCTCCTCCTCCTCTCCTTCTTCTTCTTCCCCATTCTTCCTTTTCTCTCTCTATTCTTCTTTTTCTCCTTTAAAGATAACTGAATCAACCTCTTCTAGCTCTTGAAGTAGTATTAATAGCTGT
This sequence comes from Berghia stephanieae, assembly GCF_034508935.2. Taxonomy (NCBI): domain Eukaryota; kingdom Metazoa; phylum Mollusca; class Gastropoda; order Nudibranchia; family Aeolidiidae; genus Berghia; species Berghia stephanieae. Next base: position 46,677,380 of record NC_088363.1, read on the forward strand.
AATAGCAATAACAGTAGAAGTTGTTGTTGTAGTAGTAGTAGTAGTAGTAGTAGTAGTAGTAGTAGTTGTAGAAGTAGTAGTAGTAGTAGTAGTAGTAGTAGTAGTAGTAGTAGTAGTAGTAGTAGTAGTAGTGGTGGTGGTGGTAGTAGTAGTAGTAGTAGTAGTAGTAGTAGTAGTAGTAGTAGTAGTAGTAGTAGTAGTAGTAGTAGTAGTAGTAGTAGTAGTAGTAGTAGTAGTAGTAGTAATAGAAGAAGAAGAAGAAGAAGAAGAAGAAGAAGAAGAAGAAGAAGAAGAAGAAGAAGAAGGAGTAGTTGTTGTTGTTGAAGTAAATGAAGAAGAAGATAATGATGATGATGAATAACAAAGGGAAGAAGGACGTACGAATTTATTTGAGTGGATAATAATAAGAAAAGAAAATTGCATAGTGTTAGTCACGGCAATATAATAATATAGATATAATACACCCTATAATACCAATGTAAACGAAAGGGGGGGGGGGGGGGGACAGTTGACATATCACAGTGGCACAAAAGGTATATAATTATAGGGGTGGTTAGGGAGGTACAAAGATCCCTTTCAGCATAGTATGACAGGGCTAGATATTTGTTATTTACTTAAAACGTGCACAATTTATAAGATGTGTAAATGTAAAAAAGTCTTTACATAGAAAAACAAAACAAAGCAAAACAAAACAAGCCCAGCTGTCTTATCATTGGTATGATATTAGAGAGAAATTGAGAATCGAGTATATGCTTTCTATTTATAAACATTAAACAAAATATGATTATAAAAAACACCATTGAAGTCAACACTTAATAATCCTTAGAATTGTGTTTCCTCCTTTCTTTTTATTCTCTTTCAACTTCTTCCTTCTTCAATTCTCCCTCTCTCTTCTTCTTCTTCTTTTCTTCTTCTTTTCTTCTTCTCTCTTCTTCTTCTTCTTCTTCTTCTTCTTCTTCTTCTTCTTCTTCTTCTTCTTCTTCTTCTTCTTCTTCTTCTTCTTCTCTCTTTCTTCTTCCTTCTTCTTCTTCTTCTTCTTTTCTTCTTCTTCTTCTTCTTCTTCTCTCTTCTTCTTCTTCTTCTTCTTCTTCTTCTTCTTTCTTCTTCTTCTTCTCTTCTTCTTCTTCTTCTTCTTCTTCTTCTTCTTCTTCTTCTTCTTCTTCTTCTTCTTCTTCTTCTTCTTCTTCTTCTTCTCTTCTTCTTCTTCTTCTTCTCTTCTTCTTCTTCTTTCTTCTTCTTCTTCTTCTTCTTCTTCTTTCTTCTTCTTCTTCTTCTTCTTCTTTTCTTCTTCTTCTTCTTCTTCTTCTTCTTCTTCTTCTTCTTCTTCTTCTTCTTCTTCTTCTTCTTCTTCTTTCTTCTTCTTCTTCTTCTTCTTCTTCTTCTTCTTCTTTCTTCTTCTTCTTCTTCTTCTTCTTCTTCTTCTTCTTCTTCTTCTTCTTCTTCTTCTTCTTCTTCTTCTTTCTTCTTCTTCTTCTTCTTCTTTTCTTCTTCTTCTTCTCTTCTTCTTCTTCTTCTTCTTCTTCTTCTTCTTCTTCTTCTTTCTTCTTCTTCTTCTTCTTCTTCTTCTTCTTCTTCTTCTTCTTCTTCTTCTTCTTCTTCTTCTTCTTCTTCTTCTTCTTCTTCTTCTTCTTCTTCTTCTTCATCTTCTTTTTCCTCCTGTCTCTGCTTTCTTTCTTTCTTTCTTTTTTTCTTTCATTCTTTCTTTCTTCTTCATAAAAATTAGTACCCCAACATCTACCCTCACCCCCCCCCCCCCCCCCCAATTGAAAAGAAAAGAAAACAAACAAACAAACAAAAAAATCCAAAAAAAAAACAAAAAAAAACAAAAGAACAAAACACCCCCCCCCCCCCCCCCCCAAAAAAAAAAAAAAGAACAAAAAAAAAACCCACAATAAAACACAACAAGCCAAACGAACCGAAAAAATACAAACCAAACCCGGCATTTTTAATCATTATAATATAGAGTGCTGTACATTGAATAACTTGATTTCATTCTCAAACATTTCAGGCTCTTCACGCCAACACTATGACGTCGACACTGTTTCGAAGCGCCTTGGCGATGGGACTTCTGACGGTCTGCATGGCAATGTTTAGAGAGCTTCAAACGTGAGTATTCTCTATAATATTGTACTAATGGAACTGATTTCACAGTATGACCGCAAAACAAGGAATAAACAAAAAGTTGTTTAGAACCGTTAGGCCCATGGAGCCGGAATTTTTTTCTCAGTTTCTATATCGTGAAACGGACAATAGCAATTGCTAGCTACCCTTTGGATAAGATAGTAGTCAATCGCAGAGTACATTCCGCCAGATCCATCAGACCCAGCTACTCAATTACAGCTGGGTGGAGAAGGGTTCAGACAAAACATCTCTACTTCACCCGGGATCGGTCACGGTCAGGTTACGTATGGAGCGAATGCTGTACTGACTGAGCTATCGGGACCCCCGAAAAACAAGGAATGCTAAGAGGAAATGTTGTACTGGACGTAGAAAAATTCAAACAATTATTATATGAAATTGTCATAGATCTCTAGGGACACAAACTAGCAGGTCTGATAACCGAACTCAGTTATGGGATTGATTTAGTATTAATAATAATGTCTAATAATAAAAAATATAATTATAAACATGGTTAATAATAATAATAATAATTAATAATAATAAAATAATAATAATAATAATAATAATAATTAATATTAATAATAATAATAATAATATATAATAATATATAATAATAATAATAATAATAATAATAATAATAATAATAATAATATAATATTAATATTAATATTAATAATAATAATAATAATAATAATAATAATAAATAATAATAAATAATAATAATAATAATAATAATAAATAATAATATGTAATAATAATAATTAAATAACAATAATATAATAATAATAATAAATAATAATAATAATAATAATAATAATAATGATAATAATAATAATAATAATAATAATAATAATAATAATAATAATAATAATAATAATAATAATAATATAATAATAATAATAAAATGATTGTTGAGCGCAGTCCATGAAACCAAACATCTCAAAGCGCTTTATAGATAATTAATTACTTTACGAACATACGTATAGTCCAAATGAAACAAAATACAAAGTGCTTAAATAATAGTATACAAACATTACAATCGCCATAGTGTAAAATGAATTTTGAAAAAATCGGCTTTTAAAGTAGATTTGAAGATTGAGATATTCATGATTTCTCTAATAGGTCGGGGTAGAGTTTTCCAGAGTATTTTAGTAATGCTTTCATAGACAATATTTAATGCTGGTTTGAGAGTATTTACATTAAGACAAGAATCCCATAATATTTGGAGCTATCAGACCTGCAAATAAGTAAACGTTTTTTACAGATATTTTTTTAAAAAGTGCGTTTTACACTGTCCCAATTGCATTTTGGACTTTCATTGACAAATGATTTTGAAATAAAGTAGGACAGAAAATACACGCTCCTTATTTTGACGATAACAACGTAAAAATAATTACTGGACAACAAAAGAAACACGATATATATACAGGGTGGGTTCCCGATAGCTCAGTTGATAGAGCACTCGCATCACACGCAAAGAGACCAAAATCGATCCCGGGTGCAGTCGAGATTTTTCTGACCCCTCTGTCCACCCAGCAGTGAATGGGTAGGGCTGAGTCTGTTAGATTTGGTGGAAAGCACTATGCGATAGAATAGCGTCCTATTCAAAGGATAGCAAGCTATTGCTATTGTCCGTTTCACGCTATAGAAACCGGGATAAACTCAGACTCTATGGGCCTAATGGTTCTGAAGGACTATAATATGCACAGGGCGGCACTTGAGTATTATGCACTTCATTACTCTCTACTTGACATCGTAATGGCCTTTGTTAATTTCTAGTCACCATCTTCCCCTTTATGGCTTTGGGGATAAATCACGCCATACCGCCCCCCCCCCCCTCACAGACACACACACACACACGCACACACACACAAGACATCGCTTCTCTACTCATTCTGTCACAATACTCAGGTGTAAATTTGTGCGGCTATCTGGTCTTGTGGTATGCCTCTAGCATTCGGATCGAATGTCCTGAGTTCGAGTCCCGCTCAGAGCAGGGCATAGTTGAGTCCTTGGAATAGACTCTTTACCAACATTCTCTCACCTTTCTCAGGTGTAAAATGAAAATGAGTATACTTGTCCATTTACAGCGTTGTCTCTGTCGAAAAAAAAAATTAATTAATTCGCCTTTCAGGTGTCATGTCTCGTCCTATATGTTAAGTGTTGCTCTTGGCTAGCAACCCCTTGTAAAGCGCTTTGAGCACGTTTAGTGGACATTGCGCTATATAAATGCGTTAACAGCGTGGTCCGAAAAGTCGTAATATCGCCTAACAGGCGTCATGTCTCGTTCTGCATATTACGTTTTGAAGTTGGTCAGGGACCCTTTGTAAAGCACTTTGAGCACGTATAGTGGATATTGCGCTATATAATAGCTCGCGTTTCTTTTCTGATTGAAAGTTTATTTAATTTTAGTGAGAACTAACGACTCACCAGGGGGACCGATAACATTATCAAAGAGCTGAGTGGCGTCAACTTCATTTTTTCTATAGGAATCCGACGACGACTAAAAGACCCATGGGACCAGCAACTTACTGGATCACCTACAGCAAAACGGTGAGACCAGGCCATCCGATGATATTCCAAGTTCAGATATTCCAAGGCAGTTTGCCCGTAGACATGTACTTTACACTCAAAGACAGCAAAGGCGCGGATGTCATTCGTCACGGACCTGTGTCAGTTACCCCGAAAGGTAAGGGATGGTTTTAATAGGAGTAAAGTAAAACAATAGGGAACAAAATAAATTGTCAATCTCATTGGAAGTGTAAAACCACTCCCTTTTCCTGAGGACTGAATATTTACCTTGTGAAAATGCCCGCATCCCACGATGACAGGAAATACTGGGTTTCCTCAAATCGTCTCTTAACGGTACATGGCAGAATGGCATCAAATATGTACAAATGGAAACTTGGGAACAGTGATGCCTGCCGAAAGTGCCAGGCAACTCCAGAGACCAGCGATCACATCGTCCTCCACTGTGGAGTTGGATATGAAACAGTTCTTAGGGCGTAGGAAGACTTCCGTAGCTGGGTTGACGAAATGAATTTGGAGGTGTAGCCATACGCTACTACTACTACTACTACTACTACTACTACTACTACTACTACTACTACTACTACTACTACTACTACTTACTACTACTACAACTACTACTACTATTACTCCTCCTCCTCCTCCTCCTCCTCCTACTACTACTACTACTACTACTACTACTACTACTACTACTACTACTACTACTACTACTACTACTACTACGTTCAATGTTTCAGAGTTTTTAACAACATGAGAGTTATTTTAAACGATCAATATCCCATTTTCTGGCCACATTTTTTAAAACCTAATATCGAATTGATCTTTCTCATTGCAGTTCCCAGTAAAATCTCCATTCCAGTAAGTACAATCAATGTTGGTTTGGTTCAAACCTTACCAAAACAATGACCATTATGATAACAATGTTTGATTTTAATGATATTTTCAACAATATTTTCATGATAATCTTAGAATTTACGATAGTGGTCTCGTTGCTGTTCGTCGTTGTCTTTGTTATTATTGTTTTGACGATGTTGATGTAGATGATGATTTTGATGATGGTAAAGATGATAATGATGATGGTGGTATTGATTTTGATTATACTACTACTACTACTACTACTACTACTACTACTACTACTACTACTACTACTACTACTACTACTACTACTACTACTGTAATCAGAAGGTCTGAGGTTCGATCCCCAGTTAGTTGAGGTAGACTGAGTTTTGGGGATTTTTTTTTCTTGTTTTATTTCTTCCTTGCTTAGTCTGCAACCATTCTAGTGCTGTTCAGATTTTTATCATACACCGATGCCAGCTTCTCCTTGATTTCTTACTTTGAAAATGAAACTCGAGTGTTGCTATCCTTCCAACCAGATCCCATTTGACGTTAAAAGACCATCAGATGACAAATACTACTGGCAACAATACACGGTACAGGTGACCGGCAATAGTAGTGAGAATGCGATCAAGGAGAAAGGAGTGGCCTCTTACGAGGAAAAAGCTTTCTCCATCTTTGTCCAGACGGACAAGGCAATGTATAAACCATCACAGACAGGTGAGGAGTCAATGTTTTTATACCCCCTGCCTTGCACTCAGCGATGTGCACTTATTTGCAGGTCTGATAACCCAATTCTTTATGAGGAGTCAATATTATTATACCCCCTGCCTTGCACTCAGCGATGTGCACTTATTTGCAGGTCTGATAACCCAATTCTTTATGGGCTCTAAAAGGTGACGCAAAATATTGTCCATTACAACAATGTTAAACAAGTCTCATAATTGCGTTCGGGTGTTAGACGTGCAGATATGGACACGTCGTCACTTAATCAAGTTAGCGTTTTTTTAAAAATGGAGCGAGTGAGTGAATGAGTGAGTGAGTGTATGATTGAGTGAGTGAATGAGTGAGTGATTAACTGAGTGGTCGAGTGTATGAGGGAGTGAATCCTCCTCCTCCTAATTTGCATCATCATCATGATGAACAACGACAAAAACATCATCATCATCATCATCATCATCATCATCATCATCATCATCATCATCATCATCATCATACTATACTGATACTCTATCAACCTCGTACTTTCGGCCAGTCCAATTCCGTACCCTGGCGATGACTCCTGACATGAAGGTGTTGAGAGACGTCAAACAAGACATTGTTGTCTTTGTGAGTATGAAACTATATTATCAAAAAATAGCTAAATTAATATTATGTGTTATTTATTTTAGTATTAACCAGTTAACTGCAGCACTCTGGAAAAACATGTGTTTAGAAATTTGGACTGAAAACTCGTCTTTCAAATATTAATCGATTTAAATGACCATCATCTTAACAAAAACTCTCAAACCTGATACCCCGCGATGTCTTTTATAACGTCCCAGGTTTGAGAGTTTTTTATCAAGATGGTGGTCATTTAAATCGATCGATATTTGAAAAACGAGTTTTCTGGTCAGATTTTTAAATACATGTTTTTCCAGAGAACGACAGTTAACTGCTAAGATACGAGTACATAGATTTTATAATCTATTCAAAATGATTTGCACGCCATAGAGGCACTAGGGGGTCCCGATAGCGCAGTTGGTAGAGCGCTCGCTTCACACGCAAAGGGACCGAGATCGATCCCGGGTGCAGTCGAGATTTTTTCTGACCTCCTTCCCCTGTCCACCTAGCAGTTATTGGGTAGCTGGCTGTTAGATCTGGCGGAAAGTACCTTGCGATAGACTAGTGTCCTATCCAAAGGGTAGCAAGCAAATGCTATTGCCCGTTTCACGCTAAAGAAACCTGAATAAACCCCACTTCATGGGCATTCGGCTTTGAAAGGACCTCTTTTTAGAGGCACTTAATAAAAATATAACTTGAAGTCCTACGCTAAACGTGTAAGGGCCAGTTGGGGTGTTTCTATTATTTAATCTAAACCCCAAGTAAAATCGATATCTCAGCGATACGAATATTAAGGATAGCCGAACATTATAATGATAGAATTTATTATTTCCTCTAGTTTTCAATCACCAAGGCAGTTTACAAAAGTTATTCATTTTATTTCATCATTCTGGAGAGTGATGTTTCTGTACTTACACATGTAGAGCCAAAGTGATACATACTAAGCTGTTAGAAACTGTGGACGAATAAAAAGTAATTAACAAAAATGAAAATAACACAGATTCAAAACATAAAAAATGACAAACACGGAACGTTTCGGGCTAAAAAAAACTCTTCAAAAAACACAACAAAAAAACAAAAAAAAAAAACAAAACAAAACAAAAAAATAACAAACCAAAAACAAAAACAATAAAACATAAATTCAGTTCTAAAAACATTGAGGTGTATCTGGTTTTTAGGAATATATTTATGGTTTCTTTTTTTTTATTGTTGTTGGCTGAAGAAGATTTTTGAATCCAAAACGTTCGATGTTTGGCATTTTGTTCTTTTTTTTTTTGGAAGTTGTTAAATTCATTTTTTGTTTATCACCTTTTACACCCTTAGAGCTGGACACATCAACCATATCAGATGTATCACGAATCAATTTTGCTTTTATATTAACCACTGCTATCTTTGTATTTTGTTTACTATTATACAAAAAAACCACATTCTATATGCTTTTCAAACTGATAATAAATACATGTTGATACCTATAGCCTAGCGCATTGGTTTTGATTTCTCTATGAGGTAATGAGGGTCGTTTAAAATACGATTACTATTTTTTAACACTTTGCTTCCAAAGTAGGTAAATTTGTGGAAATACAATGATTGTAATATTTTTGTTGTTGTCATTTTTCTAAAATCTCAGGACGCTAGAGGTAACCGTATCTTACAATTCAGAGGAGTGGAGGCTTCAGCAAAATTGGGAGTATTCGAGAAATCATTCAAGCTCGCCAGCAGTGTTCCCACTGGAAATTGGAAGATCAAAGTCACCATTGAGGTTGGTTTGTCTGTCGCTTCCTGAACTTTAATGCATATAATCTGTGTTTTATGATAGAATTTTATGATTTAAGATTTTTAGGATGGTCTCACAAAAAGTGTAGAATGTTGCGCTGGTTGTTTCTGAGATATGGGTGAAAACAATGAATATAAAAGGGTTTGGTTTACACGCTCGGACTCAAAAAAAAAAACATATTAAAAGAATTGGAAACTCGTCATTAAATAGAGATCGATTAAAATGAACTCATCTTTTCAAAAACTATCAAACAAACCTGGGACTTGGAGGAAGACTTCAAGGAAGTCCCAGGTTTAAGAGTTTTTGACAATAATCGGGTCATTTTAATCGATCGATATTTGAAGGACATGTTTTCTGGCCAAAATAGCAACAAAAATTCAGATTACGACAGTAACACCTGTAATTTTGTTCTTATTATTTTAAAAAATTAATCTGAAACTGTATTATTTTACTCAAGGGAAACTATTCGGTTCATTTGCACTTCGGGGATTCGATTTTTTTTCCACTACATCGCACGTTTTGCCAGGCCACCATACAAATGTTTAAAGGTGTCAACTGCTGTGAGATTGAAAGGCTGTAGTCTCATGGTCATTATTAGCAGAAACTTTACAGCTTGAATATCTAAAGGTATAAAAATGCATTTATGTAATAAAATAGATATTTAGCCACGTCGTGTATTATAGCTTATAAACATGGACCAAAACAATTCTTCGAAGGGTTTTTTCCCTTCTCTACATTGTCCATATTACTGTAATAGTCATATTATTACAGTAGTTCAGATTTAAACTGATATGTTATACGAGAGGTGCCAAGATTAGTCCTCGGAAAAAGCTCTTTCTCTTCGCACTGTATCTTCGTAACAAAATGTAAAACGAGTTCCATGACAGTGACACCATTGTCTTTGTAGAATGGAAAAATATGAAAATGCCTTTCAAAATGCTTGTCATTTTAAAAATTCGTTTCCACAGGGTATAGAGGAGGAGAAAGAATTTGAAGTTGCTGATTATGGTAAGTCTCATTACATTCATTTTTTTTTTTTAAAGTAAAAGGAGGACTATTTCATGAGAAAAAGAATGTCAATTCAAGACGGGTCCTTTTTTTTAAAGAATCAGATCAACACTTCTTAAAATAAACCTTCGGAGCCATTAGACTCATGGAGCCGGAGTTAATCCCGGTTTCTAAAGCATGAAACGGACAATAGCTATTTCTTGCTATCCTTTGGATAGGACGCTAGTCTATCGCAAAGTACTTTCCACCAAATCTAACAGAGCTATCCATTCACTGCTGGGTGGACAGGGGAGTGAGGCTGTCAGAAAAAAATCTTGACTGCACCCGGGATCGATCTTGGTCCCTTTGCGTGTGAATCGAGTGCTCTACCAACTGAACTATCGGGACCTCCAAGGTTAGGTATAGAACGAATACAATTGAGGATCAACGCTTGCAGAGAGAACATTCCAGTTTTAAAAGTGTGTATCTTTTAATTTGAATTATTACGTCGGTGAAAAAGAATGTGCTAATTGTGTTTTTTTTTTCGATTCAAACTTTGTGTAAACAAGAATTGTGTATCGATGTTTATTGTGATTTTGTCAGTTCATTTGTTCTTCTGATTTTTTAAAATTTTCAGTTCTCCCTCGATTTGAAGTGGAAGTTGACGGCTCTTCTTTCGGCGTGAACACAGATCTTCTCTATGAATTCACGGTTAAAGCCAAGTATGAACTTAGCTGTTTTGTTTTAAATCACTCGATCATCTTTATAAGATTAATCGTCAACAATACTATTATCATCTCATCATTAGTTGTATCATCATCATCATCATCATCATCATCATCATCATCATCATCATCATCATCATCATCATCATCATCAGCAGCAGCAGCAGCAGCAGCAGCAGCAGTGATTGGGTAGCTTGGTCGGTAAGATCTGGCTGAGCGTACTTTGCGATTGACGCGTCCTTTGCTATTGTCCCTTCCACGCTATAGAAACCGGGATAGGCTCCGAATCCCTGGGCCTAATGTCTCTGAAGAGCTACTATAATAGATAAATCAAGACTATCCCATTTCTGGCTGGTCTTTATCATTTCAAATTAATTTTTCTGAACTGATTGACTCTGACCGTCCCATTGTGGTCACTTGATGTATATTTTATTCCTCTATATGTCTGTTTTCCGAGCTTCTTTCTGCTTTGTCTTGGAATGGGATTATTTGGTTTTCTCCTGGACCTTGCTGGATTCCTTGACTGAGAGGCAAATAGTCAAATGGATAGTGTCAGTTTTGGGAGATAACATTTTTTTCCTTGTAAACCATCTCTTTGATATGTGCTGATAGTTATCTATTTTGTTTTGAACATATCTTGCACACATTTGAATGCGTTCATGTTAGCGGGATCTTGTACTGGTGTCTAGATGAGGTTTTTAGGTGATCTCAAACTAAGTACATTGATTATATGCTCTTGGAATCTACATCTGTCCCATACTATAAACCTGGATGGGGTTCCTGACCTCCCATATTGGGCAGGGAGGTACTTATTGTGTCTTCAATCCCCTTATCTGTTTTCCGATTTGCTTTCACTATTTGTCTTGGAATGAGATTACTTGGTTTTGTCCTGACCCTGGCAGGATACCCTGGCTGAGAGGGAAACAGTCATATGTATAGTTAGTTTAGGGAGATGATGATTTTTCCTTGTAAATCATCCGTCATGCACTGTTTTATGTTTTGTATATGATTTGCAAACATTTGAGTGTATTCCTTTTAGTGGGGACCTGTGCTTGTGTCTGGATGAGACTTTTAGGTGATCTCAAACTAAGTACCTTGATAGTGTGCTATTAGAATCTACATCTGTTTCCTATTTGAACCAATTCCCACTTGTCTGACCTTTTCTTGGGTGCCTTATTTGAAATCCTGGAACTGATAACTATTTTATTCCTTTTTATTGGCGCTGACATTGGGAAGTGACGTCACTTCATGAGTTGCACGCGCCGTAAAACATAAAAACAATACAACCAAACAACACGATAAACCCAAAATATCATATTTCAACTTTTTAAAACTACTACATAATACCATATTGGCACGGTGGGTCATAAATGTTTATGAATTCTTTTCCTTTTATATCATTGTTTGTGCCAATTTCTTTCAGATACACATTCGGTAAACCTGTAACAGCCGGAACAGTCTTGGTAGAGATTGCAGTCGGAAACATGTACTATAATAATGACAATCCTAAACCAATTATCAAACGTGGAGAGGTAATGATACGTATGTGTGTGTGTATGAGTGTTTGTGTGTTTGTTTGTTTCTTTATGTGCGTGTGTTTGTGAGTGTGTTTGTATTTATCTGTGACAGACAGAAAAGCTGCGGTAGAGATTGCAGTGGGAAACATGTACTATAATAATGACAATCCTATATCAATTAACAAACGTGGAGAGGTAATGATACGTTTGTGTGTGTGTGTGTGTGTGTGTGTTTGTGTGTGTGGAGTTTGTGTGTGTGTGTGTGTGTGTGTGTGTGTTTATGACAAAATGTATCGCAAGTGTCGAAAAACTTCCAACAACTTTTTTTAAAAAAATGCACAATCATCTTAACAACAAAAGACTCTAGTTCTATTGACCATTTTAAATAACAAAGAATTAAAACTTCATACATACGAATATAAGTGATGCTTGTCATAATCAAAAGCAAATGATGTAATTATTAAGATTGATTCATCATTATTTTGTCATATAAGTATGGACCATTGAAATGGTAATATATTATCTCAGCTTTTAAGAAAATTAGATTTATTGTTGTATTTCATCTATTTGTTTATTTACTTAGTTATTTATTAAATTGATTTATTCATACATTGTGGGACTATCAGCATTGAAACAAAAAAAAATAGTGACAATTTACCCACTTTTTGGACGCGGTTAAAAACTGAACTTTTTGTAGAGCATATGCGTTAGATTCTTAGTATATATTTTATTATATATCCTATTATCATATCATTTTGATTTTTAACTTGTCAGTTTTATATACGTAATAATGTGTGCTAGATGTTATGATATGTGGCTGTAAAGTAAGAAATTTGATTGGAATGACATGTATTTATTTACAGGTATGGTAATTCAAATTGTTTTGGTTTCATTGTTGTAATGGAAATACTCCCAAACCGATGCAAAATAATATTGTTCATTACAAGAATGTTAAATCAAGCCCATAGTTGCGCTCGGTTATCAGACCTGGAAATATGTGCATCTAGGATTGGGATTAAGCTCTTTACAATTTCATTTTATTAAATATTTATTTATTAAACTATTTATTTATGTATCTATTATTGTAACAGCTTGACAACAATGGTGAGTTGACGCTACAGGTTACCCTTGACGATCTGTTAAGGTTAGGTAACTCATACAACAAATACTACGACTCAAAAACCGTTCAATCATGGTGGGATTTTGCAATCACGGCCAACGTCACGGAGACGAGAACCGGAAGAAAACACTCTGGACAACACATCGTCAAGTTTCACAACACACCAATTCAGATGAAATTCTTGGGAATCACACCCAATTCTTTCAAATCAGGACTGGACTACACAGCCTATGTAAGTATAAAGTACTTTGAGAAATATTCAAATGGTAGCAAGCAATTTCAGTTCCGTTTAACACTACAGAAAGCGGGATAAGATCCGGCTTCATCAATCTTTTGGCTCTAAATGACTACTTTTTTGAACACTCAGCAATAAATGTGTATCAGGATCTGTTAAATCTGTTGGAAATTACTTTGCGATAAACTAGCAACCTATTTAAAGGGTAGCAAGCAATTGCTATTGTCCATTTAACGCTATAAAACCTGAATAAACTCCGGCTTCATGACCCAAGGAATACTTTTTGAAACGTTATTCAGATAATAATAGATATCGAATCCTAGATCTGCACAATGACCATTTTTGGGCTATTGAACGCTGCATTCTGGCATAAAAATCTGAACAAATGTATATGAAAGGTGCCAGACAAAACAAGAAAGAAAAATACGAGAAGAAAAACATCCCAAAAAATCAGTCTACCTAGACTGTGGTGTGATGGCAACACATCTGATCGGTAATCAGAAGGTCTGAGATTCGATATCGGGAGTCTCTGTGGTGTAATGGTAGCACATCTGACCGGTAATCAGAAGGTCTGAGGTTCGATCCCCAGTCGAGGTAAACTGTTTTTTTTTTTTTGGGATGTTTTATTTTTCTTGTATTTTTCTTTCTTGTTTTGTCTGGCACCTTTCATATACACTTGTTCAGATCTTTATCTCACACCCTGGGTGGGGTTCCTGACCTCCCTTAGTGGGCAGGCGGGTACATACTGTGTCTTCTCTCCCCTTATATCTGATTTCCAACATGCTTTCTGTCTTTGTCTTGGAATGAGATAACTTGGTTTTGTCCTGGCCCTGGCCGGAGTCCTAGCTGGAAGGGAAACAGTCAAATGCATAGTTATTGTTTTGGGAGATGATATCTTTTTCCTTGTAAATCATCTCTCTGTTATGTATTATTATATGTGTTATTTTGACTTTATAATGTAAGCATTTGAGTGTATTCCTCTTTGTTGGATTTTGTGCTTGTGTCCGGATGAGACTTATAGGTGGTCTCAAACTAAGTACTTTGATAGTGTGCTCTTGGAATCTACATCCGATCCCTATTTGTTCCCAGTTTCCCTATGTCTTACTTTTTCTTGGGTGCTTTATTTGTAATTCTAGAACTTTTTACTATCCCATTTTCTTCCTTTTTACTGGCGCTGATATAACCTAAATGTGTTGCAAGCGCCGTAAAACCCTTAAAAACATAAAAATATAAAAACATATCTCACACCGGTGATTTCTCCTTAAAATCTTAATTTGATATTTCTTCCGGCATAAAATTCATCGTGTTCGTAATAGCGTAAGTGCTCAGTCATTCTATACTAGGAAAGAAACAATATATCGCACTGACACATTAGGGAACAAAAGTGTGATGTCAAAAAACAAACAAACAAAACAAAAAAACAAAACAAAAAAACAAAAACCCAACTGGCTCCAATCTCATTCGAAGTGTGAAACCACTCTTCAGGAGGACGGAATACATACCTTGTGTAATTGATCTTCTGGTTTCAGAGTGATGGCATCTTATTTTCTAGTCAAAATATACGCTGGTCGCCAATAAAGATAATCCATCCTCACTCTTTTACGTCCCGTAATTGAGCTTTGTTCCTTCTTGTTCTAAACAACTTTTTTATAGAGCGTAATATCCATTAAACGTGTTCAAAGCGCTTTTCAAGGGGTCCTTGGCCAACAGCAACATTTAAGATCTAGGACGGGACATGACGCTTGTTAGGAGATATTACAATTTTTTCGGACAGAGACAACGATGATAACGGCCAGGTACTCATTTTACACCTGAGTACGATGAGAGAATGTGAGTAAAGAGCCTTCTCCAAGGACTCACTATGCGCCTAGCGAGGCTCGAACCTAGGACCTTCCGATCCGAAAGCGAGTGTCATACCACAAGACCACATAGTCGTAATCATAAGTATATGCCTATACATCCTGCTACTAAAATAGTTATGTCACCTTATGAATTAATACGTAACCTATTCATTATTAGTCCTCCGAAGGACTGGTTACATAAAACTTCCAAGGATTTTGGACCCTGAAATGTAGACTGTGTAACGTCATGACTTTTCTCCCTATTTCAACACCAGAACTTATTTGACTTAAAGAGAAATGTATGATCTTCAGATTTGCGCGACTACTATTTTTTCTGTTTTGTCAATCAATTACTAATATAAATTCCAGCTTGAAATCAAGAAACAGGACGGGACATTGTTTTCACCATTGGAGCTGAAGCAAATGAGTGTGAACATAAATGTCACATACTCCGTTCCAGAATCTACCACCACCACCACAACCACCACGACACAATCTCCAACTCATTCTGGCAGAATCCCATTACCGGCAAGTAAGGAGATCATTATTTATCTACCCTAATCAAAGTGTGTATGGATTGATTTGAGCCTTGTGGAATTGGTTGATTGAGTATTTTATATCATAGATGGAAAGAATAGGATTCAATAGTGTGATGTCACGTCCGCCTAGCAACAAGCAGCGTGGTTCTAAATAAAGAAATACTGTTCCTTTTATTCTTCATGCTGGTTAGAACTTTTTCAGGTGACGTGATCAGAATGTATAAAAGTCAAAACATGATCAGATTTATAATGTTTTTCTCCTCTGGATACACTTTTATGCTCGTCGGAGAAGTATTTCATAAGGGCGTCCGCCATTGTTTCGATAGTTTAGAACCAGTCACTAAGTTACAATGCGTCACTACGAGGGAAGTGACGTCACGACTGTTGAAGTATATTGAAGTCACTCAGCTCTTTGTTTTTGTTTTTTTTAAAAAGCCATTTTTATGAGTAGTAGTTCTCATTAAGTTCTATAATTATTCAGACTATAACCGGAGACTGAAATATGGAATCACGAATCTTAGGGGCTCCTTCCGTATGTGAGTATTCAATGTCAAGACGGTAAACATGGCATTTGTTTTGTTGATCGTATGTTTTTGTATAAAATATAGACCATTTCTTCACGCTATATCAATCGTACAAATACACAAAAGTGTATAGTCTGAGAGAATTTAGTGAGAAGAAATCACATCTGAAATAAAGAAAACTTAGAAAACCCGAGTTAAATTTCAATTCTATTAGATAATATTAACAATTTGAGCGAGAGGATGTTTACCGATTATCTCGACCTGGAATAAATTAAATACGCACCGTCTGCTATTAAAACCTATTACCATTTCAGAAGTTTCGCGTCTCTTTATATTGCCGTCTCCGCTTTATAGCCGTCCAAGGTTACACATGCTGTGCGCTTGGCTAAGAAACTAACAACATTGCCATCCTGAGATATAATGGACCAACACACAAAACTATGTGTAACCTTGGAAGGTTTTTGTCTAGTTAATACAGTTTAGTGAGAATTACTCATAAAGATCGATGGCAAAAAACAAAACAAAACAATAACGAAGACTTGAGTGACGCCAACTTCGTTCTATCTATAGATAGATTGAAGTTGACATCACTCGGGTCTTTGTTATTGTTTTTTGCCATCCACGTTTATAATACTAAACTGTATTATCCAGACTATAAACGATCATGGTTACACAAAGTTGTGTGTGTTGGTCCGTTATACTTCCGGACGGCAATGTTGTGAGCTTCTTAGACAAGCGCATACTATCTATAGATGGAAAGAAACTGATGTCACTCAGCTCTTTGTTATTGTTTTTAAACACATTTTAAAACGTACCAACACACAAAACCATGTGAAACCTTAAACGTATATAGTCTGATTAATATAATTTAGTGAAAGCTACAAATAAAATGGCTGGCGAAAAACAACAACGAAGGGTCGAATTACGTCAATTTCGTTATATCTATATCCGGCTGGCGGGTGTTATGAGTATTTTACATAAAAGCAAGCATCTATATGGATGAATTTTAACCTTGTGCCATTGGTTGATTGTTTTATAATATGCATTAAAAAAAATATTCTGCCAGTGGAGAACCCGCAATGATAAATATACCCGTAAGAAATATTATATTTTTAAAAATGTACCAGCGCCCGCCACAGTCTGTATGCCTCGTTCTAGAAGATAAAAGTTGCTGTTGGCTTTTGGGGTCTCTTGAAAAGCTCTTTGATCACAGTTATTAGTGGGTGGGGTTCCTACCACCCAGAGTGGGCAGGGAGGTACTTATTGTGTCTTCTATCCCCCTATATCTGTTTTCCAACTTGCATTCTGTCTTTGTCTTGGAATGAGATTGCTTGGTTTTGTTCTGGCTGGGAGAGAAACAGTCAAATGCATAGTTATTGTTTTGGGAGATGATATTTTTTTTTCCTTGTAAATCATCTCTCTGTTATGTATTATTACATTTGTTATAATTTATAATGTAAGCATTTGAGTGTGTTCCTCTTAGTGGGGGCCGTGCTTGTGTCCAGATGAAACTTATTGGTGATCTCAAACTAAGTACATTGATGGTATGCTCTTGGAATATACAGGGACGGCTGGTAATAATGGGCAGGGTGGGCAAATACCAGCCTGTTTTTTCAAGTTATATGCTGTATTACCAGGTCCGAAATAATTTCAAAAGTTAGTACTTAAACGTGATACTTCGTACTGACATCAATTTGTGTGTATTTTTGATAGATTGAGAATCACCATGCACCCCTGAATGCATAAACCAGGATACGCTCCTGTTCTTTTTTATCACCCCCCCCAACCACTCCACTCAGCCCACATCGTCATCTCATCGTCACGTCGCCTGACGATTTTTGCTGTCTGGCCTCTCTAGTACTAAGTCGGGCTAATTCAAATGAGCCCACCTTATTAACCAGTGAAAACTAAATAGGGATTTTGGCAAACGAACTTTTTCTTATTTATTGCCTTACTTGTGCTGGTACCATTGATGTAATGACTTTGGGAAGGTTCCAGTATTGAATTACATTTATTAATTTACTAATTTTATATCAATTTAGTATTAATTTGTGTTGTTTTTATATATTTGTTTATCCATTTAAACCATTTCTCTTTTTCTCGTTTTCTTTAGTGCTTCTCAAAACTCATTTATTTAAATTGTTTTCTTATTTGTTTTTTGTTGTTGTTTTTTTTTGTTTTGTTTTGTTTTTTAACAAATTAATTTGTTAGTTTTTTTTAAATTCTTAAAGTAATTACCGCTGTATTTTTATTGCCAGACAAAATAATTTTGCAAAACAATGCAATTTTCTATTGTATTCCGTCTAATAAAACAAAACACTTTTATTCAAAAGTCACGACTAAATAAATATATAAAATGCAACCACCATTTTGGTTTTCTCAAAAATTGAATTAGTATACGAGAAATTCTCTTCTGAGAAAGGAGAGAGTTGAATTCTAAGTTATAGAGGAAATAAATACGTTTAAAGGAAGGGTGGGCAGATTCCGTTCTTGCCCGTCCTGAAGCTCATACATACATAAGATAGTTCGCGATGAAAGGCGGGAAGCTAGGGGTTGGTTGTGTGAGGAGTAAAGATAACACGGTCGTTACGGTATTGTGATAGTGAGGAGAGATTGGTAACATTATTTTGTCTTAATTGTATTGTATGAAGTATTGGCGAAAGCCTAAGATTAAATAAACTCTGTTTTTGTTTGTCTTATTTTGACTATGGAACTAATACTTGTCATAGCAGACCTGCTTACTTGAAATAGGAAAATAAAAATCGCAGTTTTCAGGGCTAATAAAATCGTAGATATTTTAACTACCCTTTAAAAAAAATCACCGGAATTTTCGTCTGTAGATATCAAATTTTATAAGACGAGAAAAAATGATTGGAAACGTAATAATGATGGTGATGGTGGTAGTGATAGTGGTAGCGGTGGTGGTAGTAGTAATGATGGTGGTGGTAGTAATGATGATGGTAATATTATTATTATTATTATTATTATTATTATTATTATTATTATTATTATTATTATTATTATTATTATTATTATTATTATATTATTATTATTATTATTATTATTATCTTATTATTATTGTTATTGTTATTATTGTTATTTTATTATTATTATTATTATTATTATTATTATTATTATTATTATTATTATTATTATTGTACGTATGTGGTATTTCTATTGTTGTATTTTTTTTGGTGGTTATTAATGGTATCAGTTTATTGTTTGGTTCCATTTACATTTTTTTCCACTTTCATGTATGTGGTCATCAAATTGTATGATTTATTGTCGAAAGCCTAAGATTAAATAAACTTTGTATATCGTATGGTAACTATCATTGTCGACGACATCGTCATTGTCATCATCATCATCATCATACATCATCATCATCATCATCATCATCATCATCATTCATCATCATCATCATCATCATCATCATTAACAACAACAACAACAACAACAACAACAACAATATTAACAACAAGTACTACAATAGCAATAAATACAATATCAAATTATCATACAATTTCCGTCATCGTCTCCACAACTATCATTTTAACCAACAGCACCACCAAAACCACTACCATAATTACATCCTCCTCCACCACCACCGCTTCCACTATTCCAACCACTACCACCATCGGCACAATCATTCTAACCACCAAGACAGCAGTAAAAATGATGCAATTTGAGCTCTGAGTGAAACTCGAGTCATATCGCTGCTGTTGCTTCTCGATGAAAACTTTTAATGTTACTACATACTACTGAAAACCAGTAATGTAACAGAAATATTAATCTCGCCGTTGAGGGATTAAAGCATCTCTTTAATTTTTCGAGTGAACGAAATGGACTTGTATTGTCAAGGTGTTGTCGCATTATGTCTCGTCGCTTTATTTTTTTGTTGTATTCTCTTTCGTGATTCATTTTTGATTACGTTTGAATAATTAAAATCTACTGGTATTGTCATTTCATTGTGAATGTGATTATTTGTGGTTGAAATATTATTTTTTAAAGGTGAAAAAAAATAATTAAAAAAAATAAATAAATAAATAATAAATAAATTAATTAATTAATTTATTTAATATATATATATATATATATATATATATATATATATATATATATATATATATATATATATATATATATTATATATATATATATATGACCGAATCATCTTTGCCCCACCACTGTAAATAGGCTAGAACCGCCACTGGGAATATACATCTGATCCCTATTTGTTCCCAGTTCCCCTTTGTCTTACTTTTTCTTGGATGTTTTAATTGTAATTCTAGAACTTTTTACTATCCCATTTTCTTCCTTTTTACTGGCGCTGATATAACCTAAATGTGTTGCAAGCGTCGTAAAACCCTTAAAAACAAACAAACAAAACAAACAGTTATTAGTGGGTATTGCAGAGCTTTCCCTCTCATAGCTTGTTACAGGAAAATAATATTATAATATGGAGTATGATGAGGATGGTGATGGTGTTATAGGGGAATGGTGAAAGTGAAGGATTGTAACGGAAATATTAGGCAAGTTGTTGTGATGATGATGATGATGATGATGATGATGTTGTTGATGCCGATGATGGTGACGATGACTACGATGTTACTAGTGTGCATATGTGTGAGTGTGTCTATGTCTATATATTGTAATGTTATAAAAGTGTAACCAAATG
Organism: Berghia stephanieae; assembly: GCF_034508935.2. Classification (NCBI taxonomy): domain Eukaryota; kingdom Metazoa; phylum Mollusca; class Gastropoda; order Nudibranchia; family Aeolidiidae; genus Berghia; species Berghia stephanieae. Next base: position 46,698,130 of record NC_088363.1, read on the forward strand.
ACAAATTGACACTATTTGGAGGACAATAAAGATATATTATTATCATTTATTATTATTATTATTATTATTATTATTATTATTATTATTATTATTATTATTATTATTATTATTATTATTATTATTATTACTATTATCATTATCATTATTATTATTATTATTTTATTCTTATTCTTATTCTTATTCTTATTCTCATTCTTCTTCTTCTTCTTCTTCTTCTTCTTCTTCTTCTTCTTCTTCTTCTTCTTCTTCTTCTTCTTCTTCTTCTTCTTCTTCTTCTTCTTCTTCTTCTTCTTCTTCTTCTTCTTCTTCTTCTTCTTCTTCTTCTTCTTCTTATTATTATTATTATTATTATTATTATTATTATTATTATTATTAAAATTATTATTATTATTACTATTATTATTATTATTATTATTATTATTATTATTTATATTATTATTATTATTATTATTACTATTATCATTATTATTTTTATTATTATTCATAAAAACTCACGTTTTTTAACGTATCCTCACTCAAACGATGGCGTTATTTGATCTATTTATTAGAGGATGAAATATTCACTGGAGGTCGTTGGTACCAACGATACGAGCAGAGAGTACTCAAGCTGGACAAATCTATTTATAGCATTCCTGAGACAGGATGGATTGTCCTCACGTTCCGTGTACCCGACGAAGCCAGGGAACTCAACTTGAAGGTTGGTCACTTCTATATGTAATGTACAAAAATGAAATAAGGGGTGAAAGGGGGAAGGGGGGGGGGGGGCGAAGTGGCCGAGTGTTTGAGGCTAACACTGTGACCCGAAAGGTCTCGGGTTCGAGCTCCGCTTCATGCACTTTCGTTATTTTTTCTTGGGGTAAGATTGTTAACCACCAACTCGCTCACTTTGGACAGCAGACTAATTGGTTGATGGGTTATCTATAATCCTTACTGCTTAGGCAACGGTATCAAATTAATGGTGCTGCGGCGAAAAGCGTAATTATATATATATATATATATATATAATATATATATATATATATATATATATATATATATATATATATATCTATATATGGAACACTGGCCGTTAACTACGTTGTCTATGTGAGGGAAAAAAATTGAAATATTGCCTAACAGGCGTCATTTTGAGTGTTGCTGATGTCAATGTACCGCCTTGTAAAGCGTTTTGAATACGTTTAGTTGGTATTGCGCAATATAAACGCTCTATATTTAAGCAGTTATATTCATTTTTGTACAAGTTAAGTAAATACGTTGTCATTTTTTGATGCGTTATATTTAAAATGCTAGGCATTTTGGACGATTTTATGCATAGGGGCTGCACGGGAGATAGATAGAAGAGTGGGACGTATAACAGAACAATAAACTTTTTTTGTTTTGATTGTTAGTGTTAGTTACAAAAAGGGAGAGAGAGAGAGAGAGAGAGAGAGAGAGAGAGAGAGAGAGAGAGAGAGAGAGAGAGAGAGAGAGAGAGAGAGAGAATGGGAGAGAACGACACAGGGAGAAAGAAAGAGAGAGAGAGAGAGAGGGAGGAGGGGGGGGGGAAATAGAGGAAGAGAGAGAGAGAGTGAGAGAGAGAGAGAGAGAGAGAGAGAGAGAGGGAGAGAGAGAAAGAAAGAGGATAGTTAGAGAGAGAGGAAAAGAGAGAGAGAGAGAGAGAGAGAGAGAGAGAGAGGGGTAGAGAGAGAAAGGGATAATGGGATAAGGAGAGAGAGAGAGAGAGAGAGAGAGAGAGAGAGAGAGAGAGAGAGAGAGAGAGAGAGCGGGGGGGGGGGGGAGGGGTTAAGTGTACAATACAATACATTTTACCATCGTCTTTGTTTTAATATCTTTTTCCATTTGATTCAACAGGCTCAAACCATTTCCCCATTTGCAGAAGAAGTCACCCAGTACAAGAGTGCCAGCAAGTCCTACTCCCCCACAGAATCATTCTTACAGCTTAGTGTAATCAATAAGAAACCAAGGGTGAGGCTCATTCTTCTCATTTTAGTATAGACCTAACCATAATAAATATGATGACGCCGACAAAAGACCAGACCAGATGATCCAGATAATTAGATGCAAATGACCCCAACTTTGCTGCCATTAACCCTTAAGCATGTCATACGGGTCCAATCGACATTTCTGTTTACGCGTTGCATAGCAGCAGACTGTCAACTATCAAAGATGCGACGAGGGATTGGGTGGGACACTTATTTCGCTTTTAAAAAATGTCCCTACCCCCACCCACGTTCCTTTCATTCTTTCACCCCTTCCTTTCTCTCTGTCATTTCCACCCTCCCCTCCCTTAGCAAAAACAACAACAAAAACTATTATGTGGCGATAAAGTAGTGGCTACCACCTTAACTCCCGCGAACAACACGACATGGTGGCAGGGGTCCCTTGTCTTGTTCCTTTTCCAGTCGTGAGCAGATAGCTAAAGATCTAAAGTTTGTTTCGAACTCGGAACATACTTTTACCACGAAAGGACGACGGTCAATAATATTATGACTAGGCTAGACTTTTGCCGGTTGAAATTTTGATGTATAAAGAGATCTTTATTTATTATTGATCCATCGCCGAAAAATAGTAATATTATATCGGGGTGATTAAAATAATAAACATCGATTTTCAAGATTAAAATAGTACGTTTTTATTTCCAAACAGGTTGGTGATATGATTGAGGTAGTTGCCAAATCAACAGACCAGATGACTGTGCTCAATTACCAAGTACGTGAGTCCTTTGTTGTAATGATAATTATTGATAATAATAATAATAATAATAATAATAATAATAATAATAATAATAATAATAATAATAATAATAATAATAATAATAATAATAATAATAATAATAATAATATAATAATATATAATAATAATAATAATAATAATAATAATAATAATAATAATAATAATAATAATAATAATAATAATAATAATAATAATAATAATAAAGAAGAAGAAGAAGAAGAAGAAGAAGAAGAACAACAACAACAAAATTAATAATAATAATAATAATAATAATAATAATAATAATAATAATAATAATAATAATAATAATAATAATGATAACAATGATAATACATAATGATGATCGATCTTGTACTGGTACTGTATGAAATTTTACTTTTGTTCCATATGGTTTGCTGGGACAATAAATAAAGCGTCACGACACGTAAAAGCGTAATGAAACTGTAGAATTACTCTATATAACTGTTTTGCTCATTTTGATCCCGGTTCTCGTAGCGTGACATATGTTCCCTTCTCCGCTTCCACAGGTTTTCTCCAAGGGACTGCTGGTCGCGTCCAAACAAATCAACGGTCCATCCAACAATATGGCCTTCCAGTTTGAGGCCACAGCCTCCATGTCTCCCAGTATGAGTATCGTAGCGTTCTATGTAAGGGATGACGGGGAATTTGTGGTGGACGCCCTCTCTGTCAGTGTTGATGGCTTATTTGATAATGCAGTAAGTGATGGGTACACCTGACAGATCTTTTATAATGATGTCATTCCCCTCCTTCTCACTCCTCGTCGTCGTCGTCGTCGTCGTCATCATCATCATCATCATCATCATCATCATCATCATCATCATTATCATCATCAGCATCATCGTCGTCATCAATATCAATATCAATATCAATCTCAACATCAACATCATCATCATCTTCATCATCACCACAATCATAATCACCACCAACATCATCATAATAAACTATCAGGTTTGTTGCAAGTAACGCCAATTGTGTCTCTGAAAACCCCTTTGCCATCTGCTCTGTCTTTTCTGTATACAGTGGATCCCGATAAAGCCAACACCTCTTTATCAAATATCAATGGAACAAACTTAGATAACGAACCAAAAGAGATGTTGACTTTAAACAGAAGTTGGCATAAGAGTGTTGACTCTAAACGGGTTCCAATATAATAAACCAAAAGTTAAAAGCCGTTTAGGAGTCAAGGATGGCATAGGTGTGATCCACCCCTTTAGATTGTGAGGAATTAAGATAAGATATAATTGTCTTATCCACTTCTGGAAATTTACATTGGGTATTGCCATAGACCAATGAATTTCTAAAAATAAGTAACCATGGAGTTTATCACGAGTTCTATAGCGTGAAACGGAAAATTGCAATTTCTTGCTACCCTTTGGACAGGACGCTAGTCTATCGCAAAGTACTTCCGCCATATATAATAGACCCAGCTACCCAATTACTGATGGGTGGACAGGGGGGGGGGGGTCAGAAAAAAAAATCTCGACTGCATCCGGGATCGATCTCGGTCCCTTTGCTTGTGAAGCGAGTGCCCTACCAACTGTGCTATCGGACCCCCCCCCCTCCAACATTCTACCGAAAAACTTGTAATATACACTCCACGCCGACTTAAAACGGTTTATATCTTATATGCTCAAAATTCAAATAAATAAAAAGAAAACTTGAGCTTTTCTAATATAGTACAATATCCACTAAACGTACCAATGCCGCTTTACAACATTCAACATGGAGGACAAGACATGACGCCTATTGGGCAATATTGCAATTTTTTTCCGACCGAGACAACGCTGTTAACGGCAAGGTACCCATTTTACACCTTAGTATGGTGAGAGACTGTTAGAGAATAAAATAGCATTTTCCAAGGACTCAACAATGTGCTACTCAGAGTAGGACTCGATCCCAGGACCTACCGATCCGAAGGCGAGTGTCACACCACAATACCACATGGCGCACAGAATTATTTTAAGCCTAAATGCCCCAAAATGTGATCCAAATACTAAAATTGGAATATCGTCATGTACCGTCCTACTTGTTTAACGTTGCTGTTGACTGGGTATCCCTTGTAAGCGCTTTGAGCACTTTTAGTGGATATTGCGTAAATATGTATATGTTCTAGTTTTTATTTGTAACAGCTCACTCACCTCATAATGAGGTGATTGGTTTGAGTGATATGTATATATATATATAATATATATAAAATTATATAATTGTATCACTCACTTATATGTGGCTAAAACATATGTTTGTGGCTTTCGTCCACGTCTTCAGTTTGTTCAGTATCATTATATATATTATATATATATATATATATATATAAATAATATATATATATATATTATATATATAATATATATATTGTGTAGTGTTGTATGTATAAATAAAATCCATGAATTACAATTGTTGTTTATTTCAGGTGAAAGCCGAGTTCACAAAGGAGAAGGTGAAGCCAGGAGAGGCAGTGAATCTTGTTGTGAAGGGAGAGAAGGACTCTGTGGTTTTTCTGTTGGTTGTTGACAAAAGTGTCAAGTTGCTGAAATCTGGCAATGATATCACTCAAGACATGGTATGTTGGTCTGTCTGTCTGTCTGTCTGTCTGTCTTTCTGTTTCTCTGTCTTTGTTGGTTGTTGACAAAGGTGTCAAAGTTACTGAAATATGGCGATGATATCACTCAAGACATGGTATGTTGGTCTGTCTGTCTGTTTCTCTGTCTCTGTTGGTTGTTGACAAGGGTGTCAAAGTTACTGAAATATGGCGATGATATCACTCAAGACATGGTATGCCCGTCTGTTTGTATGCATGTATGTATCACTTTCTGCCTGCTTATAGATAGAATGCGCTTGGCCAAGGAGTTCACAACATTGCCATCCGGAAGTATAACGGACCAAAACACAAACTCTGTGTAACCATGAACTTTTATAGTCTGGTTAATACAGTTTAGTGAGAACAACTCACAAACGCGGATGGAAAAAACAATAACAAAGGCCTTATTGACGTCATCTGCATACTATCTATATTGGTTGTTGACATGAGTGTGTGTGTGTGTATGTGTGTGTGTGTGTGTGTGTGTGTGTGTGCACGCCTGCGTGGGCGCGTGTGTTACTATCCTTGACAAAATTTTAAAGATTTATGTCCATATTGTCTGTTTCTCTCTGAATTGTCAAAACGTCATCTGTATTGTCTGAGTGTCTCTTTGAATGTTGTCGACAGAACTGTCAAGATGTCTGTCTGCATTGCATGTGTGTCTCTCTGAATGGCGTTGATAGAATTGTCAAAGTCTGTCTGTATTGCATGTGTGCCTCTCTGAATGTTGTCGACAGAATTGTCAAGATGTCTGTCTGTATTGCATGTGTGCCTCTCTGAATGTTGTCGACAGAATTGTCAAGATGTCTGTCTGAATTGCATTTGTGTGCCTCTCTGAATGGCGTTGACAAAATAAAATGTCAAACTATTGAACTTTTGGCAACGACATCACACAAAATATAATACGACATATCTGTCTGTCTATGCCAGTTCATCTGTAAACATATTTGCCAGTGGCAATGTCTAACTTGGTGATCAGGGTGTCAAATTGTTAAGTTTAGAAGTGATATCACCCCATGTTATTGTAAGCCTGATCGCACGTTGATGGCTGTCTTATTGTATGTCTGTGTGTGATTGTACATGTGTTTGTAAATGTCTGTTGTCTGCCTAGTTATTCGTTTTCATGCATTTCTTGTTGTATGCAAGTTCTTCACCATATTTATCACAATGTGAGTATGTTTATATATATATATATATATATATATATATATATATATATATATATATATATATATATATATATATATGCATGGTGGAAAGCTTTGAACGGAGATATTGACAATTTTAGTCAAAAGGTCAATTTTTATGGAAAATGAGTTCTCATCAAAAATAATTAAATCAAACATTTTGTTTACATATATTGATGAAATATTTTAATTAACGTGCTCAAATCGCTTTACAAAGGGTCCCTGACTAACAACAGCACGTAACATTAAGACCGAGACATGACGCCTGTAAGGCGATAATGCAGTTTTTTTTTCAGACAGAGAACATGCTGTTAACGGCCAGATACTAATTTTACACCTGACTACAGTAAGAGAATGTGAGTAAAGAGTCTTTTCCAAGGACTCAACTATGCGCCGAGCGAGGCTCGAACCCAGGATCTTCCGATCCGAAAGCGAGTGTCATACAAGACCACATAGCCGCACAAACAGATATCAACAAAATTCCCCCAATAGCTCTTTATATAACATGCTTAATGTATCTGCTATTTTTTTTCTTACAGGTACGAGAAGAGTTGGCGTCCTATGACTATGGAAACTACGGTGATTGGCGATACATGTTTATCTGCGGATGGCCTTCATATTTTGGTGGAAACGACGCTAAGGCTGTCTTTGAGGTAAGTATTCTTCTACCTTCTCCACCTGCCTCCTCCTATCCCTTCTCGGCCCCCCCCCCCCTCCTCCCCCTCTCCTTCTGTACATTCTCCTCCTCATCAATCTGCTTCTCTTTCTCCTCATTATTATCTTCCTCTCCTTTTCCCTTCTCCTCCTCAGCTCTTTATTCTAGCCCACCTTCTTCTTCTTCTTCTTCTTCTTCTTCTTCTTCTTCTTCTTCTTCTTCTTCTTCTTCTTCTTCTTCTTCTTCTTCTTCTTCTTCTTCTGTTCCTCCTCCTCTGACTTTTGCAGCTCTCGATCTTCTTTTCATAGTGTCTTTAAATCGATCTATTTTAACTTTTCTGTTCTTTAGTTCACTTTTCCAAGTCTTCATTCTTGTTAATTTGTCGCTATTCTGTGTCTTTTTGTTATGGCTACTTCTCTTTCTTCTCCTGTTCGCTTCCATTGTTGAGTCCTTGAGAAGCTTTTTACTCTCATTTTCTCCCGTGCTCACTGTACGTACCTGCCCGTCACAGCTGTCTTTTTCCTAAAATGTTATCTTCCTTACAGTTCTCATGTCTTCTTCTTCTTCTTCTTCTTTTCTTCTTCTTCTTCTTCTTCTTCTTCTTCTTCTTCTTCTTCTTCTTCTTCTTCTTCTTCTTTTCTTCTTTCTTCTTCTTCTTCTTCTTCTTCTTCTTTCTTCTTTCTTCTTCTTCTTCTTCTTCTTTCTTCTTCTTCTTCTTCTTCTTCTTCTTCTTCTTCTTCTTCTTCTTCTTCTCTCTTCTTCTTTCTTCTTCTTCTTCTTCTTCTTCTTCTTCTTCTTCTTCTTCTTTTCTTCTTCTTCTTTTTTTTCTTCTTCTTTTCTTCTTCTTCTCTTCTTCTTCTTCTTCTTCTTCTTCTTCTTCTTCTTCTTCTTCTTCTTCTTCTTCTTCTTCTTCTTTCTTCTTCTTTCTTCTTCTTCTTCTTCTTCTTCTTCTTCTTCTTCTTCTTCTTCTTCTTCTTCTTTCTTCTTCTTCTTCTCTTCTTCTTCTTCTTCTTCTTCTTCTTCTTCTTCTTCTTCTTTCTCTTCTTCTTCTCTTCTTCTTCTTCTTCTTCTTCTTCTTCTTCTTCTTCTTCTTCTCTTCTTCTTCTTTCTTTCTCTTTTTCTCTTCTTTCTTCTTCTTCTTTCTCTTCTTCTTCTTCTTTTTCTTCTTCTTCTTCTTCTTCTTCTTCTTCTTCTTCTTCTTCTTCTTCTTTTCTTTTCTTCTTTCTTCTTCTTTCTTTTCTTCTTCTTCTTCTTTTCCTCCTTTTCCCGAGAGCTCGCGAGCTCCGAAGTTTGAGACTTTTAACAAGGATGAGTGTCATTTAAATCGATCGATATTTGAAGGACGAATTTTCTGTTCAAATTTTAAAAGTAATACGACGTTTTCCAGAGCACGGCAGTTAACTTGTTAATGTTGTGCGGCTATGTCTGTGGTCTTGTGGTATGGCACTCGCTTTCGGATCGGAAGGTCCTGGGTTCGGCTCATATGTTGAGTCCTTGGAGAAGGCTTTTTACTCACATTTTCTCACCGTGCTCAAGCTGTAAAACGAGTACCTGCCCGTCAACAGCGTTGTCTCTGTCCGAAAAAAAAATGTAATATCGCCTAACAGGCGTCATGTCCCGTCCTACATGTTAAATGTTGTTGGCCCTTGTAAAGCGCTTTGATCACGTTTAGTGGATAGTGCGTTATATAAAAGCTCAATTCTTTTTTCTAATCACTATTTTTTTTTACCCTAATATAATCAGTCTGTATCTCCTCACTCTCCATTCTTTCTTCACACAGAACGCAGGCGTTGAGGTGATGACAGACGGCCTTGTCTACAGCCGATATCAAGATGAGGACTGTAAGTATTCCAATTAATTATCATTCTTTCCTGATTCCATTTTGATATATCAAATAAGAAAAAAGAAATATCTATAGTTTATTTCGAGGAGCTCTGTTGGCTTTGCGGACCGCAATGATCAACTAGACATTTTACTCCCACCCCCCTTTTGCAGTAGTCCAATGCAACCTAAATGTACATGTCATACAATTAACCAATTATGATGATGAGAAAAAAATTAGGGTATGGAGAGTGCCAGATATAAACAGAATAAACACCAAAGGTCTGGATAGCTCAGTCGGTTATCCGACCGATTGCTGTCCTCTTTCTCTCTCGGCCAGGCGGAGGTTGTCGTGTCAACTGGATCCTGAGTTTGATAGTGATCCCGTGACTTTTTATTCTCTGTTTTTATCTGGCACTTCTCCATACCCTATTTTACTCATCATCATTGATACAAGTGCCCGCTCCACACTTTGTTTTTTTCTGAATTAACCAATTAACGGTCGTACTCTGGATTGACACGTATTTAAACATTTGGCCGGAAAACTCATCCTTCAAAGATTGATCGATTTAAATGACCCTCATCTCGACAAAAAACTCTCAAACCTGGGACTTTATTAAAGACTTCGCGCGTCCCATGTTTGAGAGTTTTTGCCAAGATGAGGGTCAATTGGATTGATCGATATTTGAGGTTCGAGTTTTCTTGTCTAATTTCTAAATATGTGTTTTTCCAGAGTAAGGCAATGGACTGGTTAAAGGCAACTTTCGGACTTCTTCATGAGCCAAATATCCATTTCCATGCATTCACTGCCACCTGAATCGAGCAGGTTGTGTGTGGTACGTGAAAATTGTCTTACACAGAGACAGTGTTGAGATTTCGGTGAATGGACACGCTCTATGTTGCTTGGCCATTTTTCAAAGTCAAAGTTTGCCACGAGCAACCCCAAAAAGCCACTTTAAAGATAATTTGGCGTTTATCGTTGCTATACGTAGTTCTTTAATCAATAATGTAACCTATTTCCAATTACTTTGAACTTTTAGAATGAAATGTTTGCTTAGTTACTTTAATTAGATAAGACATACTATTTTTTATTGATTTTCCTTTCATTAAATTCCCTAATCTTTAGTTTTGTCTCTCATAGATAAATGAGAAAAAGTTAATATCTCACAGTTTTTATTCATTTTAAAAACCTTTTGATTATTTTCAAAAGTTTAATTGAATTAGAATTTCTTTCCACAGTAATGAATTCATTTGTCTTATTCATATTATTTAAATTTGATATCTCAAGTTTGTTTTATCCTTTGCTTTATTTCACATTTATAATTTCAACCATTTCAATCATTTTCTTTATGTTTACATAATTTTAAATGTCGTTTAATTTACTTCAATCAATTACCCGTCGTGTTACCAATATAATAAGAGAACAACAATATATCAAGAATGGAAGGGAGAAAAATATCTCTTTCACAACTTTCAACACACATACACGAGATTCTCTATATAAAACTCCAAGGCATCACACAACTTTCAACACACACACACACACACACACACACACACACACACACACACACGATTTTCCATATAAAACTCCAAGCCATCACACAACTTTCAACACACACACGCTTTTATATAAAACTCCCATTGCCCATTTATGCATGCCATTTTGTTGTTTGCATTTTTATTTATTCATCCTCGCAGAATTATTATATATTATTTATTTATTGCTTGTTATGCTGCCGTACTCTGAATTTAAAAAAAAACATCCCACAAATAAAATAAAAAAATTGTCAGAAAAATCATTCTTCAAACATTAATCGATCAAAATGACCCAAATCTTGTCATAAACGGTCAGACCTGAGACTTCATTGATATCTTCATTTAAGTCTCAGGTTTGAGAGTTTTTTTTATTAGACAAGCCGAGGGTCATTTTAATCCATCGATATTTGAAGTACGACTTTTCTGGCCAAAATCTTTTAATCGGTGTTTTTTTTTCTCAGAGTACTGCGGTATGGGTTTGGGGAGATGGATAGATAGATCGATAAATAGGTAGATAGATGGATGGATGGATTGGTGATGGTTACAATATTTGTTTTTATTGTGTAGATTTAAAAATAATATATTGTTATATATCAAGAATACCATACCGATTATATAAGAGACAACCCAATCACACATCAGGGTGATTACGAATAGATATAAATATTACTTCATGAGCTATTAATATTACAAAAAAGCTTTTCTTTCTTTTTCATTTACCACTGACAGACCTAGAGAGGTGGGTCTCATAAAGACGGCCACTCAAAAAGCAAAACAAAATAAAAATTAAAAAAAACAACAAAAATAACAAAAAACAAAAACAAAAACAAAAACAAAACAAAACAAAAAATAAATAAGCAAATAAACAAAAATGAAGCAACGAGCCGATTTTCCCACATCAGATAGTTTCATTGTTATCATTTTGAAAGAGAGAGAAACAGAGAAATTTTTTTGATAAGTAAACCCATTCAAAATTAATACAGACTTTTCAATAATTTGTCTTTTCGGGTGCGCCCGTATAATAAATTTTTAAGTCAGAAAAATAAAATCATCCGCTTAATGATAATGTTATTTTTAATTGAATGGATGATGCCCAACGGATGTCTCACAAAGCGTGGATAAATTCTAATAAGTTTTGAAATAATTATAGATGCTATGAATTATAGTGAAATAAACGTCTCTTTGATAGAGGGATATTTTTTGCGCTTATAACGATGCCGCTGATGATGATGATGATGATGATATGATGATGATGATGATGATGATGATGATGATGATGATGATGATGATGAGGATCATGATGATGATGAATGATGATGGAAGCGGTGATGGTAGTGGTAGTGTCTCTGCATGTGGTTTTAACGATGAATATACTTTGATAAAAACAAAAGATTATATTGAGGAGAAGAAAAAAAGGAGGAGAGCAACAGCAGCAGCAGCAGCAGTAGTAGTAGTAGTAGTAGTAGTAGTAGTAGTAGTAGTAGTAGTAGTAGTAATAGTAGTAGTAGTAGTAGTAGTAGTGGTAGTGTGGTGCTGGTATAGAAGGATAAGAATTTAACTTTGGTTGTTGATTTATTTCTGTCATATCAAAGTTGGTGTTTTATCAGCACGCCCACCGTCTGTAGAATCGAATAATCTGGCGGATAGATATGACGTGCCACCCAGTGATTCCCAAGTTCGAAAATACTTCCCAGAAAACTGGCTCTGGTCAACGATCATTTTGCTAGTGGAGTAGGTCAACCCGAGCACTTTATTATTATTATTATTATTATTATTATTATTATTATTATTATTATTAGTATTATTATTATAAAATTAATAATAATAATAATAATAATAATAATAATAATAATAATAATAATAATAATAATAATAAAAATAATATATAATAATAAAATAATAATAATAATCATAATCATAATAATGATAATAATATGTAAAGCGTGCGCTATCAAAACACATATTTCTACTTTATCTAAGAAATTGTACACTTTATATTAATATATCGATCGACTAAAATGGTCTCCAATTTGTCAAAATGTCTCTAACCTGAGACTTCCTAGATGTTATTTTCTGCCGAAATCCAAGAGCCGAAACGTTTTTTAATTTTTTTTTTGTGCTGTTCCCATAATATAATAATGTGTTTTGGTAGCTTACGGAAGTATTGAATTTTATATTTTCCGTGAAAAACTATCGCCACCAAAATAACAATATTGTGTGAAAAATATAACACCAACACCCATTTAGAATGGCACTGTATATACTGTCAAAACGTCTGAAGCAACAGTATACTCAAGAAGCGTTCCGTTCATGCTCGACCAAAGCGTTTCATTTTACTTTCGTATTTATTTTCTTAACCAATCAGATTGCTAGCTTTAAAATTGCTGTGATTGATTGGTTCGCAGTAAAGATTTTGTTGTTGATTGATCCCATAATGTCTTTGAGACGTCAGCATACTGACTACGTGTATTACCCACTTGAAGGAGGCATTTTTTTTTCTAAAGAGATGCTATGTTAAAATTTTCAGACTCCCGTCCTCGCCGCCTCCCAGTGAAGTACACTTTCAATGGAGGCCTAAGCGTATATTCTCCAAAAAATAATATCATTCTATACTTTGTGAGGAGAGATAAATGTACACTATAATGTCATACCATATTTACAGTGGCCAAGTAAGACAGTATTCTACTTCTGAGCTGCCAATTAAGAGACAGGCTACACAATTCTTCACTGATGTTTAAGCTTCCTCTGTTGAGTGCTGGTTTTGGCGTTATCATTTACATGAGAATCTGAGCGTTTTATGAAGGAAAAGAGGAAGAAGTTTAATTGTGTTGTGTTTTCACAACATTTACACAACATTTCATACTCACAGAGAAATTTATGAGTTTCAACTCTTTTTTTCAAAAACTCGTTTTTATTGACAATTTTATTTCACTACAAGTCAATTGCACATTTTGAGTATTAATGGTAACCTGAATATATTATACCCATGTTTTCCATTTGCGATTATTATCATGTCTGGAAGTGGGAAGGGAGGGAGGTATTCGTGCACATACCACGTAAGTTGGCATCATTCTGATCTTTCTTACCTTCACATTTGATTATCCACCATGGCCTTCCATAACCTCAGATGACTATAAAGCTCCATTAACTGGCTCGGGAACAGATGATGGCTCTGCCGAGAAAGGGGGTGGAAGTGTCAATCAGGGTGGAGACAGCCTGAAACCAGCTGAAAAGACAAGGAGATTTTTCCCCGAAAATTGGCTTTGGAATATTGTTGGAATCGTTAAGTAAGACACCAACGCCCTGAAAAAGTGGAGGGATACACGAATATAGCTCGTAGTCAGGGATATTTTCTCCCTGCATAATATATTAAAGCATTTCAAATTTTGCTTACTTATCGCCATTTGAAAAGATTCTTTTTCACTCTTCATACATTTTACACTAACCAATTTTCTCTCATGATTGGCAAATTTTACTGATTTTTAATTGAGCATGTCACCAAAGAACTCTTACCCAAACATTCAAATCAATAGGGTAAAACCACAGATATTAGGGCAAATAGTTATCGACAATTTGTGCTAATCAGTCACAGCAACGTAGCACCATTTTACACCATATTCTATTATTCATGTTCTCAACGCATGAGTTTCGTGTTTTTTATATGTCCTAGGCTATATCACCGAGGGGTACAAGTGTATACGGAACAAACACGCACAAGACAAATGTCTAGGCAAAAATATTTCTTTTCCCAAAACCATAAGGCACTGTAACTTTTTGTCAGATGAGATTGTATCGGCGCAAACAGTAGAAAAGTTTAAAATATTGGTGACAGCATTCCTCAAAACGCACTGCTCGTCACCAAAATGTTGCTATTGGCGACTGAAAAAGAGAAGAAGAAGATGAAGTCGTATTCATGTATTTGTTTAGTTTTATAGGAATAGGAGTGCTAAAAATGTGTGTGTATATATATATATGTATATATATTTATATATTTGCATATACTATCATTCCTCGGTCATTAGAATCAACATCATAATGATTTTCTATGGTATTAGATTACCTTGAAGATGGAGCAATTCCTACACAAGGAGCTGGAATACCAGAATCCGTCCCAGATAGCTCAAACCAAGGAAATGCCAATGAAAAACGAGGAGACATGAAACCTGCTGAGAGAACTAGGAAATATTTCCCAGAGAATTGGCTCTGGAATATTGAAATTATTGAGTAAGACGTCAACACTTAGACGCGGAGGGATATGTAAAATTCCTCTAACATGTAGTCATTGACTTGTCTTTAATCTTCTAGATTATATTTCAGATTTTTCTATTTTTCTACACTCATCACAATTTCAAAATTCGTCTAAAAACGGTATTAAGCCGGGGTGCTTAAGATGCTGAAAATTGATGGTTCCTCTGTGACCTGTTCTTGATATGCTTGTCAAGCTATTGACATCGATGCCGTTTTAACTATTATCTTTTAGTATGAGCCTTCAGTTCTTCAATCAGCATACAGTGCATACA
>NC_088363.1:46715683-46725683 GCF_034508935.2 Berghia stephanieae
TGTGGCCTCTTGTGGAATATGAACGAAACAAAGCGAAGCGTATTGATCATGGTAAATCCGTAGGCATGCGCTAAATAAATGTTAATATTTGTTCTTGTCCTAAAAATTGACGTTTCTATTATCCCCAACTTTTCAGTTCAACATAAGCTTACAAGTCATATAGCTGTGGATGCCGTTAGTACCTCTTTCAAGGGCACCGGAACAATAGGAAAACCTACAGCTGACAAAGTTATTGGAGCTACATTCAAGAAGGCGGAAAAAACCCGAAAGTATTTCCCGGAGAACTGGTTATGGAGGATTGTGATAATTCCACGCTTGTAAGAATCCTATTTTATGGATGGAACGGTAGAAAAATGGCGGGTTTTGGACGGGATATGACGGATTTGGTTTTAATTTTGGGGTTATTGGATCAAAGATGGCTTTTATTGGATGGAATATAGGGGGAACTGGTTGTAATAGGGTGGATATGGGATGCAATATGGCGGATGTTGGATGCAATATGGTGAATATCGGATGCCAAACGGCGGATGTTGTTTGCAATATTGCGGATATGTAATGCAATATGGCGGATATGTAATGCAATATGGCGGATGTGGACGCAACATGGGACATATCGTATGTCAAGCGGAAGATGTTGTATCTAATATTGTTTTGTATGCAATATGGCGGATGGTGGATGAAATGTGGTGATGTTGGATGCCAAGCGGCGGATTTTGTATGCAATATTGCGGATATGGGATGCAATATGGCGAATATCGGTTGTAAGATGGCGGATATTCAATGACACGCGGCTTATGTTGAAACTAACATGCGTATACACTATGGCATTAGCTTTTTGCTTTTGTTCTAAGATTAAATAAAAATATACATACGTGGACGTTTACGGCCTAATATGTGACTTAACGTCTCAAAGCTGTATTATGTTACAGTGAACTAGATTTTTGTAATGTAATTTATAGTCACAAATCTTATGGAACTTGGAGTTTATTTATATTGGTTAAGGTTAAGAATAACTACAATTCATTTCATTGCTAAAGTCCAACGTGCAGTATTTTGCAGGTCTGGCAACCCAAATCGTTATGGCCTCGTTGTTGTGAGAATGGAAATACTCTCAAACCGACGCAAAATATTATCCGTTACAACGCTGCCCTTTAATTGCATTTGGTTATCAGACCTACTAAATTGTGCACCTAACTAAAGACACGATGTGTGTATTTCTTAAAATATCAATTATAGATTCACTTTTGATCGTTCCATTCATCCGGACATTATAACGTTAAGAGGCGGTATAACACATTTGTAGCAAAAAACCCGAATCTGATATTATGTTGGAGATGACCAGAGTTTGACATTTGGAATAATCAGACGTACATTTTAGTTCTTTTGCTCTTCGGAAAATTATATTCTTATTCATCATCAAAAAAAAATATAAATAAAATAGCAAGCATAACGTGGAAAAATATATTTATTTTAATTGTTTACGAAGAAGTAACTTAAAACGTTCACATAATTTATCTTTGTGGGTTTAATTGAAGATTTTGCTCCATATCGAATATCTAACGCCAGATGTCCGCTAATTAGCGAATTTTGCTATTTTGGTTTTACCCCCACACCATTTAATAATCTGTATATTTCATCGTTTTTCCCTGTTGTAGGGAAATTTTTCTTCAATTTTTGAAATTTCTCAGGGCAAGCTATGATTTTAGGATTGTATAATATATTTATTAGACCTTCGAGGAGCAAAATGCTTATCATTTCTTCTCAATAAAAGAAGTCAACTTAGCCCAAGTCTAATTTTTAGTGTAAATTGAATTGTCAGCTTCTAGTTCAAGTAATTCTGGTACATAATAACGCTTTGACAGACTGAGTCACATAGAAAGGCCATAACGGTTGCCATTCGTTAGGCTAATTGCGCTTTTTTTTACTGTTCATTTATTTCATCGCTCACAACAGGCTTACAATGCTCAGATTAGGAACGGTGGATAGCATTGATTGTAGGAGTCCCTTTCCTGACCAGGCTGAGGTGTCGTAACAGTTAGGTCCTGGGTTCGATCCTAATCGCACAAAATTTATTATTCTCTGTTGTCTTCTGTTACTTATTTGCTCACTAAATGTCTTGTTGTTGGACCTACAATGGATCGATGTAACCCAATTCAGTTCTCTCTAATGGCCCAGTTATAAGTTAAATTAATTCATCCACAACCGGACGGATGTCTAAAACTCGTGCAACTACTCATGTAACTGTGAGTGTAAACGAAGAAAATATCACCGACAGTGACAATGTATCTGACATCACTTAAATTCTTCGTTTACACGCCCAGTTTTCATGAGATGTTGTCACTTTGCCTCCAGTTTCTGGATATCCGTCCGGCCGTGGGTGAATTAACTGTACATCGAAATGGGCCAATTCGATAATCAAATCGCTACTTCTAACTCATTTACGACTTTGGCTGGGTGGGGATCCTGACCTTCCATAGTGGGCAGGGAGGTACATGCTGTGTCTTCTATCCCCCCCCCCCCCCCCATACCCGTTTTCCAATTGTTTCCTGACATTGTCTTGGAATGAGATTACTTAGTTTTGTCCTGATCCTTGCCGGAGTTCCTTGGCTGGGAGGGAAACATTCGAATGTATAGTTATAGTTTTTGGAGATGATATTTTTTTCCTTGTAAATCATCTCTCTATTATGCATTGTATTATGTTTAATTTACATATTATATTATCTGATTAGTGTATTCCTCTTAGTTGGGACCTGTGCTTGTGTCTGGATGTGACTTTTAGGTGATCTCAAACTAAGTACTTTGACGGTGTGCTCTTGGAATCTACATCTGTTCCCTATTTGAACCAATTCCCCTTTGTCTTACCTTTTCTTTTGTGCTTTAATTGTAATTCTAGAACTTTTTACTCTCCCATTTTCTTCCTTTTTACTGGCGCTGATATGGCTTTCATGTGTTGCAAGCGCCGTAAAACCATTAAAAACAAAAACAAAAACAATAGACTTTGGATTGCACAAAACTATTGATTTAATTTGTGTTTAAGTAAATATTCACTGTTTCTGCCGGTCAGCTTAATCGTATCAACACACAAAACAGTGTGTAACCTTAAAGGTCAATTGATGGCATGCGTTTAAGTAACAGACTGACCAGCAGTCTGCCAGTCAGATCAATCGTGTCAATGCAGAACCATGTGCAACTTTATAGGTTTATTGATGTTATGCTTTTAAGTCTTATACGGACATGATACGTTGGATGCTCAAAAATTCATTTTTGAAATACTAATCTTTGACTGATATCGGGAATTATATTGACCTTGAGAGCCGAAAGACCAGACAAAATCAGCGAGATCTTCACTCGAGGAACAAAGAGGAGAGAATGTGTTATAATTGATACAAAACATGAAACCTTAGCTTTTTTCAGTTTAAGCAGCTATATTAAGTTTGCTCAAGATAACATATAAAGAGGACCTTATTTTGGTATTCATTTTGCTATGGATTCCCATTTTTATAACCAAACAGACCTCTTGGGCATTTCTAAAGTGTAATATTTACTAAATGTGCTCTTTACAATGGGTCCAAAGCCAACGGCGACATTTAGCATGTAGAGCGAACGTTTGTTAGGCAGAATTATAAAAAAAAATCAACACAGTCAACAATGTTTACGGCGCAAGAGTGTTAATAAACTTTGCGCCAACCTGAGCGGAACTCAAACCCTGGCACCTACTGGTTCGAATGAGAGTGTCGTACAACTAAACCATAAACTGCGTCGAGATCATCCCGGCATAATATTAGATAGAAGTGATGAGTCACAAATGATCACAACAGTAGAATTTTGAAGTGCATAGAACATAGAACTGAAAGCAACACATAAGATGGTGAAGGACATTACTTATGATACGCCGTCTCAAAACGGTATTTTGTCGGAACGATATTATTATTGAAAATTAAATTTAGAGATACAGTATAAAATAACTGTATCAACCATGGGTCTTATTGAGTGGAAAAAGTGTAATTTTATGAAGTTCATGAACCCAGCATTTCATAATTATAATTATTCTAATATTAAACTAGCTTTTTGGCATCTACCTCACCAAACCACGATACCGTTTTGATTGGTCACATTCATATATTCTTTTGACGAGGAGAAATATTATGTTTGTATTCAAATACTTCGCAAAAAAATATATTAAAAAGCTCATCGAAGAAGAAGACGTTCCAGACCTTTCCTCCATTTCCTCAACCCAAATTGTTGGATGCAGTTGGGGGAGTTACCAGTGAGTTGTCATACCTGATAAAATGAGATAGTCACGCTACAAATATCAAAGTCATAATTGTTTTCAAATCTTGTGCAAAAAAGACATGAGCCTTTATATAGCACAATATCCACTGAACTTGCTCACAGCGCTGTACAGAGGTCTATAGCCAACATCATTTAACATGTATGACGAGACATAACGCCTGTTAGGCGTTATTACAATTTTATCTCGAGATATACAACGCTGTTAACGGCCAGGTACTCATTTTACATTCGAATACAATGATGGACGTTGAGTAAAGAACTTTTCCAAGGATTCGACTATGCACTGCTGGCACAAAGCGTGACTTGAACCCTGGACCTTCCGATTCGAAGGCAGCAGCCTCTTATGGCTCTCACACTACTATGTTATGACGATCGACCCAATCAGCAAAGTCCGGTCCGCACTCGTGCACCGTCGCAAACCCGCCGGGTAGCATCGTCACAACACACCGTTCGACTAGATGCTCTGCCGTCTCAGGTTCTTGCCCACAGCGGGTACATGTTGGACAGTCAGAAAGACTCCATCGATGAATCGCATTGGCCGTGAGGCAGCTCCTCGACCGAAGCCGATTCGCCGTCACTCAGTGTCTCCTCGTATTGGTATCAAAGCCTGGCAACTTCTCACCAAGCTTAGAGGAGGTAACGTCCCCGCCCCCACGAGGGATTGAATTCGTCCAAACCGACTTCCATCTCGTATGTGCAGGTCTAGACGTAGTCAGGGATTCTGCGTACAAGGGTTGCCGGGACTTATTTCGGCTCGAAACGGGGGTGCCGTCCATTTTGCGCATCAAAGGGGTATCCCCATTCCCTCTCTCTTTGATCTTACTCAGCCAGTTTCCCGTAATCGTCTCCCTCCGGACATCGGGGGGCTGGATCGCTGCCATTATCGGGCCCCATTCTCTAGGAGTTGTTGCTAGCGTTCCTGACACTATGTGCATCGACTTGCGAAGTTTTACATCCACCTTCTCATCTATCCCTGCTGCTTTGCCGTTCTTCACATCGTTAATGGCTGCACCCACTTCTCGGGGACTGAGCGGGGCCGTCCAGTCCGACTCTTCCGCAGGTAACGAGTCCAAAATCGTACGGTACGCCTTGCGGACACCGCGCTCAAAAGCCTGATTAGGGACCCGTTTGCTACGGTTCTTAATGTTCTTGGCAATTGTGTCTGCCTCACACTCCGGTGCAGCCTTCGTGTAATTCCGGGTCCAATTTCTTTATCAGACGCCAGGCGTGGCGGCTGGAGTGTGTAAAGTAGAGACTTTCCACGGTCTCCTGCCACCGTTGCTTCATTCCCTCTGCGAACGCCATGCCACTAGACCTCATAACCAATAGAAAATATTGTATTTTCAAATGATTCGCAGACGGTTCATCGAAGACTAAGCCGTGACTCGACCCTCTCTCACCCGACCCACACACATAGTTGGGTACAGTTGGGAATTGGATTAACCAGTGTGTTGTCATACCTTGTAAATTGAGATATTCACGTCTACAAACGTAAGATTGTCGTAAGGATGAATTCCCGTGTCTTATCGTGAATAATTGTTGGCTTGTGTGTATTGCCATGACTCTCTGCCATTGTTTATCCTGACTGGATATGCAGAAAACTGATAATTTTAAAAAAATTATTGAAGGAGAGTTTTGAGCCAGAAACGTTCCGTGTGTATTTTATTCGTTTTTAAGATTGTATTAAACCAGTTTTTGTTCAATACTATTTAATTAAGCCTACCTGTCGCAACGCATTTTAAATCTTACTAACGCCATTCGTCCATACTCTCACTGTCATTCGCTGTCAGTCTTCTCTCCCCCCCCCCCTCTCTCTCTCTCTCTCTCTCTCTCTCTCTCTCTCTCTCTCTCTCTCTCTCATCTACAGACCCTTGCTTCAGTGTTAAGAACAGCAAACGGTTTTAGAGTATTCGTAATTGCTATGGTGAAAAACAAAGACATTCTTACTTCAAATATTCTCCAACGTCTCAGGTTTATTATTTTAATGAACCAGATGTCATATATATATATATATATATATATATATATATATATATATAAATATATATATATATATATACATATACGTGGCCCACCGCCACGGCATTTATCGGGGTGGTTTAGATACTAGAAAATATATCCCTGGCCAAGAATATGAAACTTAAATTACTTTGATATGGTTGTCAGTTAGGCAGTAATTGGTGTCGATATTATTTCAGATCATGATTCCGTTGGCACGGTGGATCTAAGCGACGGTTTTGGTGGAGCAGTGCCTGAGGCAAGTCTCGTATCCGGTTCTAGTAGTATAAACAAAAATACTGCAGTTCGTTTTAAGAAAGCGAAAAGTACACGGAAGTATTTCCCCGAGAACTGGCTGTGGAGAATTGTGACAATTCCACGCGTGTAAGAATGACCAAACTTGGGGTGAAATGATCTAAGCAAACAAATAAACAATGTGTGTAACATGCTAATTAATATGTCATGGTTTTGTACGAAGTTGTCTCATAACAATGAAAAGAAAAATGAATTTTTATTCGTCCACAAGATAAAATTATCTTAAGGATCTAAGCCAAATAAAGACTTGAATGACCAGGGGTCAGCTGCAGTGCAGCGACACAAAGACAGTCGATGAGTATGTAATTTTGCATCTTGGGTAGATCGCTATAATGATATCACGTAGGCATTGAAGGCTCCCACTAATTAAGCATGAGACTCTATTGACTATTTTAACTGAAATTGAGTACTGTGAATTATATCGAATTGAACTGTTCCTTTTTTTGGAAATTGGGAGGGGGAGGGGGTTGTTGAGAGGAGGGGTGGTACTATGGCTTGAAGAATGAAAATCAGGTTGACTATTTTGAGACAACCCAAGTACAAACCTTGCAGACTTGTCCCGATGACAAATTGACTTGCAAGTGCTTTAGATTTTTTTTTACATGAAACACCCGCTGCTTTCTGTGATGGATGCTGAGTTTTTTTTAATAATGAAAAAAAACTCCGGATTTACTGTGACTCGCTTTTCTTGGTCTTAATACAGAGGTCAATGGGTATATTCTCGCTCAACACGTTGTCATACTTCAACGAACATCGTTTTGGTATCTGGGTGTTCTAAAAGTTTTGGTGGATTGTGTTTACAGATTTCGAATAACACTAGATTAATTGAATGTCTTTTGAAGTGAAAACTGACCAGCAGGTTGACAGTGACTATTCAATATTATGGAACTGCCAAACAGTGACAAAATAGCATTTTTTTAAATGATAGAAATAGAAAAAGTGAAATATCAATAGATTTCTAAGCACTTGTCAAAAAGATTTAAACTTTAGACTATAAAAATGTTCCAAAGAAATCATGGGTTTAATTCTATTTGAAAAGTTGGGGATCATTTTAGTCTATCGATGTATGATGTAAACATTTTTTAGCCAATTGTTTTCAATGGTTTATCTTTTTGTCAATGTAAGGCAGTGACTAGCCGACTAAGTCATTATCACCTTTAGTAAAACAATCATGCGCCGTAAGAGATCACGTGTTCGTGAATTGAATGAATCCTAACGTAACACATGGTCTTAACGGCGCTTTTATTCTTTTAGCTAAAGGTCTATCGTGTCAATGTTTTGTCAAACCTAATCTTTGAAATGACAACGGTGGACGGATACGCTTTCTAACCATGTTGGTACATACATATATATCAATGTGTGTATATGTGCGTGTGTGTGTGTGTGTGTGTGTTGGACAGTGGCCAGTTCCGTATCCTTTATTTATTCATAGCCCGACACTTTCATAAAATTATGTCACAATACAAGGAGACACTCATCAATATAAAGTTAACAGTCAGATGCCATTTGTAGTACTCAAAGAAACAGACGATGCCATTTGTTTAACTATTGAGCAAAGCTCACTACTCACTTTATTAAGGTGGCCATTGCCTTGTATTGAGACGTATTTTTGCCAAGTGTAAGGCTATGAGTTTTTGAACCAACGCACAGACTCCTCCATTAATCAATTATCTCTGTTTCAGCTCAGATAATTTTAAGTATTTCTGATCGTCGTCAGGAACATTCATTGTCTTAGCACGCGTTGTTTTATTTTCTAGATGTAAACAAAGACATCTTTTTTATTTGATTTTTGGTCACTTTACTTCAGGCTGCTAGCTATTTTTTTTTTAATTGGGCAAAGCGGATACTTTCAAGATCATGTCATGTCTCACTTTGTTAAGTCTATGGCAAGTTAGTCTTGACCGAAGGGCTAGAGCTCATGTGGTCGCTGGTTCGGATAAGTAAGTAAATGGCAAGTTAGTCATTGTAGTCAAATATAATTGCCTCTCTTTAACCTGGTGCCATGTTTAGGATATCAAAAAGAAAATGAATTAAAAGATCTGAAACTTGAGTAAACAGCTTTGAGTACGTTGCTAACTATGAATACAAAATTTGAGTATGCTGTGAAATTATTTTAGAAGACATATTACGTTTGAATAAACAATAACTTTGAAAATTTGTATTTTGAGAAACTACATTCCTACTTCTCATCTGAAGTGTAAAATTTAATCTTCAGTTACTGAGTCACGCCTACCAATGATAATAGATTATGGCTGCAGGCTACATTACATATAGGGTGCGAGGTAACAAAACTGGAATGAAGTCTGACACTGCTTGAATTGGAAGAGGAAATCAAAAACATTTTAAAAGTTGATAAAAAATCTACCATTGGTTAAGAAACTGCCAGACATGCCAAAGTCGTATAAAATTATGATATCCGAAGGTTCCAAACTTGCGTCTTGTTCTTAGCAGTGTAGTTTTACTAGTGTAGAAAGTTAGCCCATCTTGTTTAAGACCAAATGACCTAATGGGAAAGATTCTGGAATATCATTTTTTCCAACAATGTTGCATAATTTTCAATACGACGCAGAATCATAATCGATTTATTTTTAAAGATTAAATGGTCTCCAATGAATCTTGACTTGAATAAAATGGACTACAGCATAATATGGACAATAATACAAACATGTATAAGAGTCATACGACGTTTTACACAGAAGCAGAACTAAAAGCGTCAATTCAAATTGCATAGGCTCGAATCTTTATCTAAGACATTAGAAAATAAATTGGACAGGGGAATAAAAGGCTACGCACAGTCATAGAGCAAAATGGGGGATCGAAAGATCACGTTAAATTTGAGAATTACGTCAAAATATTCGATATGGTAAATTTGAGGTGTATCAATTAAAACAATCGTCAAATTAATATTTCTAAATATATTTTCCTTAAAATTTAGACTAGAAAATTTAGATGTACATCAAGTTCAATAAAAGTTTTTGATTGTGGAAAACTTTCAGACTTGCATCTGTTATGGTCTTGCGGTTACATGCTTATAAACGTTTCCAGTTTTTTTTTTCTCGCACCTCATATATATATATATATATATATATATATATATATATATATATATATATATATATATAATTTTTCTTTTTTTTTGAACACCCAAAGCAATAGACACAAAGTGACCGTGGCCACTTAAATATTACAACAAGACAACTAGTGTTCAGATGTTTATTATTTCAGATTATTACAATGACGGAATGTACTATGATGGCAGTTATTATAGTATGGATGCTAACAACGATGCCAGTTATTATAATGATATGGCAATTGAATCAACGGTATTCAATGACGATTCCCCAGCTTTCTCTATGAAAAGAGCATGGATGGGAGGAGCGGGAGGATTCGAAAG